>NC_087065.1:36872357-37418344 GCF_963678635.1 Symsagittifera roscoffensis | reverse complement strand
CTCCTAGATTTAAAAGGTGTTGGTTTGCAGGACAGTCCTGCCAACCAACAAGCTAAAATTATCCTACTATGCTTCTTCCCTTCGGAAACCTCGCTTGTTATTGTCCTGAATATTAAAACTAAGAAACTCCGTGGTTAATAAGAACAATGAAACAATCTCCCTCTTCGAGAGATTACCCAAGCCTTTCATATCACCACAAAGTGATCAGTTCTCCTAGTTGAATAAAAACAATCATGCAGGCTGGAATATTTAAATATACTCTTCACTCAAGCCTTTCTAAATAAATAGTTAGTAAGTGTCTCTAAAGCCACTTAACTAAAATCAAAATGCAAATTTATAAATGCAACAATTCCTTCAATGTTCAAAGCTCAACTAAATGTTTCAGTTTTCAATTACAACTTGGTTGCTTGGTTTCTCACTTGACTTTTTCACACACATAAAAAAATTCTGAGTTTCACTTTCCTTTTCCTTCGTCACTCCTTTGTTTTCTTCTTTTTCCGTCGTTTAGAAGTTCTAAAACTTCTAAATTCTTCTAAATTTCTTTCTTTTTGCCTCTTGTTCTTTCGACCGTTTGTCAATGTTCCATCTCTTCCTCCTGTGACACTGACTCTGCACTTTCAGTTTCTGTGTCTTGCAACACATCGTTAGCTATCCTGACGCTGTTGGAAGCAGTCCTCTAACACTTCTGCTCTTCTACCCTCTGTTTGCAATAAGGTAGGGGATCCACGCTAGATTCTCTGTTTCGGCAGAAGCTGTTGTGGAGACACAACGTCACGTTTCTCTCCAAATCTTCAATCAACATCTCTTCCTTCTCCTTTCCACTACGTTCACTCGTCCTGGAAATTCTCTTTACAGCGGCGGTCACTGCATTCCGAAGAATCACGGAGGCTCGCTTGAAAGCTCCTGCTCCAATGTCCAGCTGATATTCACTGTACACTCTGCCGTGCTTCGACATATGCTTCTTAGCATATTCGCACAACCATGCAGTCATGTTAGCTCTGAACCATGGCATCAATCGTCTCCTTGCCCATATCTTCTTCACTTCCATCGGAATGTTTAAAATCTTGCACATTGTCTCAAAAAGATCTAGATCTTTCAGACAATCCAATTTCCGCAACTGTTCTCTGGTTGGCGCTTCCTGTCTATTGTTCTCTCTTACATGAGCTTCCAGCCATCGTATCGCCATCATAACTCCCACTATCACTATTGTTATGGGCTGTGATGAGTCTGGTAAACCCATGGAGAGCAGCTCTCCAGAGTCCCAGATCAACACCAGATTACTACGCTTGGGATACCACCAGGTCTGCAGCAAGCAATGGCAGGGAAACTCGTCATGTGTCAACATGATGCTCCTCCAATTACGTTTTCCCGAAGCTTCCAGTAATGGTTCTACTTCCATCATCACTCGGTGGATTTCATCATTCTCGTCTACTGTATTGTAATCTGTAACATTTGATCCTCTCTGTTTCTGTCTCTCAAAGTCACTGAAGTTCCCACTCACGTATCCCATGAACTTCCTTCCCAGTATCGATTCCAACTCTTCCTTTGTTCTCTCTGGAACTGCTGAGAACATCTTACATAGCAACTCGTAAGATTTTTGGATATTCTCGTTAGTCTCACACATTTTGGCACTGAGAAGGCTTGATCCACGATCGTTCTCGTACTCTTTACATCCACAGCTACGAAATGCACCGGGTATCTGCTCTTTCACATTGGAGCTAATGTCGAGCCCACCAAATATCGTGCTCCTGATGGTCTACAATAAACCTCACTGTGTCTGTTGTTCATTTCCGCCTCGATCGCTTCCCTCCATTTTCATATGTGTTTCTGCTCGGTTTGCAGAACTCCTGGGAATACTTCTACACTGATGGCTGTGACCATCTCATGTTTCTGTTCTAGATTCAATAGTGACTCTAAAGAACCAAACATGCTGTAGAATCCTAGTGCAGTCACTAGATTCACCTCGGTTCCTCCATGGCAATCTGCGTTCAGTTCCGTTTCCGTCCTTGCCTTCATCACGACATTCCCAAACAATATCGTCAATTGCTTGTGTTAACTCTGTAGGGTCTTTACGCAGTCCAGACCTCCATAAACGTGACCTTCCAGTCCACAGACTTCCGCCAGACAGCTACCAGGTTTGACCCAGTCTTCTGGTCCCCAGCCAGGCAACTCCACTTTATCTTCCCCGTTGCTCCTAGAGGCTGTTGTCATCACATTATATATGATGTTCAGGTCACGCAGGTTACAGTCTGCGTTCAGCTCCCTCTGCACGTCTTGTGTCGCCCGTAATATCGAGTCAGCGTTGGGACTAGGACACCATGATGGCCTCATCAATTCCCACACTACCATCAGGCTCGTCCTCAGTAATTCATCTGAGAATCCCAACCCAAATTCGACTCTTTTGTCGGATTTTGGTACGGAAGGTGCAGTCACCTGTTCTTCCAAGACCAGTCCCAATCTGATCTGAGGATTAGTAGCGCTCTTAATCGTTACAATTCTCGACGTCCAGAATCTTAGCAACATTGCCTGCTCATAATCGAAGAAGCAATCACGTATGTCTTCACTCAGGAAAGGGTTGTACGCTATCCCTATGAAATCCGGATACGTAGCTGTACGACTTCTTCTTGATCGGTCCACAGTACTCACTGGATTTCGGTAGTGCCCCCATAGACTCTTTAGTGAGTCTCAGCTCCTTGTTTGAAAATCTCCTGATTTCGTCTATCTTCCTCATGGGCTCTAACTCCTCGGGTTCTTTCATATTCACCCTCATCGGTTTGCTTTGCTGCATATCCAGCAGTGCTAGCAAGAGTAAGGCTTTCGCTCGCTCATCGCCCTCCTTCAGCATCTTGACACAGGTGTTCAATGCAGGTACTGAAATCTGTTCTATCATGAATCGAATGAAACAGAGAGCGTCTCTCCGCTTCGCACACGCTACTGCTGCTCCCTCTTGGATTATCAGATCCCTCAGGTTCGTCATAAGGAAAACCTTCTCTTCTTTTGACCTCTTCCTTTCTTCTGAATCATATTCTTCGAGAGTCAGTCCCATCATACACCAGGCAAACCTCAGTTGTAACTCGGTTCTCACGAAAGGTACTGCCATGAGAGCGTGTATTCTTGGCGCAGTCCTCATGTCTTCTTCGAAGTACCGTAACACCACTGCTTTCCATGGAAGGCTCACTAACTGCTCCATCGTTTCTGCCTGTATTTCGGACGATGCCAGAGTCCCGTACGCCTTCTGCTTGAGGGTGGTGCCTCGCAACATCGTTTCCAGATAACCTTCCATGGCCTTTTCGTCTTCCAGGGCCATCACATACCCTCTAGCCGAGTTTCGGTATTCTAACATCTCCATGTATCCACCGGTGGGTTCATCTATCGACACAGTCTCCGACATTGTTGGTCGGTTATATTCCACTGGTACTAGTTGTCCTGCGACACTTCCCTTTCCGTGATTCATGGGAGATGGCTTAAAGTCTTTCATTGTGCTCTCTCCACATTGGCTGAGTATTTCCATTTCTAAGGTTGCTCCAGTCAGAGTGCGGTCACTCCTTTTGGATTTGTAACCTGTCGACTTTATCCCTGCCATGAGAATGGGTGGCACCATCGCTACATCGGTCAACATTCTGTTCGTGCCAGGTAATTGATAATCACCTTGTCCCAAATCCATGGCTTCTTCGACTCGTTTTCGTTTCGCTGAATTGACAGCTTTCATCGATATCTCCGAATCCACCTTCGTCTTTCCTACTCTCTTCGGCATCACTCTACTGCCTAGCTTCATTTTCATCTCGTTGATCTAATCAATCACCCATTTCGACCGCATCGTTCCTTTCCTGGTTATTGACAGATACACCACCTCTCCTTTATCGTCCTGCGGTGTCATCTTGATGGGAGAGTTCGCTTCACTTTCATCAGTGGCTGAGTCAATCAACAACTCACTCAATCTCCCTTCACACTCATCAAGCTTGTCAAGGACTTCCCGCATCAACGGTCGGTTGAGACCTGTTTTCAAAATGGACTGGGTCCCATAGCTCTGGACTACTGTCCAGACTTCTTCCATGAACGCCACTCTGTCCAATTTACATCCCGTCCTATTTTCATGGTCTCGGTGATGTACTTCCCACTCTTCTTCGGGCAACGTTCCCAAGAAAAGTAATCTGGCTGAGCCCTCTATTCTTCTTCTTCTAGGCGATTCCATGAGGATTCTTTGTTCGTTATTTCTTGAATTGCCAGGAGAGCTGCTCTCCGGCAAATTGCGTTTCATTTCTGTAAAGGCTGTCGGAGGCTCCAGTGTCGAAACGCCTTCATCCGCTGACCCAGTCGTCTCCAACGCATCCGCGCCGTTCTCAAGGTCACTGAAGATATTGAAATCCAGGCTGGATACTCCTCCTGTTGATGCCCTGTCATCTTCCCCACCAGATTGACTTGCATCTTGTTGCATGGGTTCTTCGGCTTGACGGCTTCCTCCCTGTCCGTCGTCTCCTTCCGACATATCCTTCTTTGAGCTCGAGGGTCCTTGCTTATCATTGTAGGTTCCTTGCGGAAACTTCGGTATGATCAATGTACCGGCCGATCTATCTTCCTCTTCTCCATGGACCATTTTGATTTCCTCGCAAACGAAGGGTGCTAGGAAGATTCTCGCCTGCAGTGTTCCTCCCACTTTCAATTCCGGTTTCACACTAGTCAGGATCAAGGAGGCCTCAGGCAGTTCGGTCCTGCCTCTCATCTTCATAGGAGCTAAGCCGAATCCCGCCCATTCTTCGTCAAATCTTCCAGGCTTGGGAGTCGCGGCGTTGCTTATTCGCCTTCTCGTCGCTTGATCCGTAAATGCAAATCGTGTGTATTGTAACACGGCGGCATTTCTCCCTACAAAGTATAGATCCATCGTTCCCACAAAATTCCATATTGTCCTTTCATTGGTTTCAAATGCTCTCAACCTAGGAGTTTGTATCCTTCGTCTCTTCTCTCACCTTGTGATATGCTGCAACGAGACGAGGCACTCTGGTTATCTCACCATTTGTTTTATCATAGGGTCTCAGATTCCAAAGCTTCGGAAACACTTCGTTGTGTCCTCTTTCTACTTCTCCCATGCGATCACGGAAGTTATCGTCAAAGTTGATGACTGTCATCTCTGGCTCTGATATTTTCGCAAATAACAGATCTTCACTTATGAGCTCCCGCAAGGTGTGCTGCTCACACCAGTTCAGTGCACTACCGTCCACTGCTGATATGAGGTTCAGGTGCAGCACCGACCTCCTGTACGCCTCCACTTTAACGTCAGGGAACGCAAACGTGACTGCTGGTCCATATATCACTGTCACAAACTCCGTGGCTCCTCTGATCAATGCTAAAGGATCGGTTCTCATAGCCAAGCTCAGATCGGTTAAAAGAGGCATGCCCCCAACATGTCGTCTAAGATCTTCTTCTCTTTCAATAGTCTCGTCTTCTCCCGTTCCAAAGCGATTTTGTTGTAAGAGATATTGGATAAGAGTGTGTCTCAGGTCTCTTATCTTGTTCCACGAAACCGTGGATTTCTTCATATCCAAATTCCTCACTCTCTCTCTCATCTGCTCTGGACAACGTGTCAATTTCATCAGTCCTCCCAAGTTTCCGTGGGTAATCGCAATCAATATTAGAAGCCCATCTAACCGCAGGTTCTGGATTCCTTCGGTGAGCAGCATCGCCGGTCCTTTCACGAAGCTCTCTGCTCCAAACGTCACGAACAAGGCTAGTAGTTCTACTATTGACACTTCCACTACTGCTTGGAGGAATTCCTTTATCAAATAATGAGAGACTTTCGGGTAGACTTTTGCCAAGAAGGACGCGGTCCATCCGGCTCCCAACCCTTCCAGCATGCTGTCCGTCCGTTCAAAGCCTTTCTGTCCCTTCACTTCCTGGGTCCAAAAAGTTTCCAGGGTAATCTGACACATTCTGATCACAAATTCAGCGGTCTTTCTTCCAGCATTTTCCGCCAGGTTCGCCTCCTTTAACAAGTAGGCATGGATCTTCGTGATCATCACAGGGCCTTGCTCAAAAGCATCTACACCCAATGCCGCTACTCGAGGACTTAGGTGTAGCCACTGGTTGGCTTCCGGTTTGGTTCTCAAAACTATCGCCTCCAATTGAGCTCTAGTCTCTTGGGAATTCTTCCTTCTCGTGTTTTCATTTGTCATCTCCATTGCTCGGAACCATAAGTCGTTGGACATCGCTACGACCACTCGATGGTCGTCGTCTAGTCCCGGTTTCAGTTTGAGCTGTCGACTGAAATTAGACAGTTCCAACCCCAGTACCTCGTCCAACACTAACATGTGCAGCGCATGGTCCTTGAATCCTCTCATCGCGCTCGAGATTTCTGACCATACTGCAGGTAGTTCAGCCCCGAGTGGCCTCAGGTTCTCCATCTCTATCATGCGATTTGGGGCTGATATGATCACATCATATTTCCCTTCCGAAAGCAAGGTCACGATCGCATACACGAATTTTAGTCCATCCGGGAGATATGCATACCCCGGAGACAACGCGAATACTACTCTCGGTGTCACCTTGGTGAATGACCCCTTCTTCGTCGCATCCACCACTTCACCCATCGACTCAAGGATATCCTTTATCGCTGGCCACACTGCATTTTCTGCCATTGTAGGATCTCTGAGTCTGCTCAGAAAACCTCTACTGTGTAGATGGTCATTGATGCCAGCAAACACGATCGTAATTGGGTTCATGTCCGTCTGTCTTTGTACCCCTATAGCCAGAGATACTGATTGCAGTAGGTCCAGATCGACCGCTGCCAACATTATGACGTCCGGCCAAAACAGAGACTTGGAAGTATACACGAACTCTGAATTCGCTACTATCATGATCTTGGCCTTCCTTATTTCTGCTTTGTCGTAGGCGGCGAAGATGGTCTCATCTTTCTTTATCGCTTTCAATCCGCCGTATCTTTGGACATCACCATCTCGACTCACTAGCTTCAGGTATGTTCTGTCTTTCACATGACTCGGGGGTGTCGCCACCTGCCTGAACATCTTCACATGTTGTCCGATTGGCGCCCTTGCTACCAAGAATCTTCCAGGTCTCTCTTCTCGATTCCCTTCATCATGATTCAATCTCACATCCTGCAATGGTCTCGCGTTCACTGGTCCCATTGTGTTATTAGAGGGCAGTCCCTCTAGGTCAGCAAATCTCAAGGCCGTCGTGGAACTGAAGTTTATGCTAGCGGCTATCAGCCAGTCTACGCCTGTTATCGAGTAGAGTCTGCTGACGGATAGCCTCGCTCCATTCGATTAAGCTTCATTAGTTCATCTTTGTATACATGCCAGGGAGATGGTATGGGCCTTGACCACATCAACGAGCCTCGTCCCGGGCGTCTCTCCTCTCTAATGGTACTTGTCGTCTCCGATCTCGTGTCCGATCTAGACGTGCTGGCTGCCTCCTCGATTGGGTTAACAGTTCCTAGTCTTCTCCGAGGATGAATGGTCCTCCTTACCGGTGCTTCTCCCAATCGATCTTGAACATCCGTCCTTTGACCTGGTTCGCTAGAACTCTGCTGTCTATAATTCGTGACGGCCGGAACCGTCCCCAAGCGTGTTTCCAGGTTAGGGGGCACAAAGGTGGTAATCACCGTTTCGCTCGATGAAACTTCTTCAATCAGCACTCCTGTATCAAAGAGTTCTACCTCCAACTCATCCAATTGCTCCTGGAAGACCCTGTTCAACCAAGCCTGTCCTTCTATACTATCAAAGTGGATGCCGTTTGTGGTCAGCCTGGCCTGATCCATCGCTCTCAACTCATGTTCGATGTCCATGAGGATCATCCTTCCGGCATTCCGACTTGCCAGATTCCTCAAAATATTGTTCCACCTGACCACTCCTTCGTTGTGCCTTCTCCCTGCCGCTGTCAAGCTTCTTGCATTCATAGGCACAGTGCAAACGGTCAGTACCGCGCAGTTGAACTTCTGCCAGAGAGTAGTTAACAAGCACACTATCATCGATTCCCATAGTGCTTCCTCCTCATCCGAACTTCTCGAGATGTTGTTCGTTTCAACCTGGATCATCACACTGGGGATCCTCCCTGGATTCATTAGTTCCACCATCCGATATAACTGGGCTATAGTCGCTTCTCCGAAGGCCATCACTGTGGTGACCCAAGAGGTCCTCAAATTCGATAGTACTCTGACCAAGCTGTCTCCCAGTATCAGATATGATGTCCCCAATGGCGGTTGTTGCAGGTTTACTGCCGGGTTCCAAGTCGCTCGATTGAAGCAAGCTCTCAGATCTGTCTCCGGAACTCCCGTGAAGTTATATCTCAACTGATTGTTGTTTTGTATGTCTATTACACGTGACACTTTCTTCGCTGGCATCTTCTGTATTCTTCTTTCTGGGGTCTTAGAGCTCCCCATTAGTGGCGTCACGTCGCTTATTCGCTGTCTGATCACGGTCAGGGAGAGTCGTACTCTGCCCGTGTCATCGATCGTTCCATATGGTGCAGTCACCCCGGAACCTGGTGCATTCTTGTTGGCGACCAGTCGTCCAGCTGTCTCTATCAGCTTCCTCACCGTTTGTTCCACGACGGGGTCACCCAAGGTGTCACTAGGGTCCGGGATTGTCACTCAATCTGTTGCTGTCGGGAGCCGTGTCTCGTGATCATCGACTATGTCAATGTCTTGTGACACTGTTATTTCTTCTAGACCCACTACTTCTTCCACTATCTTCTTCAGATCTATCCTATCCACTACAAAGTTGTCACCGTAAGGATTATATTTCTTTCTTGGTCTTGTCCCGTCCTTCTGACGAGTCTGTATCGTGAACGGAAGATCCGGTTCCAAGTTCTTGGGAACCTCTATCTGTTCGGGATCCTGCCAATCCTCCTCTGCGTAGGGTAAGGTTTCATCGTCCGCTCCGATCACCTCGTTTGGATCCAGGTCCTGCGGTAAATCCATTCCTTCCTCCACGACTTCGTTTCCATCGTTCTTCTCCCTGGTGCCCCTCTCGTTGACCTCACAAGCAGGATCCATCATTAGATAATCCCCTTCTTCCATGTCTGCAGGTATACACCAGTCTTCTGTCGATAGATTGTGTGGCTTTATGTTCTCGTAGTGGGCGGCTCGGCCAGTATTCAGTCTATAAAAGCGTCCCTACTGGTGCACTTCCGTAATCATGAAGGGTCCCCTCCACTTTTTTAGGAGCTTTTTCGTTCCTTTCGGTGGTATAACGTTCTGAAATACCCATACGTAATCTCCCACCTTGTAAGCTTTTGCGCCAGCTGCTTTCTTGTCGAATTTTTTCCTCTGCCTTGCCTGTGCTTGCTGAGTATTTTGTCTGCATAAATCGTTCAACTCCTGTTGACGTCTGATCACATCCCTCACATAGACCTGTGGAGACGTTTTCTTTCCCTCATACTCTGGGTAGAAAAAGGTTAAGGGTAAAGACTTCTCGTGTCCAGTTAGCATCATGTGTGGACTAACTCCAGTGGTGAAGTGTTGCGAGCTATTATATGCTTCCATCACCTGTGGAAGGTATCTGTCCCAATCGGTCATGTACCTGAAACAATATACTCTCAGCATCGACACTAACGTCCTATTCTGTCTTTCCACTAAGGCATTCGTCTGGGGTTGGTATGTCGTGGAATGATCCTGAGCAACCTGCGAGCGTCTCATAAGCTCTTTTGTATGCTCTCCTACGAAAGCTGTTCCATTATCTGATTGAAACGTCATCGGAAACCATGTCTCGCTATCCACGTATTGATCAGGTGGTCGCATGTCTCTTCCGCCGAGGCAGTTATGCAGGGCACGGCCTCTGCATACTTCGTAAAGTTATCTATCATGACCAGGACTTGGTTATAACAGCTGTCTGTCATGCATATCTTTTGGTGATCTATCTGCACCACCTCGTTGAATTCAGACGACTCGATCGATTGTAAAGGAAATCGCAATTTCCTTAGATCCTTGACCTGTTGGCATGACAGGCACGCTGTCACCCACTTCTCACATGCCTTTTTCATTCCAGGCCACTCAAAGCGCTTCAGGTTCTTTTGATACACTTTGTGGATCCCTTGATGGCCCATCTGATCATGCGATCTGAATAATAGTTCTGTCTGATAGAGTTGCTGCAACACTATCGCGTTATACTTGTATAGGACTTCGTCTTCTTCTCTTCTCTTGCATGCCACAATCCCGTCCTTGTTCAAATATAACTTCCCTTCCTTCTGCATGAAGTATTGTCTCAGGATACGATAACTATCTTCCTCGAGGTCCCCTTTATCCGGAGAACCATTCTCGATCCACCTTTTCAGGTTGCTTGTCATGCGATCATTTCTCTGCGCCCTTAGAAGATCCGAGAGTCTGTATCTCGCCTTCAAGTACGTCTTCATGACCCTCATCTGACTATTCAATTCCTTGGGCTGATGTGTGTCTTCTTCCATCTTAACGCACCAAATCTTCGCCAGCGGCTGTGTTTCTTGTTTGAACTACTGAAGATCAGTCCTGACTACCTCTTTTTGTGTCAACAGACTTATCGAACGTTTCGATACCGCTATTGTCTCCAAATCATCCGCTGCGTTGTCAAAGACTCTTTCGCTTGGTATAATGTACCGATCACTGTCAGAATCCTGGTACACCTCTCTGTTCAGATCCCTTGCCCGAGTTTCCACTAGTAGTGTGTGGATCGCTAGTTCGGACAGTTCCGATGCCGAGCTCGAGTTCCTGTCTGAATAGGTGTCAATTCCTGAGTTTTGAGAATTGTCATCTGTTGAAGAATTTGTGCTGGAGGCTGCACGCTCCTCCAGATCATGTCTGTTCCTTCTTCGCATCCATCTGAACTCCCCGGACAAAACCTTGTTCTCCAGGTCCCGTTTCTCATCAGGAATTTTTTCATCTATATCAGACTCCCCGGACAAACTTTCTTGTCCCGGGTGTTGATCTTGTGCTCGCTGGTTCTTCTCATCATTCGTCTCCCGGACAAACAATCTTGCAGCAGGTTTTGTTCTACCTTCTCACCTTTTTTATCCTGGTCAACAAAGGTAACGGTTTTTCTTCGCGTACTGCTTCCCTGTTCTTTCCGTCCGTAAGAAGTACTGGTTAAAATCTCGTGGGGTGTTGAGGATACTAGTTGCTGAACTATTGTCCTACAATCCCTCTCGTTCTCTTCGTGTTGTCGTCTGGACGGCATGATCTTCACCTTCTCACTGACTGTTAGCGATGCCACTGCTGCTGTCCACTCGGGGTCATCTCTGGTCACTTCTCTTTCTAACAATCCACACAGCATCCGCATCACTTGCGGTGTGACCTGCACCGTTTTATCCAATAATGAGAGGCTGTTTATGTTCATGCGAGAGAGTTCTTGCTGGACCAGATTCGAGCGCAGCAACAGATCCAAGGGGACCGGGACCTCCTTGGACGGGATCTTTATCTTGGCTGCTTTCTCTACAGGTAACTTGGGGTGTCCTGGAATTTGATGTCCAGACTTGTCCAACCATCTTGTTAAGGGAAGCGCTTCATAGGTTTCTTTGTCCAGAAACGAGAATCCCTGCTTTATTTCTGCTTGATTGGCTTGCTTCTGTTCTAATCTCTCATAGAATTCGGTTTTCTTGCTGAGGCTGTCAGCATTCTGGTGTTTGTCACGCATCCTGTGCTCGATTATCATATGGTAGCCATCCAATCTTACTATCCATCTACCAATGTAACTCTGATCCATCGAGTAGGTCTTCAACCAGGATAACGCTCTGTTGTCTACGCGTAACTTAAAGGGAGCGCTCCCCAAGTATGCGCGGTTTTTTTCCACAAATGTGACTACTGCAAAACATTTCTGCTTTTGGTGCGCCATATTTCATCTCAGTGTCACTCAAGACCTTGCTGCCGTATGCAATGGGACGGAAAACCGTTCTACCGTTCCATTCTGGCTCCTGATGCAATATTCCTGAGATGGCTACTACCGATGCGTCTGTGTCAAGAACATACATGCCCTTTTCTGTAGGCATGCCTAGCACTGGCGCTTCGCACAGTTCCCGCTTTATGTTCTCGAAGGCAACTTCTGCTTAATCGTTCCATTCGAACTTCTTCCCTTTGTTGCGCATCAGCTTCTGCATCGGATACACCTTGTCCGCATATCCTTTTATGAACTCCTCTAGGAAGCTCAGGAGCTGTGTGTCCGTTCTAGGAGCCTTCCATGTCAACACTGCTTCTACTGCTTCTGGGTCCGGCCTCACACCATGTCTGTCCACCATTCTTCCCAGGTACTTGATTGAATCCCTAAGGATTTCACATTTGGATGGTTTGCACTTCAAGCCTGCTCTCTTCATGCATCCAAAGACCTCATCGAGCCGATCAATGTGGTCTTCCAGGGTCGGTGTCGCTATGACCACGTCGTCCACGTAACACATCACGAGATTCCCGTAATTCTTGGTCACTCTCGTCAAAGCCTGAGCCATCAGTCTTTGAAAAGTGGCCGTTGCATTGCAAAAGCCGAAGGGCATCCTCTTCCACTGGTACAATCCCAATTCGCACGCGAATCCGGTTTTCTCTCTATCCTTCTTCCGCAGAGGGACCTGCCAGAAGGCAGAACCCAAGTCCAATGTGGTGAAGAACTTGGCATCACCAAGCTAGAGAGGCTGTTGTCTATTCGCGGTATCGGGTACGCATCTTTTATCGTCACCGCGTTCAAATAGCGAAAGTCGCAACAAAATCTTAGCTGCCCCCCTTTCTTTTTCGCCATTACCACCCCGCAAGCCCACAGTGATTTCGAGGGTTCTATCATGTCGTATTCAAGCAGCATTTCGATTTCCGCTCGGCACGCTTCCGACTTGTGTGGCGTCATTCGTCTCGCACCTTCTCTGTGCAGAACAGCACCTTCTTCTAGTTCAATTTCGTGTTCGACGAAGCTACAGCAACCGATATCCGCCTTATGTTTTGAAAATACATCTGCGTTCCGATTAAGGAGGTCCCGCAATTTTTCGAAATCTCCCTCACCTATTTTCCCTTTTAAAAATTCTATCTCTGGCAAAACCGGTTTGTCAGATTCTAGTTCATATGACGAGGGGCGTTCCGGAAAATTCGAGCAGCTCGATAAGCCGTCGTCCGTTTCGGATTTCATTGAAAACAATTTATGAATAGATTTTAATTCATTGATCCTCTTTAAAATTTTATCTTTCTTGGCATGAAAAAGACAGTCTTTCACACTGTGTTTCTTCAAGTTTTGTGTCTCCTCATAGTCGGTCCTCATCGGCAAAGCGTAACCAAGCTTCTTTCCACGCTGGATTGAAACCGTGGTGTCCAATGTGTTCAATAACACACTGACACACAGTCCGTTTCGCGTTACCGAGAATCTCCGGCCTAAAATCACCGAACTCTGACTATTTGGATTCGGTACTAAACAAACCTGTTTACTATCACTTAACGAATTTAAATTTCTCATTCTAAAAATTGCCACCACGGCTTGTCCTGGCTGTAGCTTCACTTTTCTATCTAAAAAAAATTGGTACCTCGTTTTCGTCTGTTATTATCCTATTAATTGGTTTCTTAACATACTTCCGGTCCGGGTTTCTAATCCGTATCAGACCGTTGTTCAAGTCAATCATCACGTCAAAATTCCTGACAAAATCTCTGCCCAAGATGAATTGGTCGGCGTCGTCCAAATTTTCTACCACCAGGAAGCTCATCCAAAGGTCCCGTCCTCCCATGTGGAGAACCGTTATTGGTCTTTTTCCAGCTACGTAGATTGCTCCTCGATTGGCGGCGGCCAGTCGGAGATTCGTTGGAATTAGATCTTCCCTCGTGAAGCCCATTCTTTCCCAAGTTTTTATCGGCATCACACTCACTACCGCTCCTGTGTCCAGAAGCCCTGTGACTCCGATTTTCTTTCCGTTGGTGTCGAGCAGATGTGCGGTCACATCTGCTTCATACCCAATGTGTACTGCATCTTGTTCCATCATGGCGTCATGGCCTATCCTGCGGACTTTGAGTTCCTCCTCACCCAAGTAGATCTGCCCCATTTGGTCCATATCTGTTGTTACATAAGTCCTGGTGTAGATACAGATTCCATCCACGTTCAGCATCACTTGATACGGCCCATAGACTTGCAGGTAGCGTCCATGAAGTTTCTTCATGCGAGGGCCACCCGTTGTTAGTAGTGCTGGCACAGCTCTCGATTCAGTGCGTGGCTCCACCTGCCTCAGATAATCTGCATATGTGTCCAAATGCATCAAAGTGAACTCGGATGGTTCACTCAGATTTCTGATTACCTGATGTCCAGCCACTGAGATTATCGACTGTATCTTGCTTCCTTGTGGCACCATGCCGAACCTCTGACCAGAGATCACATTAAGTTTCATGTTCAAACTGCTTGGTGCTTTAGTCTCCTCGACCTCCGTTGCTTCGAAGGTATTAAGTTGCTCCTGTAGTTTCTCATTCTCCAGTTCGAGTTTCACTTTTTGTTTGATCTCTTTCGTCACCAATTCCTGCTGCACTCTATTTAGAGCATCCCTCGCGGCTGCCTTATAATCAATCTTGAAGTCATCGGCCGCAGTCACTGGTTCCGGTTCACATGTCTCTTCAGTTACCGCTTGCATTTTCTTCGTCGCCAGCTCTTGCGGTTTGTCTTTTCTCCGGGCCTCCGCTTCACTCAACAGGCGAGCCTTGCTGGCTTTCACTCCTGATAAAGCTTCCTCATGCCTTGGATGCTTGATGTCTGCCACTGCATCCCGGAATTGTGGACAATCTGATTTAAAATGACCTTCCAAGTTGCAAAAAAAACACCTGGGGCCGAATTTCGCAATTACGCCTCTCATGAAATCCTCATGGTCAACTTCTGACGCATCTTTGTCCTGGAGGCTAAAGCCTATTGCTTTCATGCCTTGTTTGTAAGTTGGGCATGCTGACACGTGATGGTCTGTTGAACTGCAATTGGCACAAGAGCGTCTCTTGTCCATATCATCCCTCGGTTTGTACCAGTTGTTCCCTTGGTTTGCTGGCCCATTGTTAAAATTGCCATAATTGTTCTTATAATAACCAGATCTCGAAGGAGGTTTCAAGAAAAGATATTCTTTTGACTTGAGCCTCAACTCCTCTGGTGTCGACGCATTGGTTGATAGTGGTGTTTAATGCGTTGCTAGCATTGTCCGAAGTTCATCATTCTTCACACCATCAATGAAGTTTGAGGCTACTGCCAGGTTCATCCTTCGGTTTGACTCATCCGGTTGGCTGCGTCTTCTCAGCATTTCCAAGTCGTCTAGAAACTTGTCTATCGTTTAATCCTCACGTTGCCTCCGTTTCTCGAAGCGCATCATTGCCTGGTGTCCCTGCACCCCTGATCCAAAACGGTTTAACAAGATTTCGAAGATTTTCTGGGCTGTGTCACGCTGTTATTGCTTCTTGGCCATGAAACAGTTCAGGGCTGTCCCTTCCAAGTTGCTGGTGAGCGCACTGCATTCTTGTCTTTCCGACAAGTCCTCTTCCTCGAAATGCAGTTTCATTACCTCTATCCAGGTGTCAATACAGCCATCAGATTCGTCTTTATAGCATCTTGGTTTCCTAAAGACTCTTCTGGACTTCTCACTGCGTTCATTGGTTCTGGATAAACTTGTAAGGAATGTCTCCAAAGACCTGTTTAGGGGTTCAAAGGCTGTGGCCACTGCCGTAGCATCTCTCGAGTGTCCTGCCTGAGTGTCCTCACACCTTGTCAAAGGCTCTGTGTTCGGTGCATCCCTGCAATCCGATTCACCGTGAGTGTTTCCCCCTTGGCCCACATGACTCCTCCCTGGGCTCGCATGTCTCCTGTTACCGGAATCACTTCTCCCAGTCGCATGTGTGCGTTGCGTTGGTCGTTCGTTAGAGGTCTGTCTGTTCCCCGATGAACTTGCTCTACTGTTCGGGCCCCATGTGCTATTATCCCTTGTGGCATAGCCTGATGAACTGCCCCTACCTCTAGTGGATCCATATGTCCTCCTCCTTTGATGGTCATTGAAGTTCACCTTCGGCTCCCTGCTGGGACCTCCCGAGTTCGGTTCCCCTTCTTTTTGTCCACTCTTGCTTCCTAGTAGCCCGTCCAACCTATCCATGATAGCCTGAGTTCGCCTCTCCATCATCGCGTCTATCTTTGTGTCAAGAGTCCCAAGAGACTGCTCTTGCTGAATTCTTAACTTCTCCATGTCGTATCTTAAGCGTAACTCTCTCTGTTCCGCTTCTCTTGTCATTCGCGACAAGTTCTTCGCTATGTGCTCGTCCGTTCTTTCTTTCAAGCGTTTTTCGCTCCTACCAACTTCTTGTCTATTGCGGTTTGTTTCTTCCCGCAGACTTTCTCTTTCAATGTGAACTGCTCTTTCTAGTTCACTCATTCTTATGGACATCTGTTCATTTTGTTCTCCTAGACTGTCCACTATGTTGATCAAGGCTCCTTCTAGTGCTGCCCCGTTATCTACGAGTGGCGTCACTAGTGGCGGTGTAACCCTGTCGGTCCCAGGTAGCCTCGTGCTGGTCGAGATTTGTGCCTTGACTCTTTGCCTCGACGTCTTTTCATTATCCACATCAGGATCCGCCAATGCGTTGCCTAGCCCTTTGTTTCTACTCTCCCCAGTTTGCGGCTCTGAACTTGTCACAATCGCGAAGCCTCTCGACTGGCCCGGTGTGTTTACCTCTTTGCTTATCGTTCTCACTACACCAAATTTGTCCATGGTTCCAGTCTCTCTTTCGACATATGCCTCATTCTCCTGGGTCGAACTATTGAGGCTGACTTGAGATCCAAAATCCACTTGCTCGTCTTTATCCTCTTCTTCCTCCTGGGATTCACCTTCATTTCCTGTGCCCACTCCCATGGTGAATGGAAAGATGTTTCCTAAGGTGTTCCTCATTCTTTCTGAGGACGATGAGGACGTTGTTTGTTTCTCAGTCTCGCCTGCCATCATGGTGTTGTCTGTTGGAGACTTTCTAGTTGCCACATTTTCAGTTGAAATGTCGGACAGTTCCGACATCTCCTCTCGATCCAATGTCCCGGTGGAAGTGGCAAAATCTTGGCCTTGTTCTACCGGAGTAGATTCACTCGCCAGCCTTCTGCCACTCCCTTCCACTCCATGTCCTTCCTGGTTGTCATTCCTGGCCTGGTCTGTATTGACCTCCACTTCTAACATTTCTTTCCTCTCTTCTGAGGTCTTCTGACTCCTCGTTTCAACCATTCTGCCTGAAACCGTCTCCCCTTTGTCGGTCCGGGCTCGTTTGATCCGATCCACAAAAGGGTCGGTCATTGTTCTTCTTTACTTTTTAGGTATGAATTTCCTAGAGCTATTACCTCGTTTAGGTATCCTTGACTTGTCTAGACTCATTCTCAATCTGTCACTTCTTAATGCCTATACACTCAATTCGATTGCTAGTGACCTTATTGTTTGACTATCAATAATAATGACACAACACAATAAATTTCACAAGATTCTATTAAATAGTGACCACGAATCCCTGTATGTTATCAGAGTACAGTTTGTATATAATATATTCACACTAACCGATTATCGTTCGTAAGATTTGAGAACTAGCACAATATGATGTTATCAGTCAATTTAAAAGATAGTGTACTCACTACCCAATCAAGCACAAATTATGTTGATTTAAAATGAAAAACAAAAAAAATATACAATGACAGAATATGAATATCTCTATAAAAAAACGTATGTGTATTGTACTTTTAGTCGGTCGCAGTACAATAGTCGAACTTATATTTTAAAGAAAAAGCTTTCCCTGCTTGGTGCTGCACCAAACAGACAAAACTTTGAAGGCAGTAATTTTCTCAAGTGGGCGTCTATTGCACCCACCGAGTACTGTGTTACCTATCTGCCTTCGGACTGCCCGAGCTAGACCTACTAAAATCCTCAGGGCAGTCACTTTTCACAAAAACGTATTGGGTTTCAATCTACACCAAATAATTACGCTCTTTTTAGACTTAGTGTAGCGAATATCAGAGTTCGGACCTGTTTTGTTTTGGTCTGGTTTTTACTCAAGGCAAGTTACCAGTGCAGTCACTGATTCCTAGCCTGTCTGCTAATAACCTAATACCTCTCACTGTAGTCTTTTCTTCTGTTTACCTAAGTCTTTTAATAAAATAATACCCCTCCGGATTGGCAACAATAGGACCCTTCCGGATTGGCAAAATTGAGACCCCTCCGGATTGGGACCCCTATGAGTTAGCAAATATAAGACCCCTCCGGATTGGGACCCCTCTGAAATAGTAAATATAAGACCCCTCCGGATTGGGACCCCTCCGGTTTTGTGAAAACAACACCTTTCCGGATTGGGACCCCTCCGAATTTGAAAAAAAATTTGGACCCCTCCGGATTGGGAGCCCTCTTCTTTTGTAAAAGTAGCTTTTCGGAGATTTCCTTCTTTCAACCTATACCCCTCTGGATACCTTCTCCGATACTATTATGCTTTTTAAATTAACTAGGAAGGGTGTGTGATCCTTTCCTAGACCCTTCCGGATTGAAGTTAAGCCCCTTATTTGACAGTTCACGCTAACGGTGAAGGGTCTTATCGCTAGCCTAACTTCGGCTCGATTAAGGTTTTCCTGTGCCTTTAGCCTTCCCTCTTCGTCTGGAACAGCCTAAAGTTACTCTATTCAACCGCTGTTACCTTTTGGGAGGGGTGTAAGGGCTTTCCTAAAAAAAAATTTATAAAACGTGAAGGGTCTACTCTCCCAAATTGGTGAATTTGCTAAAAACAATCTCAAAAACTTTTCACGCTTACTTTTTCGAAAAACTTTTGTCCCTATCAATAAGCTCAGCTAATTTCTGATCTATTGGTACCAAGATCAATTAGATATGCCCAGTAGTTCCAAAGTTATTAACCAAAACGTCTTTTTTCTAAAGTCAAGAAATTTCTCTCTTATAGGTTCCGCCTAACTTTTTTCGCAATTCTGTTCTTTTCGACCTAAACATTATTGATCCGAGCTCACAAGGCCTATACTCTTCTAGTTCAATGCAAAAGACCCGATCTAAAACGCTTTAGTTGAAAAACTTTGCGAAAAACTATGCTACCTGTACCCCTCCGGATTGATGAATCCACCAAATCAAACAGGTTAATTTCGATTTCTCTGCAACCCGGAAGGTTATCAGCAAACGGGTTTAAAACCTGTCGTTTCACTAGTGGACGTTCTCCGTACAACTATTTTTACCGTCCTAACTCAAAAATTTCAAAAAATTTTTTGAATTTATGGTGTTCCGTTTTCTCAAAAATTACGAAAATTCGGTTTGTGGTTCCAAAATAGTTCCAACCACTTCCGAACTAAACTTAACCGGTTCTATCTATTAAAGTAGTGCAGTCACGATGTAACACACTAATTTAGCGCTTTTTTCCTTTTCAAAAATTATCGATATCTCAAAAATCACGATTTGTGGGGGGATCAAAATATCGCTATTTTGACCCTAAAAACCGGTCTGCCTACTGTGTTTTTCACTGAAAAACGGTATAGGAGTATTAATATAGGCTATATAATTAACAATATTAGTAATACTATACCCCTCCGGCGCTTAACTCGGATATTCGCAGTTCGGTGAAGGGTCACTACAGTGCAGCACTGTCGAGCCCCCCACAGATTACTATCTTAATTTTTTGTACCAAAAGGGATACAAAACTTGTTAACGATACCCAACAGTCGGTTGTTATTGTCGTTGAGCCCCTTCTTGTTGCTCCTTGTCTTGCTTGCTGGATCAATCTTCTCCCAAGACCCCTCCGGATTGAGCGCAAATCAGTTGACCCTTCCGGATTGAGCGCAATTTATCATTAACGTGCTTAAATGCTCAAATAACCCTAGAGTACAAGCCTCACAAACGGGCCACAAAATTGATCGTAACGATCCTGACTGATATAAATGCCTGTAACAACAATATATCTATCAACAACAAACGGGAGGGTCGGATCACATCTTGTCTGGGGGGATGATATCTACTGATTTTTCACTTTTTTTTTTTTTACTGTTTTTGGTTTTTTCGTGTTATTTTTTATGTTTTTTGTTTTTCTTGGGTACTACACTACTTTTGGTTTGGTTTTATCTATATCTTTAAGTGTTTTTGGTCACGGGCCACTCAGGAAATGACGGGACCGCAAATCCCCCCACCCTTCCTGGTTCGTGAATTTTCGGTCTTAACTAGGTTAAGAAGCTATTCACGGTAATCCGGAAGGCTTCCGCGTTCCGAACTACCCTTCCGCCCCGGCTGTTTAGGCCTACTAAGGACCTTAATGTGAGCGTCCGCTCGACGCGGAGTGCTCGTTAACGGTTCTGCCGGTCATGATGCTAAAAAGAATAACACCCAGGAGCGCCATAAAAACATCTATGTAACATTCGCCCGGAAGATGCATATCGACGAAAAATAAAACTAAGTCTTAAGATGACTGGCCAACGTCTAAACAGAGCTTTACATGCTTTTAACCGTATCTACCAAGCCAGTACTTTCGGTGGTCTTTCTAACATCGGGTCGACAAAAACGTTACTGCTTTCGGCTTCGGTTAATACACTCAAATTAACTAGATTACATGCAGAAATAGTGAGCTCATGGCTGGGTCTCAGTATCCCCAGACCACGAGGTCACTCCCAAAATCAGGGCTACTACTAATTATTGAATATTTGTTGTTTTTGTTCAGTAGATAAAAATCATCATCTCCATCAAAGATGGATCAACCCTTTCCCCAACTCCTAGCTTCTCGTCTTAGCAGAATGAATTCAGATGTTAATTAAATTCAATTCAGGACATAATAGCGAAGCAAAAAGTTTATATAAATTAATAAAAGTTCCAGTCCCGAGACCCCTCCGGATTCCTGAATCCGGGGAAATCAGAGTCTTATCTTCCTTCCGGAAGGCTGTCTTCCACCCTTCACTGTTGTTCGCAACGGCCTTGCAACACAATAGTTGCAACTCGGAACGATCTCTGCTATTCGTGCAATCTGTCGTTGTTTTTCAATCACAATTCTCGTTGTTATCGCTATCGCAACTATCGTTGTGGTGTTTTTCTCTGGTTTTCTATCAAAAATGGCCGTTTCTGACGTTTCTCAGAAATATGACGTCATACTTCGAATTTTTAAAAATTCAAAATACCAAAATATCTTGACCTTCACCGTTTGACTAATCGTCCGAATAACGTTGTTAATCGCCTAAAACCGTCAATTTGGAAGATTCGCTGCTAAAATTCCGAATCTGCTGAATTTGCATTTTGGTCCATTCTGGTCGAATGTCGCAGATTTGATTGTAGCCAGTGATCGTCATGCATACGTTTCGATGCTCAATTTGTATCACTTTCTTGACTCTGATGACACTATTGACTGCATGTGTAGTCTCAGCTTCCGGGGAAGTTTCACTTGGCAAAAGCAAAAACAGTCCGTTAGCTTTTTTTCACATGCTATCTTAATTTCTTGCCACACAAAGGGTTTTAAAAATCTGTTACAACTTATCTACTCCCTGGTGTCCCATCTGTTCAATCGATTTGAACAATAGTTCTGTTTTGAAGAGCTGCGGCAGCACTGTCAGGTTGTAAGTATATCAAAATTTGTTCTTTTCTCTCCTTTTGGAGGACACTATCCTTTCCCTGTTCTAATGCAACCGCCCATATTGTCTCAGGTTTCTGTAATTGTCCTCCTGCAGATCTGATTGGTCTGGAGCTCAATTCGCGAGCCTGTATATTATCTTCAGGTATGTTTTCATGACTCTGAGCTAAATCTAGGTTGACGCGCATCATCTTCAGTATTGACCCAATAAAAGTTGGCTAATGGTCTTCTCCTCCTCAAGTTCAATCCTCACTGCTTCCCTGTAGGATAGTACACGGCGTTCCGGCGATGGAATCAATTCAACACTGCTATTATTTTTTTAGATCATCAGAACTGTTATCAAGCTTTATTTCCCGATCACCATCAAGATCCTGTTGTAATTCTCTATCCACGTCTCTGGCATTGATATCCTCAAGTAACGTGTTTATAGCTAGCTCTGAGATTTCAGAGCTTGAGTATAAGTTTTTGTCTCAATAGGTGTCAATTCAGATCTTTTCAACTTCATTTGTTTTAGTCACATGACTAACTCGGGTCTTAACTGATGCTATTTTTATATTCTTTTTAATGTTAGTTTTTATACATTTTTTGTAATTTCTACATTTCCATTTCCATTCCTGTTTTACAGGTGCTTTGTTTTTTAGATTTGCTGATGATGACTTTTTTGTCGAAAACGTTTCTGGAATTTATTTTACATTGATCTGCCGTTTTTACCACTGTCTACATATCAATGTGTGTTATCCTTTTTAAACTTTTGAAGAAGATATTACAGCAAGACGGGATTTGGAAGATTTATTTGGATTCCACAGCGGTTTTGTTAAAAGCGGCAAATTGTCAACAACGTATTTTATTTTTGAAAAGTGTCTGAGCAATGACTTAATTCCCCGCTTCCTCAAGTTTCGTATTCCTGAAAATGGTTGCTTTGAGGCAACAATGGTCCATAACTTTCAAAGAAGACTACTACGACGAGAGGTGTCGGAAGCACACCGGACAATGATCATGAGATCGGACCAGTTACGCAACGCCCGACAACTTCTGAAAGAAAAATGCACAGATTACTAGTTCGTGCGGGGAAGATCTCATCCGATTTATGCAGTAAATGCAGATCTACGGGTGCTCAGCCGGCGAGACTGTATGGCCTGGCGAAAGTGCATAAACAGAAAACATCTCTCCGTCCAGTTTTGTCTCTCCCGGGTAGCTGTTATGAGAATCTTACCAACCAGTTGAGTAAATGGTGTGATAAAATTGAAGAAGCCAAAATAGAGACGTCTACTATCAATATCAAACGTGACTTGATGGAGGTGATTTTAGAGGAAGACGAAGTTATTGTTTCTCTCGACGTCAAGAGCCTATATACCAACGTCCCTGTCCTAGAGTCGATCGAGTTAGCAGCAGATATTCTCTATAATTCGGAGGAACTTCCTCCTGTTTATAAAGAAATTTTTAAAGATATCATTAGAATGGCGGTTACAGACGTTTATTTTATGTGTGATGGCAGATGGTATATCCAAACTGATGGGGTAGCGATGGGTTCTTCTCTAGCAGTCATCCTTGCCAATATCTGGATGAAAAGTTTCGAAGAGAGAATCAGCAGACAACCACCTGATAACTTCAACAACAATGGTTCACAAGACAGCTATCCCTGTGGCACGTGCATGTTGGAGGTCCTGGATGAAGGTTTTTCTATTTGCTATGATGACTGTGACCAATGGTTTTATCTTAAATGCACCAATTTAACCATCCGCCAGCTCAAAGGTATGGATGATAATTATTGGATTTGTGGTTGCGGTGCAGTATCGTCCAGACCTAAAGCAAAAATTTTTGGTAGGTACGTAGATGACATCCTGCGTTCGGTCAAGGTTGCTGAGATTGATCGCCTGTTATCATATGTGAATACACTACATCCAAACCTGGAGTTCACAATAGAATTATAGCTCAATGGGACGCTTCCTTTTCTCGATATGCTTATTAGACAGTCCGGCCGTACTATCAGCACAGAATGGTACAGCAAACCTACAGACACTGGACTCACCCTTGGGTTTCACGCCTGTGCGCCAACAAAATACAAGAGAAACATTGTTCAGGGAACCTTGCACAGAATTGATCACTCCACTTCCACTTGGGAGGCCTTTGATAAAGGTTTGAGGAAAGCAAAAAATGATTGGGAAGCAAATCAGTTTTCTCCGGCTTTTTATGAAACCATAGTGACAGATTGTCTTCTTAAAATCAAGGAAAACCAGGACACGACCACACAAGCAACAACCAATTCAATAAAGCCTGAAAGTATCGAGAAACCAGTTATCCGGCTCCAGTATCGAGGAAAAGAGTCTGATATTTTCGCGAAAAGGCTGCAAAACTGTGGTATTTCTACAATATTCACGACCCGCAAAATCAGAACCTGTCTTCCCACTTTGAAAACAGATTTCCTTAGGTATTTGACGAGTAGGGTGGTTTATGAGATATGTTGTCCAGGATGCAATTCCTGCTATGTTGGACAGACCGTCCGACACCTGATCACCCGAAAAATTGAACACCTTAGGGACTCTGCCCCGGTGGGTAGTCATCTAAAGGAATGCGGAGCAGACAAGGCTGCAGTTGAGGCGAGAATTGTAGACAGATGCTTAGACACGAATAAACTTATGACCTTAGAAGCGCTTTATATTTCGAGGAGAAGACCTGCCCTCAACACGCGCGAGGAATACCGGCAGCGGTATCTCACAGTCAAGTTGTGAGGTTTTTTAAGTCCGTTTGTTTTAGTCACATGACTAACTCGGGTCTTAACTGATGCTATTTTTATATTCTTTTTAATGTTAGTTTTTATACACTTTTTGTAATTTCTACACATCCATTTCCATTCCGGTTTTACAGGTGGTTTATTTTTTAGATTGGCTGATGATGACTTTTATGTCGAAAACGTTTCTGGAATTTATTTTACATTGATCTGCCGTTTTTACCATTTTCAACTTTTCTCGCCCGGTGAAACTTCAGTGGAGCGTATCTTGTCTGCCGTATCTTGGCTCAAATTCAGGCTTCTCGGACAAAGCTTCTTCTTCCGTGTCCTTAGATGCAGCATAGTCAGGCAGTTGATAGTGACTTGAAGCTTGATGTTGTTCTCTTGTCTAATATGACGTTATAATCAACACACTCTGAGGAATCGAGTAGACTAGTTCCTAAACTGCTGTCGTACAGCCTGTTCTTTTTCATGATTCTGATTTTCTGATGGTTTGATCCGTTTGTTCTTGCTGGTTATCAATGGGAATATAATTGCTGTCCACTCTGGGTTGTCCTAAGTTATCTCTCTTTCTGAGATTTGAGGAGCATTCGAATCACCTACTGTGTATCCTCTACAGTTTTGTCCAGTAATGATAGGTTTTTGATCTTTATGGGAGCAATTTTCCGTTGGACCATTTTTGGACGTAGTAGCAAATCTTCGCGAACCGGCCAGGGATGCGTAAAAATATATTGCGGTCACAATATATTGCAATGTAATATATTACAATAATTCATTGTTAGCTTTCACACAATACAATAATTGATTGTCCTGTCGACAATATAGTGTAACAATATGATCAAAGCGTGCAAACACCGCAACTGCCAGTGATTAGCCGGAAGTGTTGCTGACGCAAATTGACTCATTTCAGCCATCACTTGGTTTCAGAGCACAGCCATGCCTAAAGCCTTTGACTGCACTCCACATACGAGCAAACGGGGCAGTACAACAGTGCCGAAGTACAACAATGCCGAAAAGTAAAACTAAGAAGGTCAAAAGTATCATAGTAACCGAGGTTACAGTAAAACTTAGTTCAACAGTGCCGAAAATGAAAACTTTGTTCAACAGTGCCGAAAATATGAACAAATTTTAACATATATTAAGTGCGGCAAACAAACATTAAACGGCGATCGCTTACAATCTTAAGTGGCACTTAAAGATTTTGGGAGAGAAAATTTGCAATTTAGACGTTTTAGCGCCTAAATAATTGTTTAATTTGCAGTGGCAGACATTTTGGCGCCAAAATTGGAGTGATTTTCTTTGATAATTAGCGTCAGTAATTTCTCGCTCTTTAGAAAATGCGTTTAAGTTATTCTGAAATTTTCCCGCTTTTTTCGTCACTGTTGTACTTCGGCACTGTTGAACGCCCCCCGAGCAAACAAGTTCACTTGTCTCCTGGGAGCCTCGAAGAAAATCTTTTTCTCTATGTTAACAAGCGTTTTTGGGACATTTCTGTTGTGGATAAAATAATTACGCGTGGTTGATTGTTTTAATTCAGCGTTACCCAAATAAAAATCTTCTCAAAGCATCCTGCAATTAATTGCAATTATTGCAATAATTGATTGGCAGGGTAGAACCAATACAATATATTGGGTAACGGGTACACAATAGTATTGCAATATATAGTATTGAACCGGCTCATTCTTGGATTTTTATATCAGCTACTTTTTTCACTGGCATTTCAGGCTAACAAGTTATGAAGTGATCCGACTTATTTAACCACTTTCTCAAAAACTTATGCATCATAATCGTTCTTGTTAAAAAACAAAAACTTCTTCTTCCATCTCTACTTGGTTTGCTTGCTGTTCCTCAAATCAATTAGAAATATTTGTCTTTTTGCCGAGGTTGTCAGCGTTCTGATACTTGTCGCGCCTACTGTGTTCAACTTTTATATGATTACTGTCTAATCAAATTATCAAGCGACCAAAGTAACTCCATGGAATACGTCTTCATTCGCTTGTCTCAAGTATCCACGAATTTTCGCGACAAACAAGACAACAGAAAACGTTTCAGCTTTTGATGCACCAAGCATCATCAATGTGTGGCTAAGCACCTTGCTCTTGTGTGCAAGGAGATGAAGCAAAGCTCCAGACATGGTTCCGACTGCTTCGAAATGGTACCTCGCACAACTTCGTTCTTGTGTTTTCAAGGGTAGCTTATGCTTTCTCCTTTTGTTCAAACTTCTTCTTTTTGTTGCGCATTAGTTGTTGTTATGGATAAATTTTGTCTGCTCATTCATTCAAAAATTCTTTTCAGTAGTTTGCTAATCCCTTGAAGTTCAATAATTGCGTGTACAATCATGGAGGTTTCTAAGTCAGAACGGCTTTCATTGCAGAAATTTTTGCTAAAAAGTAAATTTCAAACGTTTTCGCAACTATGTGCATCGTCAGGATTTTTACAATAAACTAATCTAAATGACGATAAAACATCAATTTACAATTGTTATTTACAATAAATCACATACAATTTGGTTCTAAACCATCATGATAAAAAATTAGCCAATCACAGTTGACCTCTAAATTACCATTAAGATTAAAATACTTTTAACCTCTAAAATTAATTAAACATTTTTAAATTAATTTGTCTAGAAGTTTCTGAGTCATAATTTCGATTTAGACACGTACGTTTTAAATAAAAAACCAAAAATACTTTGGGACTAAATTTTCAGTGTTAACTCCCTGCTCCTAAACTCATCGCGCGTGTTCAAGCCCGGTTTCTCTTTCCTGATATGTATTGCCTCTAGTGTTAGCAATTGGTTTGGTTGTTTGACCTATCTATAGTTTCCCAACTAAGATATGCACTGTTTCCCTCGAGTTGGCATTGCTGAAGGTGGAGGCCTACCGGTGAGTCTACTTTCTTATGTTCCTCAATTCTAGTGGTCAAATGTCGAACAGTTTGTCCGACATAGGTGGAATGCATCCACTACATGACAGTTTATAAACCACTCTTGACTTGAGATCATTAGAAAATGCTGACTTCAGTGATAGTAAACATGATTGTAGATTGTAGTTTTCTTGTGGTGAAAACCACTTGAACGTTAGTTAATTTTCGTAACCTGTTAGCAAAATATTGGCTCTGGTTCCCTCTATATTGCACCATCAGCATTGGGGGCTTCCCATCTTTTGGTGATTGAACTGACAAACACCTCTCACTATCCAGGCGCTTGCCCTTACCCTCGATGATCTTGCACAAGGCGTCTGAAGCCACCTTTGCGGACCAATTTTCAGGGTACTGATTTGTCAGCCATTGCGCCCTATTAGTTTCCATAGCCTTATCAAATTGCTCCCAGCTAGATGTACTCCTAAAAACCCTGTGTACAGTGCCTTGGATAACACTACGCTTATACTGAGTTGGGGCGCAGCTTCTATAGTTCAGTATAGTCCCTGTATTTGTTGGTTTTTGATACCAACTGCAAGTTACACGCCTACCCTGCGATACATTTATGTTCAAATCTAGGAACGGCAAATTCCCCTCCAAATTAGTTTTCTCTAGAGTGAACTGCAAATTCGGATGAAGAGAATTGGCGGCATCGAGAAGACAACTCGGCTCCCCTCTGATTGTTCTAACAATGTCATCCACATACCTGAGGAACAATTTCACCTGGGGAGTATCCTTCTCCTTGTTCTTAGCTCGGCAGCAGCTTTCACAGTACCAGATTATCTCGGTTATTGATGCGTATACGTCATCGGATATTTTCCCGCATTTTAGATGATACCAGTTTCGGCAACTCTCGCATTCAACCCCTTTTGATCTATATGTGACTTTCCTGCTGCAATCTGGAGTCGGTCTTATACCATGCTTTCTTTCATCCAGTCCAGACATTTTATTGAGTCCCTGAGAATCTCGCACTTCGAGGGCTTTCATTTCATGCCTGGTCATTTTATGCAGTTGAAGACTTAATCCAGTCTGTCAATGTGATCTCCCAGTGTGGGCGACGCTTTAACCACGTCATCTACGTAACACATTATGATATTCCCGTACTTCTGGGTTTTCAGGGCTTGAAACTGAGTTATTGTCTGATAGGTGTCAGCTTACGATCTCCTTAATGGTTTCTCTCTCGCCGAGTCTTCATTGGAGCATGTCTCCGATTTGACACCTGCTGCATCCGATTGATAAACATTGGTCTCCCCTGATAATTCCTTATCCGCGGTAAATTGTCTGTTTGTCTGCTCATCCTACTGAATATCTGCCTTTCCGATCAAAACGTTTGCTTCGGTGTCCTTAAATGCAGCATATTCATGAATTGATCGCATGTACCGAAGGTGACTCGTTCCTTTTTAAGCTCGATCTTTTCTTCCCGTTTTTTACATTACGTCCTAGTCAACACACTCTGGGGTATAGAGGAGACTAATTGCTACCTACCTAAATCCTGTTCTTTCTAACTGTGTTGACGTTTTGACGGTTTGCTACGTTCCGCCTCGCTGTTCGGCAATGATTCTATCGCTGCTGTCTAATCTAGAGGGCCCCTCTTGAGGTCGATTGGAGACTGCGCCTTGCTAGAAGAGGAAGCCATTATTTCTTGGAATAGAAGTAGATGTATCCGCACATATACTAGACATAAGCGGAAAGAAGACCCAATTACGTCTAGTACATTCTTTATGCGGATACATCTACTTCTGTTCCCAGATGCGTGGCTTCCTCTTCTAGCATGGCGCAGTCTCAAATCGACCTCAACTTGAGTTCCTCTCGAATATGTAGATTTGACTGGCAAGATCCTCGTCACACGTTATCATCGTCTTTGTGTAGATGTTGATTCCATCTATGTTTAACATGACCTCATGTTGACCATAGGCTTCCGTTTACCTACTGTCTATCGCAATCGATTTTCCACCACCTCTCGTGAATAATGCTCTGAGTGCTGTCGATGGAGTTTGTGGGTGGGTTGTGCGCAGATAGTCAGCATATACATCTATATGAATCAATGTTTGATTGCTTGGTTCAGCCTTTGTTCGATCTCTTTTGTCGCCAAGTCTTGTTTCACTTTGTTAAGGACCTCCGCTGCTGCTTTCTCGCAGTTTATTCCTAGTGAAATTCTTGACTCAGCCCTTCCAGCATCTCTCTCTTTGGTCATGGCCTTTATCGATTTTGTCGTTAACTCGCCACTTGTCACCTCCATGTTCTGCAAGTTGTTCTCAGCTTGTCTGTTCTTGGTAATCTGCCCCACCGCAAGTGCTAACTTGTGTTTTGGGTAATTTTAATTCTTTACTGCTTCCCAAAACAGAGGATAGTCCAGCCACTGTAAAACTCGTGCTCTTCCACGTGACACACGTCCTCTTCATCAGGCGTATATCCCAAGCTTTTCATGCCTTGCTTGTATGTGGTCCAATCCGCTACATGGGGATCTGCCGAGCCACAATTTGCACATGACCTTCGTTTGTTCATATCATCTCTTGGCTTATACCATGACGACCTTTGTTGTTAGCTTACCCTTACAGGTTTCCCCTGTCTGAAAATGAGTAATTCCTCGGTTTCATCAACATGTACTCTAAAGATTTCTGTCTCATCTCTTCCGATGTTGGTGCATTATCTTCCGATAGCGTGTAGTATGTTGCCAACATTGTTCTCAAATTGTCACTTTTCACCTCATCAAGGAGTTTCGAAGCGATGCTAAAGTTTCTCCTATTAGTTGATTCATCTGGATCACTTCTTCATCTTAAGCTCTCCAGATTATCAAGGAATCGATCAATCGATTCATCATCTCTCCGTCTCCTCTTCTCAAATCTCATCATGGCCTGGTGCCCCTTCATCCCGGATCCGAATCGGTTCAGCAGAATTTCAAAGATCTTGTCCGCTCTGTCACGTTCTTCTTCCTTCTTGGCTGCCACGCACTTCAGCGCCGTGCCCTCCAGATTGCTTAGTATCGCGATGCACGCCTGTTTTTCATCATTCAGGTTGTCTTGTTCAAGATGTAGTCTCATTACCTCAACCCAGGTATCTATGCAACCATCCGAGTCATCTTTGAATTCTTTCGGCTTCTTGAAAGTTTTTCTCGATTCACCTCCTCCTCTATCGCTCGACTCTGTGTATCTTGTTGCGAATGCTTCAAATGTCCTGTTCATCATTTCCCAAGTATTTGCCCACGTCATCGCATCAGGTATTACACTCGTGTGTGCGCCCGATTTCTTTGGTATCCTTGTTGAGTTTGACACTCCTCCTTTCGTAGCCGTCTTGGTCATCACCGATCATATGCTGTTTTTTATCAGAGGTAATGCTGTCGATTCCTGCTTCTTACGTTGAGGTTCAACCCTAGTTCCGGTTAACTTTTCTGTTTTTGTCTGGTATCGTTTTCTCTTGAGCAATAGAGTTTCTCAAGAGTGCATCCAATTTGGATTGTATGGCAGAAGAACTATCTGCCTAGTCTCTGCTCATTGTGTCCATTCTCGTCTCTAGATTCCATAATTTATCGGTTACGGTCTCATACCGCCTTCTCATTTCCTCCAGATCTTTCTTGATATGTTTTTCTAGCTCCTTGTCTGTTGTCTCCGTCTTGTTTGCCATCTGTTTCAACTTTTTTTCAGTGGCCCTCTCTAAGTTGAAGCAGTTGTCCAGATTTTCATTTTTTTTATGTCGAAGTTCTTTCTTTGATTCCTGGCGGTCCTCTTTGCTGCACTTCAGCTTCTTGTCTATCTGATCCAACTTTGACACCAAGTCCTCTAACTCTACAAGCGATAATTTCGATTCCTTTGCTTGCCCATTTTGGTGACCCACTGCTCCCTCCATTGTTTGCTTTTTCCCCTGGTCAGCTTATCGTGGAAACTGTACCAAAGGTTTGCCTTTTTCGGTCGTTGTTGTCACCTCCTCTTTCTCTCTCGGTTTGGTTCCGACCATCGCCGCAAGCATCATCACAGGACTCTAGGTGTTGGACCCTTAATTCACTATCCCAGGACTCTAGGTGTTGAAACTCTTAAACCGCTCTCCCAGGTCAAGTGTTGGGACCCTTAAATCACTATCCCAGTACTCAACTGTAGGGACTCTTGAATCCTTATCCCAGGACTCAAGTGTTGGGACCCTTAAATCAGTATCCCGGGATCAAGTGTTGGGAATCAAAAATCAGTATCCCAGGAGTCAAGTGTTGGGACCGCTAAATCACTATCTCAGGACTCAAGTGATGGGACCCTTAAATCACTATCCCAAGACTCAAGTCTTGGGACCTTAAATCAGTATCCCAGGACTCAAGTGTTGGGACCCTTAAATCAGTATCCCGGGATCAAGTGTTGGGAATCAAAAATCAGTATCCCAGTAGTCAAGTGTTGGGACCGCTAAATCACTATCCCAGGACTCAAGTTTTGGGACCCTTAAATCACTATCCCAAGACTCAAGTCTTGGGACCTTAAATCAGTATCCCAGGATTAAGTGTTGGGACCCTTGAATCACTATCCCAGGACTCAAGTATTTGGACTTTTAAATCACTATCCCAGGACTCAAGTGTTGGGACCCTCAAATCACTATCCCAGGACTCAAGTGTTGGGACCCTTAAATCACTATCCCAAGACTCAAGTCTTGGGACCTTAAATCAGTATCCCAGGACTCAAGTGTTGGGACCCTTGAATCACTATCCCAGGACTCAAGTATTTGGACTTTTAAATCACTATCCCAGGACTCAAGTGTTGGGACCCTCAAATCACTATCCCAGGACTCAAGTGTTGGGACCCTCAAATCAGTATCCCAGGACTCAAGTGTTGGGACCCTTAAATCAGTATCCCGGGATCAAGTGTTTTAATCAAAAATCAGTATCCCAGTAGTCAAGTGTTGGGACCGCTAAATCACTATCCCAGGACTCAAGTTTTGGGACCTGTACATCACTATCCCAGGACTCAAGTGATGGGACCCTCAAATCACCCACCCAGGACTCAAGTGTTGGGACCCTTAAATCACTATCCCAAGACTCAAGTCTTGTGACCCTTAAATCAGTATCTCGGGATTCAAGTGTTGGGACCCTTAAATCAGTATCCCAGGACTCAAGTTTTGAGAGCCTTAAATCATTATCCCAGGACTCAAGTGTTGCGACTGTCAAACCACTATCCCAGGCTTTAAGGTGTTGGGTACTTAATTTACTATCCTAGGATTCTAGGTGTTGGGACCCTTAAATCACCGTCCCAGGATAGAGTTGGGTCCTTAAATCACTATCCCAGGACTCAAGTGTTGGGACCGCTAAATAACTATCCCAGGACTCAAGTGATGGGATCCTTAAATCACTATCCCAGGACTCAAGTGTTGGGACCCTTAAATCACTATCCCAAGACTCAAGTCTTGGGACCTTAAATCAGTATCCCAGGACTCAAGTGTTGGGACCCTTGAATCACTATCCCAGGACTGAAGTGTTGGGAACCTTAAATCAGTATCCCAGGACTCAAGTGTTGGGATACTAAATCCACTATTCCAGGCTTTTAGGTGTTGAGATACTTAATTTACTATCCCAAGACTTTAGGTGTTGGACCTTAATTCACTATCCCAGGACTCTAGGTGTGGGACCCTTAATTCAGTATCCTAGGATTCTAGGTGTTGGGACCCTTAAATCACCGTCCCAGGAAAGAGTTGGGTCCCTTAAATCACTTCCCAGGACTCAAGTGTTGGGACCGCTAAATCACTATCCCAGGACTCAAGTGATGGGATCCTTAAATAATTAGGTGTTGAGATACTTAATTTACTATCCCAAGACTTTAGGTGTTGGACCCTTAATTCACTATCCTAGGATTCTAGGTGTTGGGACCCTTAAATCGCTGTGCCGGGAAAGTGTTGGGACCCTTAAATCACTATCCCAGGAATCAAGTGTTGGGACCCTCAAATCACTATCCCAGGACGCAAGTGTTGGGACTCTCAAATCAGTATCCCAGGACTCAAGTGTTGGGACCGCTAAAAAACTATCCCAGGACTCAAGTGTTGGGACCCTTAAATCAATATTCCAGGACTCAAGTGATGGGACCCTTGAATCACTATCCCAGGACTCAAGTATTGGGACCCTTAAATCACTATCCCAAGACTCAAGTCTTGGGACCCTTAAATCAGTATCTCGGGACTCAAGTGTTGGGACCCTTAAATCAGTATCCCAGGACTCAAGTGCTGGGACTCTCAAACCACTATCCCAGGTATCAAGTGTTGGGACCCTTAAATCACTATCCCAGGACTCAATTTTTGGGACCCTTAAACGACTATCCCAGAACTCAATTTATAGGAATCTTAAATCACTATCCCAGGACTCAAGTGTTGCAAGCCATAAACCACTATCCCAAGACTGCCTCCAGAACTCGTGCAAGTTTCTTCATCACCGTGACTCAAGTGTTAGGATACCTGATCCACTATCCCAGTATCACCTCCGGAATTCGTTTTGAATTTTCCACTCCCGTCTCCAGTATTGGGACGCTTGATCCACTGTCCCAGTGCCACCTCCAGAAATCGTGTAAAATTTTGCAAACCCAGTTTTCTTACCAAAAATTAACTGAGTTTCCCCTAAATTACTTTCCCTTTTAAACCCAATGCAAGCCAAAAAGCAACTTATTTTTAAAATTTCTTTTGTGGTTGCAAATGCACCAAATCTCAATTAAACTTTAAAATTTATTTGAAAAACAATAAAATTCAAAATGTAAAAATCAAATTTAAAAAAATTTGTATGTACATAAAACTCAAAGTCAACAAGGGAAATTTTTCGAAAAAAATGTCTGGTACCTGACTGTCAAGCGATTTCCAACCCCCTTTTAACGTTGTTATGGGGCTTTCACCTACTGGGTTCTATAACTTGTCTATTTCCGATCCCCCACCCAATACGACCAGGTTATCTAACTTATTTCGAGTTTACTACCGGGTACCTTCGCGTTCCAACTCTTGTTCTAAGTCTTTAACTTGACCGTTCCAGACTCTAGTTAATCAATTGTAACTAAATCGACTATATCGATTGTATAGTTACTGTAATGAAGCCCCCTTTTTACAATTTCAAATCAATAAAGCTCTATCTTAACCAGCCCCCTTCTAATCTCCACACTTTCTAGCCCCCCACTGAAGCCGATAAATACTTTAAGCGCGATGGGTGTCAAAACTCTCGAGAGAAAATCCGTAGAACCTGTTTCTAAGCTGTGCTCAAGTAAAAACGTTTTCTCAAAACTGTGGGGTGCCGCTTATTTCCTTTTATATCTATCTCCTATAATATAAAATAGATTTTAACGATATTCGTTTGGTTGAACAGTGCACCCTGGTGATTTTTGTACTGCTCTGATTGCCATACTGGTCGTCTGTTCCTAGGCGTGCCTTCTCTCGTTTTTCAGATGCCGGTCCTACGAACAACTTTGCCTTCTGTCTGGTCACCTCTTCCGGCGAAGTCTCCCAATGGTTCTCCAAGGCTGCAAGGCTATCTGAAAACCCTTTCAAAGCGCCGAACTCGGACACCTGCTGAAAATTTGCTATTTTGATCAAAGCGATCGGTCTTATTTGAAAATAGTATGAGTATACTATTTTAATTAATAAAAAGGTTTGATCCACCTAACCTGGAAATCAATGCCACTTCTTTTTTTGAGTTTTTAGGGCTTTTTTTCCAATTTCTATTCTTTGCTGTTTTATTTTGTTTCGCTTTTTGTCTTTAACCCGTTTTTTTGTTACCCTAGTGGCCCCTTTACACGGTTAGCAAGACCTCGTGTTGGAAAGCGCACTGGGAATTTTTCTCAAATTTACTTAAAAAGCTATCACAGTACAACCAGAAGGTGGACATGTTCCAGTTGAACCGTACCACCGGTACTCTAGAATGGGCATGTAGGCCGGAGCTGTGTCAACTGGGTTCGATCCCGTAGTCTCGATGTTGTAAAAACACCCCGTAAAAATACTATGTAACAGTCGCCTAATTAGGTCACATATGAGGCTAAGAAAAATAGGCCCTATAACCAATGGCTCAAGGGTCAGGGACACTATCTCTTGTGTTTTTGTATCCCATTCAGTCGGAGCCAATTCGGTTCACTTGCTACATGAGACTACAAACCGTGTTACAGCTTAAAGGCTACTACCAAAACACCACTCACTCTAGAAATAAAAACGCCCCCATGGTCAGGTCTCTACATACCTAAATCACGCGAACGCCATTAGAAACAGGGTCGGAAGCTTAAGTATACCGTTAGTTTTTATTGGACAGTGGAACTTTGATCCATTTCAGATGGATCAAACTAAAACTTGCCTTATCTCAACAGAATTACATAAAATGCACTCGAGAAATTCAAATTAAGTACTCACATAGTGACGCGACTCTTGCATTCGGTAAATTATAGAACAAAGCAACTCTAGAAGAAGTTTGAAGTAATTGAGTTAAGCTCAAAATTTTTTATTCCCTAGACCATTGGGCAGCTTCGGCTGTCCACCTTCCCAGTCAAGTATCACTCTCGTCCGGTCAATTGCACTTCTTTTCTTGAACTCTCGATCTTTTATCAGGAACAAGATAACTCTACTCAGATCGAAATATTCTGGTAAAATTGCGAACTGCAATTTTACTCTTGTATTTTCCAGCGAACTTCCCTCAATTTAACTCGAGTCTTCTGATCTAATTTATTTTGTCTTTTAGGTGTTGCGAGAAACTTGAGCACGACAGGGTCAAATCAAATTTTTGAAAAAAAAAGTCAATAAAATGGGCCCTTCCGTCATGCAACGGTACGTGCATAAGTTGGATAGGGCCGTACCAAAGCTATATAAAAACATCGGAAAAATTTTATGAATAAATCAGGTCGATATTATTGAATCAAGAGAACTGTCAATTAAAATCTACCCTCCTCGATTATAGCACAGAAAAAACTGTCTATTTTGGATGTATTTTTAACATTTTTGCCCCCCCCCTAAGGCAGAGGATTGCACTCCTCAGAAGTGCAAAAACTTTTTTTGTTCCAATAAAGTTTTTTGTGTACGAGATGATTCGTTCCGTTTCTCGCTTAGTTTCTCTGCTAGTTTCTGGATGGTTTTTGTAGAGCCTGGTGCTGCTCCTCCGGTACACGCAAAAATTAGTGAAACAAAGCTGCTGTGTTCCTCATCCAGAATTCTTTGTTGGTATTTTAATGTTTTGACAATTTCATGATTATTGTAGGCGTCAGATATAGTTTTGGGGCAACGATTGAAGTTTCGGCTCTATTTTAACATCATGGCATACTTCGTCCAGGAGTGTCGCAAAGGTATCGCTAATTTTATTATGTCTTAGGTGAGTGTATCCACCTTTGGGACAGTGTAGAGAGTGGGTCAGTATGAACGGTTGTCCACATGGGCATGTATGTGGAGTGTTCGGTGGTTCCCATCCATATCTCAGATGTAATCCTTCTTTAATTTCTGATTTGTTGAGGGAAAATTTGTATCTTTTTTAGGGTAGCAAGCATAGCCAATTCGATGCTCCTTTCTGTGACGCTAGATTTTTTGTCAGTTTTTTTCTGATGAGCATTTTTTCCATAAGTTTAGCCTTTTTTAAAAGGGTGATGTTCTCTCTCTCAGTTTTGATGTTCTATTTATCAGACTTTGTTCCGTTTCAGCTATTTGTGGATCACTGTTTTCTAACGAAGCAATAAGGTTCCGATCTTCATTGGTTATATGGTTTTTGCCAGTAAAACCAGGATGTAGCTGATTTTTTTTCTTTTTCTTGATTTTATCAATTTTCTTAGATGCTTCAGATGCTTCAAATTAAGTACTCACATAGTGACGCGACTCTTGCATTCGGTAAATTATAGAACAAAGCAACTCCAGAAGAAGTTTGAAGTAAGCTTAGAAGCTTAATTTATTTTGAACTCCCTTTGTTTAGCAGGAGTACGCATTTTGTGGTGATGTTTCAGCTATTTTGCAAAGCTTTTTAGTTAGGGTAGCTGTCTTTTTAATTTCGCTTTCCATGTATTTATCGCATGCTGATGGTGTTCCTATAAACAATCCAAAGACTCTAAAACCGTCTACCATTGTAATGTTTGTGCCTTCAATTACTTTTATGGCGCTGTCACGACGGTTTACTTTTTCTATGAGTTGACACTTGGAAGGCTTCACATTGTATCCGAAAGCCTTTCCGTGCACATCCAGGTTTCCAGTCTTGCACGGAGACTCTTAAGATCACCTGCAGCGCTTCCATCATTGGGTGACATTTGGATTTTGCAGGAGCTCGGTCAGTGGGCTTATCCCAATTCCGTACATAGCCATTACGAAGGGATCACCTTGCGTTGTGCCTTCGGTAGATGTCAAAACCGTGTTATTGTTATATAGATTTGAGGGATATTTATATGTGTTGGCGAGCGCATGATGTAGCGCCGGACAAAAAGTTTCCATACTTTTAGAGCAAGTTCTCTATTGAGCAAGTTGAAGGCATTTTCTGCAACAATAAATAGTGTGGCGTCCGTTTCCGGTTTCTCAAACTCGTTTCTCCAGCCGTGGATAGCATATTCGATTCCACACTTCTGGCGCAAGCAGAGTTGGAAATTTTTTCTGAGACTTTTAAGGTCTGATTTTATACAGTGGGTGATTGTTTTGCCAATTATTGTTCTCAGAACTTCGCCTATACCAATGGGCCGTACCCCTGGATTTTTGTCGAGAGGTATCAGCCGACACGAGTTGCATGCTGTTAGGTTTTCTTTGGGGAGAACTTTAGTTGCTATTGTACAGGATAGTTTAGCAATTGTTTTGCAGAGCTCAATGGATGTCTGTTTGAAGTGAATTATTATCCTTCTCCATTCGCACACATCTAGACCTGAGGGACCGTGGCTTCCGTGCGTTCTCAGAGTTGATTTTCGAAGTGTCTTGGCGTTTATTTGTTCGAATATAGAAGGGTGATATGGCATTGTGTCTTCACTTACTTCAGTTATATAGTTAGTGTACGCTGTTTTGTCTTGAGGGTGTTTTTTTTTTCAGGATACTAAGGAATGTTTTTCCTTCAATGACTTCGTTAAGTGGAAGTACTCCTTTTGTTTTCTTGTCTGAAAGAGAGCCAATGGAGGCAGATTTTTTGCCTGTACTCATTAGTTTTTCGAAATGCTTCGTTTACTTCGGACTTCTTCTGTTTTAAATGTCTAATTTGGAGAGTTTTGGCCTCAGTGAAAAGTTTGCCTAATGTAACTTTCGCTCGGAAGTACATATCGACGGAAAATAAAGCTAAGCCATGAAACGACTGGCCAGCGTCTAAAACAAGCTCTACATGCTTTTCACCATCTCTACTAAAGCCAGTTATTTTGGTGGTCTTTCTAACATCGGGTCGACAAAAACGTTACTGTTCTCCGGCTTTGACCAGAACGCTCAATTTAACTTAATTACATGCGAAAATAGTGAACTCATGGCTGGGTCTCAGTATCACCAGACCACGAGGTCACTCCTAAAAACAGGGCTACTACTATTTATTATATTATTATTGTTTTTGTTCAGTAGATACAAATCATCATCTTCATCGAAGATGGATCAACCCTTTCCCTCAACTCCTAGCTTTTCATTATCCGAAAAAGAATCCAGATGTTAATTAAACTCAATTCAGAACATAACCAGGAATCTAAAAGTTAATTTTTATCAGTTCGAGTTCAGGTCTCGAGACCCCTCCGGATTCCTGAGTCCGCGGAAATAACATTCTTTTTTCCGGAAGGCTGGACTCACTGTTCCAACAACCTTCACCGTTGGCGTGAATGGCTCTGTAACGATTGTTGTGACACAATCGTTAAAACTCGGAGCGGTCTCAGATAATTTCCAGTTGTATTTTTCTATTTCTCGTCGTTGTTTCTATCGCAACTATCGTTGTTGTTGTTCTTTTTTCTCTGATTTTCTTCTAAAATGGCCGTTTTGACGTTTTTTGGAAGTGTGACGTCACAAATCGAATTTGTAAAATTTTCGATTCGTCTAATCGTCTAAAATAACACTGCTAATCTTCTAAAAATGTCAACTCTCAAGGTCAGCGGCTACCAATTTGAAATAGCATTTTTGTCCATTCTGGTCGAACGTCAAATACTCCCCGGACAGCCCGGTCAATGTCCCCATTGAATCTCGCAGTCTTTGTGAAAATGGTACAGTGCCATCAAACAGAATTTACAAAATGCACGAAATCACTTTTATCCACGCCATATCGACTCACTGCAGAATATAAATGACATCAGACTACATCACTATAGCCTTCCAAATTCTCTCACTAATCAGCACTTTCGAAAATATGACTTAAAATAAAACATTTTTTCTGACTTCCAATGTCGATGCCCTGATTTAAAACTTTTTCTCCTAGGTTTAAAAAGTAAAGGAACGCAGGACAGTCCTGCCAACCCACAAGCTAAAAGTATCCTACTATGCTTCTTCCCTTCGGAAAGTTACTTGCTATTGATCCTGAATATTAAAACTAAGAAACTCTGTGGATAGAAAGAACAATGAAATAATCTCCCTCTTCAAGAGATTACCCAAGCCTTTCATGTTACCACAAAGTGATCAGTCGTCCTAGTTGATTAAAAACAATCATGCAGGCTGGAATATTTAAATATATTCTTCACTCAAGCCTTTCTAAATAAGTAGTAAGTGTCATCTCTAAAGCCACTCACTAAAATGAAAATGCAAATTCTTAATTGCAACAAATTCTTTCAATTTCAAAACTCAACTAAATGTTTTCTTTCAGTCTCAATTACAACTTGATTGCTTCGTTTCTAATTTGAGTTTCTTGTCATATACAAAACAATTCTGAGTTTTGACTTCTTCTCTTTCGTCACTTCTTTTTTTCTTCTTTTTTTGTCGTTTAGAAGTTCTAAAACTTCCAAGTTTTTCTAATTTCTTTATTTTTGCATCTTGTTTTTTGGCCATTTGTCAATGTTCCATCTCCTTCTCCTGCGACATTGACTCTGCACTTTCAGTTTCTGTGTCATGCAACACGTCGGCAGTTCTGCTCTTCTGCTCTTTGCTTACAACAAGGTAGGGTATTAACGTTAGATTCTCTGTTTCTGCAGAAGCTGTTGTGGAGGCACAACGTCACGTTTCTCTCCAAATCTTTCTTCAACATCTCTGCGTTCTCCCTTCCATTACATTCACTCGTCCTGGAAGTTATCTTTAGTGCGGTGGTTAGTTCCGATAAGTTACAAAAGCTAGCTTGAAAGCTCCTGCTCCAATGCCCAGTTGATACGCACTGTACACTCTGCTGTGATTCGACATATGATTCTTAGCCTATTCGTACAATCATGCATAATGTTGGTTCTAAACCATGGCATCAGACGTCTTCTGGCCCATATCTTTTTCACTTCCATCGGAATGTTCAAGATTTTGCACATTGTCTCAAAAAGATCTAAATCTTTTAGACAATCTAATTTCTGCACTTGTTCTCTCGTTCGCGCCTCCTGTATTTTGTTCTCTTTCACAAGAGCTTCCAGACATCGTATCGCCACCATAACTCCCGATACCACTATTGTTATAGGCCGTTAGGAGTCTGGTAAAACCGAGGAGAGCAGCTCTCCACAGTCTCAAATCAACACTAGATTACTATGCCCGGTGTACCACCATGTTTGCAACAAGCAATTGCACAGGGAAACTCATCATGTGTTGACATGATGCTCCTCCAATTATGCTTTCCCGAAGCTTCCAGTAGTGGTTCCACTTCCATAATCACTAGGTGGACATCATCATTCTCATCTACTGCATTGTAATCGGTGACTGTTGATCCTTGCTGCTTCTGTCTTTCAAAGTCACTGAAGTTCCCACTGGCGTATCCCATGAACTTCCTTCCCAATATCGACTCTAACTCCTCTTTAGTTCTCTCTGGAACTGCTGAGAACATTTTGCAATGTAACTCACATGACTTTTCTGACATTCTCGCTAGTCTTATGCATTTTGGCACCGAGAAGGGTTGATCCACAAACGTTCTCGTACTTTTCACATCCACCGCTACGAAATGCACTGGGTATCTGCTTTTGCACATTGGAGCTAATGTCGATCCCAGCAAACATCGCGCTCCCGACGGTCTGCGATATGTCTCACTGTGTCGGATGTTCATTTCCGCCTCGATCGCTTCCCTCCACCTTCCTATGTGTTTTTGCTCAGTCTGCAAAACTCCTGGGAACACTTCTACACTGATGGCCGTGACCATCTCATGCTTCTGTGCTAGATTCAGTAGTGACTCTAAAGAACCAAACATGCTGTAGAATCCTAGTGCAGTCATTAGATTCACCTCGGTTCCTCCATGGCAATCTGCAATTAGTTCCGTTTCTGTTTTCGCCTTCATCACAATGTTCCCAAACAAAATCGTCAACTGCTTGTGTTGTTCCTCCAGGGTATTCACGCAATCCAGACCTCCACAGACGTGACCCTCCAGTCCACAGATTTCTGCCAGACAGCTACCAGGTTTGACCCAGTCCTCTGGTCCCCAGCCAGGCAACTCTACTTTGTCCTCTCCGTTGCTCTTAGAGGCTGTTGTCATCACGTTATAGATGATGTTAAGATTACGCAGGTTACAGTCTGAGTTCAGTTCCCTCTGTACGTATTGTGTCACACTCAATATCGAATCAGCGTTGGGACTAGGATACCATGATGGTTTCATCAGTTCCTACACCACCATCAAGCTCGTTCTCAGAAGTTCGTCTGAAAATCCCAATCCAAACTCCACTCGTTTGTCAGATTTTGGCACTGAAGGTGCGGCCACCTTTTCCTCTAAGATTAGTTCCAGCCTTGTCTGCTGATTAGCAGCGCTTCTTATTGTTGCAACTCTTGACATCCAGAATCTTAGCAACACCGCTTGCTCGTAATCAAAGACGCAGTCGCGTATGTCTTCATTTAGGAAAGTGTTGTATGCTATCCCTCTGCCTCCGGATACGTAACGGAATGACTTCTTTCTGATCGGTCCACAGTATTCACTGGGTTTCGGCAGTGCTCCCATAAATTCCTTAGTGAGCCTCAGCTCTTTGTTTGAGAACCTCCTTATTTCCTTTATTTTCTTCATGGGTTCTAGTTCCACGGGTTCTTTCATGTTCACTCGCATTGGTTTGCTTTGATGCATATCCAGCTGTGCTAGCAAGAGCAAGGCTTTCGCTCGTTCATCGCCTTCTCTTAGCATCTTGACACAAATTCTCAATGCTGGCACTGAAACTTGTTCTATCATGAACCGAATGAAACAGAGAGCGTCTCTCCGCTTCGCGCACGCTATTGCTGCTTCCTCTTGGCTTATCAAATCTCTCATGCTCGTAATTAAGAATATCTTTTCTTCCTTTGATCTTTTCCTTTCTTCTGAATCATATTACCCACGAGTCAGTCCAATCATGCACCAGGCGAACCTCAGTTGTAGCTCAGTTCTCACGTAAGCTACTGCTATCAGAGCGTGTATCTTCGGCGTGGTTCTCATCTCTTCTTCGAAGTACCGTAACACTACCGCTCTCCGTGGAAGGCTCACAAACTGCTCTATCGTTTCTGCATGCATCTAAGACAAAACCAGAGTCCCGTATGCTTTCTGCTTCAGAGTGTTGCCTTGCATCATCGTTTCCAAATAACCCTCCATGGCATTTTTGTCTTCCAGAGCCATTAAGTGTCCTCTGGCCGAATTTCTGGACTCCAACATCTCCATGTATCCACCGGTGGGTTCAGCTATCGATACAGTTTCGGACACTGTCAGTCGGTTATATTCCACTGGGACTAGTTGTCCTACGACACTTCCTTTTCCGTGGTTCACGGGAGAGGGTTTAAAGTCTTTCATAGTACTCTCTCCACATTGGCTGAGTATTTCCTTTTCTAATGTTGCTCCAGTCAGAGTGCGGTTACTCTTCTTGTTTTTGTAACCAGTTGATTTTATCCCTGCCATGAGAGTGGGTGGCACCATCGCTACATCAGTCAACATCCTGTCTGTGCCAGGCAATCGATCATCACCCTGTCCCAAATCCATAGCTTCTTCGACTCGTTTTCTTTTCGCTGAGTTGACAGCTTTTATCGAGATTTCAGAATCCACCTTTGTTTTTCCCGCTTTCCTCAATATCACCTTGCTGCCCAGTTTCATCTTCATCTCATTAATCTTATCAGTCACAAATTTTGATCGTATCGTTCCTTTCCGGGTTCTTGACAGATATACCACTTCTCCTTTGTCTTCTTGCGGCGTCATCTTGATAGGAGAGTTTGCCTCACTTTCGTCAGTGGCTGAGTCGATCAAAAATTCACTCAATCTCCCTTCACACTCGTCGAGTTTGTCAAGGACCTCCCGCATTAGTGGTCGGTTGAGACCTAGTTTCAAAATAGACTGGGTACCGAAGCTCTGAACTACTGTCCAGACCTCTTCCATGAAGGCTACTCATTCCATTCCACATCCCTTCCTTTTTTCATGGTCTCTGTGATGCACCTCCCACTTTTCTTCGGGCAACGTTCCAAAGAAAGGTACTCTGGCAGCACCTTCTATTCTTCTTCTTCTTGGTGATTCCATGAGGAATCTTTGTTCGTTATCTTTAGAATTGCTTGGAGAGCCGCTCTCCGGCAAAGTTCGGTTCGTTTCCATGAAGGCCAACGGGGGTTCCTGCGTAGAATTACCCTCGTCTGCTTGCTCAGTCGTCTCCAACGCATCAGCGCCGCTTTCAAAATCACTGAGGAAATTGAATTCTAGGCTGGATACTCCTCCTGTCGATGCCTTAATGTCTTCTTTCTCGGCCTGATCGGGATCCTGTTGCATTGGTTCTTCCGATCGACGGCTTCCTCCCTGCCCATCATCTCCGTTTGATTTCCCTCACGAATTTGAGGGTCCTTGCTCTTCACCTCTGGCCCCTTCTGCGAATTTCGGTATGATTAGCCTGCCAGCTGACTGATCTTCCTCCTCTCCATAAACTATTTTGACCTCCTCATAGCCGAAGAGTGCTAGCAATGTTCTCGCCTGAAGCGTTCCTCCCACCGTTAACTCCGATTTCACTTTCGTCAAGATCAAGCAGGCCCACAAAACACGGATCCAATGTTTCCGAGAATTTCGCTATCCTCCTTTCATTGGTCTCAAAGGCTCTCAACCTAGGAGTTTGCACTGCGGAGACTGCTCCGAGCAACATCCTTCCTATCAGAAGGAATTCAGGGATTTCCTCTGGCAGCTTCTTGTGATCACCCCAAATTTTTGTCTCTTCTCTCACCTTGTGGTATGCCGCAGTGAGTCGAGGAATTCTTGTGATCTCACCATTTGTCTTGTCATTGGGCCTTAGATTCCAGAGCTTTGGGAATACTTCAATGTGCCCTCTGTCCACTTCTCCCATACGATCGCGGAAGTGATCGTCGAAGTTGACGACTGTCATCTCTGGCTCCGATATCTTTGCAAACAACAGATCTTCGCTCATGAGCTCTCGCAATACTTGCTGCTCACACCAATTCCTCGCACTTCCGTCCACTTCTGATATGAGGTTCAGGTGCAGCAGCGAACTCCTGTATGCTTCCCCCTTCACATCAGGGAAGGCAAACATGACTGCTGGTCCATATATGACTGTCACAACTCCGTGGCTCCTCTGATCAACGCTAAGGGATCGGTCCTCATAGCTAAGTTCATATCAGTTAGCAGGAGCATGCCTCCAACATGTCGTCGCACGTCTTCCTCCCTCTGGATTGTTTCATCCCATCCTGTTCCAAAGCGGTTCTGCTGCAGGAGGTACTCGATAAGAGTATGTCTTAAATCTCTTATCTTATTCCAGGAATCCGTAGCGCACTTCACGTCAAACTTCCTCACATTCTTTCTCATCTGCTCTGGGTAGCGCGTCAAATTCATCAGTCCTCGCAAGTTTCCATGCGTTATCGCGATCAACGTTAGAAGTCCATTCAATCGCAAGTTTTGATTTCCTTCGGTGAGCAGTACAGCCGGTCCTTTCACAAAGTTTTCCGCTCCAAACGTCACAAACAAGGCTAGTAGTTCAACGATCGATACGTCCACTACTGCTTGGAGGAATTCTTTTATCAAATATCGTGAAAGTATTGGGTAAATTTTCGCCAGGAAGGACGCGGTCCATCCGGCTCCTAGCCCTTCCAGCATGCTATCAGTTCGTTCAAAGCCCTCTTCTCCCTTTACATTCTGTGTCCAGAAAGTCTCCAGGGTCACTTGGCACCCTCTGTTCACGAATTCGGTTGATTTCTCTTCAGCATTTTCGGCCAGGTTTATTTCTTTCACTAAGTAGGCATGGATCTTCCTGATCATCACTGGGCCTCGCTCAAAAGCCTCCGCACCCAAAGCTGCTATCCGAGGGGTTAAGTGCAGCCACTGGTTAGCCTCTGCTTTCGTTCTCAAAACCATAGCTTCCAAGTGAGCTCTGGTCTCTTTGGAATTCTTTCTTTTCCCTCCTTCCTCTTTTATTTCCATTCCTCGGAACCATAAATCGTTTGACATCGCTATGATTACTTGATGATCATCGTCAATTCCTGGCTTCAATTTGAGTTGTCGACTGAAGTTGGACAGTTCCAACCCCAGCACTTCGTCCAACACTAGCATGTGTAGTGAATGGTCATTGAATCCTCTCATCGCATTCGAGATGTCCGACCACACCGCAGGTAATTCAGCCCTGATTGGCCTCAGTTTCTCCATCTCTATCTCGCAATTTGGGGCAGATATGATCACATTAGATTTCCCTTCCGAGAGCAAAGCCACAATCGCATACACGAACTTCAATCCATCCGGGAGACGTGCATACCCCGGAGACAGTGCAAACATGGCTCTCGGTGTTACTTTAGTGAAGGCACCTTCTTTTAGAGTGTCCACTACCTCACCCATTGACTCGAGGATATCTTTTATAGCTGGCCATACAACGGCTTCGGCTGTCGTAGGCTCTCTGAGTCTGCTCAGGAAACCTCTGCTGTGTAGATGGTCATTGATGCCAGCGAACACAATTGTAATTGGGTTCATCTCTGTCTGCCTTTGTACTCTGACTGCCATCGACATGGATTGTATTAGGTCTAGGTTGACCGCTGCCAACCTCATAACATCAGGCGAAAACAGAGACTTGGAGGTAAATACGAAGTCTGAACTCGCGACTATCATAATCAATGCCTTCCTCATTTCTGCCTTGTCATATGCAGCAAAGATGGTCTCATTTTTCTTTATCGCCTTCAATCTCTGAACTTCACCTTCTTGATTCACTTGTTTCGGGTACACTCTTTCTTTCATGTGGCCTGGGGGTGCTTTCACCTGCCTGAACGTCTTTACATGTTGTCCAATTGGTGCCCTCGTCGTCACTAATCTTCCGGGTCTTTCTTCTCGATTTCCTTCATCATGATTCAGTTTCACGTCTTGTAACGGTCTTGCGTTCACTGGACCCATTGTATTGTTCGAGGGCAGTCCCTCAAAATCGGCAAACCTCAAGGCAGTTGTAAAGCTGAAGTTTATGCCAGCAGCTATTAACCAGTCCACGCCTGTTATCGAGTACAGTCCGTTGACAGACAATCTCGCTCCGTTCAACATCCTCATGGCATCTGCTGCAAAGCTCACCGTCTGAAGGTTCAGTTTCATCAAATCCTCCTTGTACATGTGCCAGGGAGAAGGTATGGGCCTCGACCACATCAAAGAGCTACTGCTTGGGCGTCAATCTTCTCGACTGGTGGTCGTCGTCTCTGATCTCGTATCCGATCTAGAGGTCGTTTCCGCTGTCGGGTTGACAGGCCCTAGTCTTCGTCTAGGATTGATGGTTCTTCTAGTGGGCGCTTCTCCCAATCGATCTTGCACGTCCGTTCTTTGCCCTGGCTCGCTAGAGCTTTGCGGCTTATAGGTCGTCACGGCTGGGATCATTCCCAAACGTGTTTCTAAGTTAGGAGGCACAAAGGTTGAAATTGCCGGTTTATTCGATGTTTCTTCCTTCTTCAGCACTCCTGTGTCAAAGAGTTCTACTTCCATTTCATCTAATCGCTCTTGGAAGACTCGGTTGTCATTCGATGCTATCAAAGTGGATCTCGTCAGTAGTCAGTCTGGCTTGATCCATAGCTCTCAGCTCGTGCTCAATATCCATAAGGATCATCCGTCCAGCATTCCGACTCGCAAGGTTCCTTAGGATGTTGTTCCACCTGATGACTCCTTCATTGTGTCTTCTCCCTGTTGCTGTTAACGTCTTCTTGCTCATTGGTACAGTGCAGACGGTCAGTACCGCGCAGTTGAATCTCTGCCAGAGAGTAGTAAATAGGCACACCATCATTGACTCCCATTGTGCCTCTTCCTCATCTGAGCTTCTCGACATGTTATTCGTCCCTGCTATGATCATTACGTTAGGGATTCTCCCTGGGTTCATCAGCTCCACCATCCGAAATAACTGGGCTATCGTTGCACTTCCAAAAGCCATCACCGTAGTGTTCCAGGAGGTCCACAAATTTTGGAGCATTCTGACCAAGCTGTCCCCCAGTATCAGATGCGATGTTCCAAGTGGCGGTTGCTGCATGTTTACTGCAGGGCTCCAAGTCGATCAATTGAAGCAGGCTCTCGGATCCGTGTCTGGAACTCCTGTGAAGTTATACTTAATCTGGTTGTTCTTTTGCACGTCAATCACTCGGGACACTTTCCTCGCCGGCATCTCTCGTATCTTTCTGTCTGGGATCCTAGAGCTCCTTGTTGATGATGTTGCATTACTAACGCCCTCTCTGGTCATCACGTCTTGGGAGAGTTGTACTCTGCCCGTGTCATCGATTGTTCCATAGGTTGCAGTCACCCCGGAACCTGGCGCATTCCAATTGGCAACCAATCGTCCCGCTGTTTCTATCAGCTTTCTCACAATTTGCTCCACGACTGGGTCACCTAAGGTATCACTCGGGTCCGGGATTGTCAATCGACCAGTTGTAGCCGGGAGTCGCGTTTCTGTCGTCTGACTCATTTCTCGAGGCATCGAGAGCTCCATCGGGGACTGCCCACGAGGAATATCCCTTGTAGGTATCACTTTCTCTACGGCTGTCGTGAATGACAGACGCTCCAATCGCTGCTTGTATTTTCGCCTCAAGCGCTCTCTTTCTTCACCCTGCTTCTTGTTACAGTCTTCAAACAAATTCTTCCACATGTCTCTATCTTCTTCTATACTGAGCATGGTCTTGGTCATCTCGTCCAGCTCCCTTCTAGTCTTCTCCAGTTCTTATGTCGCCCCATTGAGATCTTGCATAGTCTCGTTCGTTTGAACCTCCCCTTCTACTCTCGCCCTCTTTGGTTGCACAGCTGCTCTCCGTTGTGAACAAAGCGAGGCAGCCTCGCTGTTCATTTCCTGATGCATCCTCCTCAGTCCAGGCTTTGACTTGGTGGGCAAAGGCATCTCACCTGGCATCTACCAGTGGTCCCACATAGGCCTCTGACAGGTCCATCAATTCGTCCAAGTTGAAATTATTCATTTTCTTGCAAGTTTGATTTTACTATCAACTCGATGATTTGAGTCAAGTGAGAAATTAAACGATCAATCAGGATCTAGAAAAGAGGTCACGAATATCACATTTGTCAACTTTACACTAATTTTATATTAAAATTTATTTAAAACAGTCAGATCAAAAGATTTGAATCCTAAAATTTATTAAAAACAATCAGTTTCTAAGATTTTGGAATTCCACCTAAGATTGGACAGTCCAAACTTCGGGTCTATTCCTAAGATCGTCATTCCGTTATTCATGGTCACTAATCCCTTCTTAGCCAAGGTCCTAATAACATAACACATAACACACATATCACATAACACATAACACACATATCACATACAACACACTCTTGGTATGACGTCTTCCTGCATGCAACTAAACTCAGCCTATACTTAAATAATATTTCTTATGTAGGTATACTTGTATTTTAGTATCGGAGAAGATTACGTGTATCAGTGCATACAGCTCCCGTGGATTCAGTCGTCCTCTGTTCGGATCGCACACTGGAAGCAAAAGCTCCTTCACTTCCTTTTCCGCAAAGAAGTCCCTCAATCTCGTCAAGGACAAGATTAGATTTTCCGGGTCCAAGTGCCGCTTCTCCGTCGCCTTCGTCACAAAGAAGCATAAGTATTTTCCCGGTATCTGTGACGCCACCGGAGGCAAGGCTGCTACGCCCCCTATTCCTGGTCTTTGTTTCCAAAGGAATTCTTTGTTTTTGTATTCTCTCCTAAAATCTGCTGCTAACGCTGTCTTAAAACTCATGTCTGCTGTGATTGCTATCGTACATGTTCTATTTGTGAGTATGAAATTGCTATCTGTCATTATAATGCTACTTGAGTATTCATTTGGTAAGTAAAAATATGACTCAACTACCCTCCCTATGTCCGGTTTCTTAGGGTCCTCGGCTGTTTCTGCTTCTGGATCACCTGTATCTCTTGCCATTCTTAATTTTGTTATTAATCAATTTTGAGTGTGGTTAAGTCCTACCCCCACTCCCCGGACAAAAAAATCAATCGATGTCCCCGTCGATCGCATACCGGATATCAAGTTGAGGCTGAAAGCCGGAATGAGTAGTTGCCCTTCCTGGGCAGCCGAGGAAGGATCATCCCTTTCGGTTTTTACATACTTCATGCTTTCACGATCTACATCTTGAATCGTGACACTGGTCTACTTTGGGTCCGACGTCATTTCGTTCAGCCATTCCAAGACACGCAAATTCGTCAAGTCTTGTTCATATGCTTGCTGTTGCTCGTCGTCGAATTCTACCTCGGGTTTCGACCGGTCTTCGATCCATTCCTCATCATGGTCATCAACTATGTCGATGTCTTGCGACACGGTTATGCCTTCTAGACCCGCCACTTCTTCCACTATCTTCTTTAGATCTATCCTGTCCACTACGAAGTCATCGCCGTAAGGGTTATAATTCTTCTTGGATCTTGTCCTGTCGTTCTGTCGAGTCTGTATCGTAAACGGAAGATCTGGTTCCAAATTCTTGTGGACCTCCATTTGATCGGGGTCTTGCCAGTCCTCCTCCGCGTAAGGTAAGGTTTCTTCATCTGCTTCGATCATTTTGTTGGGATCTAGGTCCAGTGGTGAACTTGTTCCTTCCTCTACGACTTCGTTTCCATCGTTCTTCTCCCTGGTGCCCCTCTCGTTGACCTCACAAGCAGGATCCATCATTAGATAATCCCCTTCTTCCATGTCTGCAGGTATACACCAGTCTTCTGTCGATAGATTGTGTGGCTTTATGTTCTCGTAGTGGGCGGCTCGGCCAGTATTCAGTCTATAAAAGCGTCCCTACTGGTGCACTTCCGTAATCATGAAGGGTCCCCTCCACTTTTTTAGGAGCTTTTTCGTTCCTTTCGGTGGTATAACGTTCTGAAATACCCATACGTAATCTCCCACCTTGTAAGCTTTTGCGCCAGCTGCTTTCTTGTCGAATTTTTTCCTCTGCCTTGCCTGTGCTTGCTGAGTATTTTGTCTGCATAAATCGTTCAACTCCTGTTGACGTCTGATCACATCCCTCACATAGACCTGTGGAGACGTTTTCTTTCCCTCATACTCTGGGTAGAAAAAGGTTAAGGGTAAAGACTTCTCGTGTCCAGTTAGCATCATGTGTGGACTAACTCCGGTGGTGGAATGATGCGTGCTCTTGTAAGCTCCCATCACCTGTGGAAGATATCTGTCCCAATCGGTCATGTACCTGGAACAATATACCCTCAGCATCGACACTAACGTTCTATTTTGCCTTTCCACTAAGCCATTCGTCTAGGGCTGGTATGTCGTGGAGTGGGCCTGAGCCACCTGCAAACGTCGCATGAGCTCTATCGTAAGTTCTCCCACAAAAATTGTTCCGTTATCCGATTAAAACGTCATCGGAAACCATGTCTTGCTATCCAGGTGTTGATTAGGTGATCGCAAGTCTCTTATGCCGAGGCAGTTATGCAGGGCACGGCCTCTGCATACTTCGTGAAGTGATCTATCATAATTGAAACTTGAATATAACCAATGTCTGGCATGCATATTTTTTGGTGATCAATCTGTACCACCTCGTTAAATTCAGATGACTCGATCGACTGCAAGGGAAACCGCAACTTCCTTGGATCCTTGATCTGTTGGCATGACAGGCATGCTGTTACCCACTTCTCACATGCCTTTTTCATTCCAGGCCACTCAAAGCGTTTCAGAAACCTCTGGTATACTTTGTCAATTCCCTGATGGCCCATCTGATCATATGAGCTAAATAAAAGTTCTGTTTGATAGAGCATCGGCAACACTATCGCATTGTATTTGTTCAGGACTTTGTCCTCTTCTCTTCTCTTGCAAGCCACGATCCCGTCCTTGTTCAGATATGACCTTCCCTCTTTCTGCATAAAGTACTGTCTCAGATTGCGATAACTGTCTTCCTCCAGATCACCTTTGTCCGGAGCTCCATTTTCAATCCACCTTTTCAGGTTGCTCGTCATGCGGTCATTCCTCTGTGCTCTTAGTAAGTCCGAGAGTCTGTATCTCGCGTTCAAGAACGACTTCATGACCCTCATCTGACTATTCATTTCGTCTGGCTGATGCGTGTCATCTTCCATCTTAACGCACCAAATCTTCACCAATGGTTGTGTTTCTTGTTCGAACGGTTGAAGGTCAGTCCTGACTACCTCTTTTTGCGGCAACAAGCTTATCGAAAGTTTCGTTACTGCTATTGTTTCCAGATCATCTGCTGCGTTGTCAAAGACTCTTTCACCTGGTAAAAGGTAGCGATCACTGTCAGGGTCTTGATATACCTCCCTATCTAGATCCCTTGGTCGAGTTCCCACTAACAGTGTTTGGATCGTATACTTGTAAGATCTTATGTAAGTGTACTTGTATATTAGTATCGGAGAAGATAACGTGTATCAGTGCATAAAGCTCCCGTCGATGCAGTCGTCCTCTGTTCGGATCGCACACTGGAAGCGAAAGCTCCTTCACTTCCCCTTCCGCAAGGACGTCCCTCAATCTCGTCAAGGACAAGACTAGAATTTCCGGGTCCACGGGCCGCTTCTCCGTCGCCTTCGTCACAAAGAAGCATAAGTATTTTCCCGGTATCTGTGACGCCACCGGAGGCAAGGCTGATACGCCCCTATTCCTGGTCTTTGTTTCCAAAGAAATTCTTTGTTTTTATATGCTCTCTTAACATCTGCTGCTAACGTTGTCTTAAAACTCATGTCTGCTGTGATTGCTATCGCACATGTTCTATTTGTGAGTATGAAATCGCTATGTGTCAATATAATGCTACTTGAGTATTCATTTGGTAAGTTAAAATATGACTCAACTACCCTCCCAATGTCCAGTTTCTTAGTGTCCTCGCCTGTTTCTGCTTCTAGATCACCTGTATCTCTTGCTATTCTTAATTTTGTTATTAATCAATTTTGAGTGTGGTTAAGTCCTACCCCCACTCCCCGGACAAAAATATCCATCAACGTCCCCGTCGATCGCATACCGGATATCAAGTCGAGGTTTAAAGCCGTAATGAGTAGTTGCCCTTCCTGGGCAGTCCAGAAAGGATCATCCCTTTCAGTTTTTACATATTTCATGCTTTCACGGTCTACATCTTGAATCGTGACACTGGTCTACTTTGGGTCCGACGTCATTTCGTTCAGCCATTCCAAGACAGGCAAATTTGTCAAGTCTTGTTCATATGCTTGCTGTTGCTCGTCGTCGAATTCGACCTCGGGTTTCGACCGGTCCTCGATCCACTCCTCATCATGGTAATCAACTATGTCGATGTCTTGCGACACGGTTACGCCTTCTAGACCCACCACTTCTTCCACTATCTTCTTTAGATCTATCCTGTCCACTACGAAGTCATCGCCGTAAGGGTTATATTTCTTCTTGGATCTTGTCCTGTCGTTCTGTCGAGTCTGTACCGTAAACGGAAGATGTGGTTTCAACTTCTTGAGGACCTCCATTTGTTCGGCGTCTTGCCAGTCCTCCTCCGCGTAGGGTAAGGTTTCTTCATCTGCTTCGATCACTTCGTTGGGATCTAGGTCCAGTGGTGAACTTGTTCCTTCCTCTACGACCTAATTTCCATCGTTCTTTTCCCTTGTGCCCTTCTCGTTGACCTCACAAGCAGGGTCCATCATCAGATAATCCCCCTTTTCCATGTCTGCAGGTATACACCAGTATTCTGTGGATGGATTGTGCAGCTTAATTTTCTCGTAATGAGTGGCTGGTGCACTTCCGTAATCAAGAAAGATCCCCTCCACTTTTTTAGGAGCTTTTTTGTTCCTTTTGGTGGTATAACGTTCTGAAATACCCATACGTAGTCTCCTACCGAGTATGCCTTTGCACCAGCTGCTTTCCTGTCGAATCTTTTCCTCTGCCTTGCTTGTGCCTGTTGAGTATTTTGTCTACACAAGTCGTTCAACTCTTGCTGACGTCTAATCACATCCCTTAGATAGACCTGTGGTGACGTTTTCTTTCCCTCATACTCTGGGTAGAAGAAAGTCAGGAACAAAGACTTCTCGTTTCCGGTTAGCATCTTTTGTGGACTAACTCCGGTGGTGGATTATAACCACTGTCTGTCATGCATATCTTTTGGTGATCAATCTGTACCACCTCATTAAATTCAGATGACTCGATCGACTGCAAGGGAAATCGCAATTTTCTTGGATCCTTGACCTGTTGGCGTGACAGGCATGCTGTTACCCACATCTAACATGCCTTTTTCATTCCAGGCCACTCAAAGCGTTTCAGAATGCTCTGGTATACTTTGTCGATTACCTGATGGCCCATCTGATCATATGACCTGAATAAAAGTTCTGTTTGATAGAGTTGCGGCAACACTATCGCATTGTATTTGTACAGGACTTTGTCCTCTTATCTTCTCTTGCAAACCACGATCCCGTCCTTGTTCAGATATGACCTTCCCTCTTTCTGCATAAAGTACTGTCTTAGAATGCGATAACTGTCTTCCTCCAGATCACCCTTGTCCGGAGCTCCATTTTCAATCCACCTCTTCAGGTTGCTCGTCCCGCGGTCATTCCTCTGTGCTCTTAGTAAGTCCGAGAGTCTGTATCTCGCCTTCAAGTACGTCTTCATGACCCTCATCTGACTATTCATTTCGTCTGGCTGATGCGTGTCATCTTCCATCTTAACGCACCAAATCTTCAGCAATGGTTGTGTTTCTTTTTCGAACGGTTGAAGGTCAGTCCTGACTACCTTTTTTTGCGGCAACAAGCTTATCGAATGTTTTGATACTGCTATTGATTCCAGATCATCTGCTGCGTTGTCAAAGACTCTTTCACCTGGTACGAGGTAGCGATCACTGGCAGGGTCTTGATATACCTCCCTATCTAGATCCCGTGCTCGATTTTCCACTAACAGTGTTTGGATCGCTAGCTCTGACATGTCTGAACCTGAGCTCGAGTTCCTGTCTGAATAGGTATCGATCCCTGAATTCCGAGAATTGTCATCCATTGAAGAGTCCGCGACAGAGCACGTTCCCTCCTCCGGATCAGTACTGTGCTTTCTTCGCATCCATCTGAACTCCCCGGACAAAATTTTATTCTCCAGGTCCTGTTTCTCCTCAGGAACTTTTTCATCTACATCAGATTCCCCGGACAAACTTTCTTGTACCGGGTGTTGATCTCTAACTCGCCGGCTCTTCTCACTGTCCGTCTCTCCGGACAAACAATCTTGCCGCAGGTTTGGTTCAACCTTCTCACCTTCCTTCTCCTGGTCCCCAAAGGTAACGGTTTTCTTTTTCGTATCGTTCCCCTGTTCTTTGCGTCTGTATGAAGTACTGGTTAAAACCTCGTGGGGTATTGAGGATACTAGTTGCTGAAATATTGTCCTTCAATCCCTCTCGTTATCTTTGTGTTGTCGTCTTGACGGCATGATCTTCACCTTCCCACTGACTGTCAGTGATGCCATAGCTGCTGCCCACTCGGGGTCATCTCTGGTCACCTCTCTCTCTAACAATCCACCCAGCATCAGCATCACTTGTGGTGTGACATGCACCGTTTTATCCAATAATGAGAGGCTGTTAATATTCATGCGAGAGAGTTCCTGCTGGACCAGGTTGGAGCGCAGCAGCAGGTCCAAGAGCACCGGGTCCTTTTTGGATAGAATCTTTATCTCGGCTGCTTTCTCTACAGGTAACTCAGGAGATGTCCTGGGATTGGATGACCAGACTTATCCAACCATTTCGTCAAGAGAACCGCTTCATAAGTTTCCTTGTCCAGAAATGAGAATCCTTCCTTGATTTCTGCCTGATTGGCTTGCTTCTGTTCCAATCTCTCATAGAATTCGGTTTTCTTGCTGAGGCGGTCAGCATTCTGGTGTTTGTCACGCATCCTGTGCTCGATTATCATATGGTAGCCATCTAATCTCACTATCCATCTACCAATATAACTCTGATCCATCGAGTATGTCTTCAACCAGGATAACGCTCTGTTTTCCAGGCGTAACTTGAAGGGAGCGCTCCCCAAGTACGCGCGAGACTTTACCACAAATGGACCACTGCAAACATTTCTGCCTTCGGTGCACCATATTTCATCTCAGTGTCACTTAACACCTTACTGCCATATGCAATGGGACGGAGAACTGTTCTTCCATTCCATTCCTGCTCCTGATGCAGTATTCCTGAGATGGCTACTACTGATGCATCTGTGTCAAGAACATACATGCCCTTTTCTGTAGGCATGCCTAGCACTGGCGCTTCGCACAGTTCCCGCTTTATGTTCTCGAAGGCAGTTTGTGCTTCTTCGTTCCATTCGAAATTCTTTCCTTTGCTGCGCATCAGATTCTGCATGGGATACACCTTGTCTGCATACCCTTTTATGAACTCATGGTAATAATTGGCAAACCCTAGGAAGCTCATGAGTTGTGTGTCCGTTCTGGGAGCCTTCCAGGTCAGCACAGCCTCTACTGCTTCCGAGTCCGGCCTCACACCATGCCTGTCCACCATTCTTCCTAGATACTTGATTGAATCCCTCAGGATTTCACATTTCGATGATTTGCATTTCAAGCCTGCTCTTTTCATGCATCCAAAGACCTCATCGAGCCCATCAATGTGGTCTTCCAGGGTTGATGTTGCTATGATCACGTCATCCACGTAACACATCACAAGATTCCCGTACTTCTTCGTCACTCTGGTCAAAGCCTGAGCCATCAGTCTTTGAAACGTGGCCGTTGCGTTGCACAAGCCAAAGGGCATCCTCTTCCACTGGTACAGCCCCAATTCACATGCTAATCCTGTCTTCTCTCTGTCCTTCTTCAGCAGAGGGACCTGCCAGAAGGCAGAACCCAAGTCCAGTGTGGTGAAGAATTTGGCATCACCAAGTTTAGAGATACTCTCGTCTATTCGCGGTATCGGGTACGCATCTTTTATTGTCACCGCGTTCAAGTAGCGAAGGTCACAGAAAAACCTAAGCTTCCCCCTTTCTTTTTCGTCATTACCACCCCACAAGCCCATGTAGATTTCGAGGGTTCTATCATGCCGTATTCGAGCATCATTTCTGTTTCCGCTCAGCACGCTTCCGATTTATGTGGCGTCATTCGTCTTGCGCCTTCCCTATCGGGAACGGCGCCTTCCTCAAGTTCGATTTCGTGTTCGACGAAGTTACAGAAACCGATATCCGGCTTATGTTTTGAAAATACATTCGCGTTCAGATTTAAAACCTCCCGCAATAATTCAAAATCTCCCTCGCCTATTTTCTCCTTTAAGTGTTCTATTTCTGGCGAAACCGGTTTGTCAGATTCTAGTTCATATGACGAGGGGCGTTCCGGAAAATTTGAGGAGCTCGACAAACCGTCGTCCGTTTCTGACTTCATTGAAAACAGTTTATGAATAGATTTTAATTCATTAATCCTTTTTAAAATTTTATTGTTTAATGGCATGATAAGGACAGTCTTTCACACTGTATCTCTTCAAGTTTTGTGTCTCTTCATAGTCGGTCCTCATCGGCAAAGCATAACCAAGTTTCTTTCCACGCTGGATTGAAACCGTGGTGTCCAGTGTGTTCAATAACACACTGACACACAGTCTGTTTCGAGCTACCGAGAAGCTCCGGCCTAAAATCACTGAACTTTGACTATTTGGATTCGGTACACAACAAACCTGCTTACTATCACTTAACGAGTTTAAATTTTTCATTCTAAAAATTGCTACTACCGCAAGTTCCGGCTGTAGTTTTACCTGTCTGTCTAAAAAGATTGGTATCTTGTTTTCATTTGTTATTATCCAATTAACTGGTTTCTTGACATACTTCCGGTCCGGGTTTCTAATCCTTTTTAGGCCGTTGTTCAAGTCAATCATCACGTCGAAATTCCTGACAAAATTTCTGCCCAAGATGAACTGGTCGGCGTCGTCCAAATGCTCTACCACCAAGAAGTTCATCCAAAGATTCCGTCATCCCATGTGGAGGACCGTTATTGGTGTTCTTCCGGCTACGTACCTCGCTCCCCGATTGGCTGCCGCTAGTCGGAGATTCGTCGGAATCAGGTCTTCCCTTGTGAAGCCCATTCTTTCCCAAGTTTTTATCGGCATCACGCTCACTACCGCTCCGGTGTCCAAAGTCCTTTGACTCCGATTTTCTTTCCATTGGTGTCGAGCAGATGTGCAGTCACATCTGCTTCGTATCCTATGTGAACCGCGTCTTGTTCCATAGATAGCCCGGAGATCGCATTTAGTTTCATGCTCGAACTGCTTGGTACTTTCGTTTCTTCGACCTCTGATGACTCCAAGGCGTTCAGTTTTTCCTTTAAATTCTCATTTTCCAATTCCAATTTCACCTTTTGTTCGATCTCCTTCGTTATCGTTTCCTGCTGGGCTCTATTTAGAGCATCCCTCGCGGCTGCCCTATACTCAATCTTGAAGTCATCCGCCGCAGTCACCGGTTCCGGTTCCGGTTCACATGTCTCTTCCATTATCGCCTGCATCTTCTTCGTTGCCAGCTCTTGTGGTTTTTCTTTTCTGCGCGCCTCCGCTTCACTCAATAGACGAGCCTTGCTGGCTTTCACACCCGATAAAGCTTCCTCATGCCTTGGTTGCTTGATATCTGCTACAGCATCCCAGAGTTGCGGACAATCTGATTCAAAATGACCTTCCAAGTTACAAAAGAAGCACCTCGGGCCGAATTTTGCAATTACTCCTCTCATGAAATCCTCATGGTCGACTTCTGACGCATCTTCGTCCTCGAGGCTAAAGCCTTTTGCTTTCATGCCCTGTTTGTAAATTGGGCATGCTGACACATGATGGTCCGTCGAACTGCAATTTGCACAAGAACGCCTCTTGTCCATATCGTCCCTTGGTTTGTATCAGTTGATCCCTTGGTTTGCTGGTTCATTGTTAAAATTGCCATAATTGTGATTGTAATATCCAGATCTCGAAGGAGGTTTCAATAAAAGGTATTGTTTTGACTTGAGTCTCAACTCCCCTGGTGTTGGCGCATTGGTTGAGAGTGGTGTGTAATGTGTCGCTAACATTGTTCGAAGTTCATCATTCTTCACATCATCGATGATTTTTGAGGCTACTGCCAGGTTCATCCTTCTGTTTGACTCATCTGGTTGGCTACGCCTTCTCAGCATCTCCAGATCGTCTTGAAACTTGTCTATCGTCTATTCTTCACGTTGCCTCCGTTTCTCAAAGCCCACAATTGCTTGCTGTCCCTGCACCCCTGAGCCAAAACGATTTAACAAGATTTCAAAAGTTTTCTCCACAGTGTCCCGTTGTTATTGGTTTTTGGCAATCACGCAGTTCAGGGCTGTCCCTTCCAAGTTACTGGTAAGCGCACTGCATTCTTGCCTTTCTGAGAAGTCCTCTTCCTCGAAATGCAGTTTCATCTTTTTTGATCCGGGTATCAATACAGCCATCAGATTCGTCTTTGTAGCATCTTGGTTTCTCAAAAACCCTTCTGGAATTTTCGCTACGTTCATTGGTTCTAGATAACCTCGGAAGGAATGTTTTCAAAGACCTGTTCAGAAGTTCAAAGGCTGTGGCCATTGATTTAGCATCTCTTGAATGCCCCGCCTGAGTATCATTGCCCCCTGATAAGGGTTCTGAACTTGGAACTTCCCTTACATCCGAATCGCTCGGATTGTTTCTTCCTTGGCTCGCATGACTCCTGTTCCTGGAATCACCTCACCCAGTCGCATGTGTGCCTTGCGTCGGTCGTTCGTTTGAGTTCTGTCTGTTGCCAGTTGAACTTCCTCTGATGTTTGGGCCCCAGGTTCTATTATCCCCTGTGGCATAGACTGATGAATTGCCCCTACCTCTAGTGGATCCATATGTCCTTCTCCTATTCTGCTGGTCATTGAAGTTCACCTTCGGCTCCCTGCTGGGTCCTCCCGAGTTCGATTCCCCATCTTTTGGACCATTCTTGCTGCCTAGTAGCCCGTCCAGCCTATCCATGATAGCCTGAGTTCGCCTCTCCATCATCGCATCTATCTTTGTGTCAAGAGTCCTCAACTTCTCCATGTCGTCTCTTAACCGTAACTCTCTTTGTTCCGCTTCCCTTGTCATTCGCGGCAAGTTCTTCGCCAAGTGTTCATCCGTTCTTTCGTTCAAGCGTTTTTCGCTTCTACCAACTTCTTGTCTATTGCGGTTTATTTCTTCCCGCAGAATTTCTCTCTCGACGTGGACTGCCCTTTCTAGCTCACTCATTCTTATGGACATCTGTTCATTCTGTTCTCCTATGCTGACCACTATGTTGGTCAAGACTTCTTCAATTGATACTTCGTTATCCACTAGTGGCGTCACAAGTGGCGGTGTCACCCTGTCGATCCCAGGTAGCTTGGTGCTGGTCGAGATTCGGGCTTCGATTCTCTGCCTCGACGTCTTTTCATTATTCACCTCTGGATCAGCCGGTGCGTTGCTTAGCCCTGTGTTACTATTCTCCCCAGTTCGCATTTCCGAATTCGTCATACTCACAAAGTCTCCTGACTGGCCTGATGTGTTTAAGGTTTTGCCTATTGTCCTCACTACAACAAATTGTGCCATGGTGCCAGTCTCTCTGTCGGAGTATGCTTCATTCTCCTGAGTCGAACTATTGAGGCTAGCTCGAGATCTAAAGTCAACTTGCTCGTCATTGTCCTCTTCTTCTTCCTGGGATTCTCCTTCATCGCCTGCACCCGCTCCCATGGTAAATGGAAAGGTGTTTCCGAAAGTGTTCTTCGCTCTTTCTGAGAACGATGAGGACGTTACCTGTTTCTCCGTCACGCTTGCCACCATGGTGCTGTCTGTTAGAGATCTTCTAGTTGCCACAATTTCAGTAGAGTTGTCGGACAGTTCCGACATCTCCTCTCGGTCCAGTGTCCCGGTGGAAGTGGCAAAATCTTGGCCTTGTTCTACCGGAGTAGATTCAATCGCCAGCCTTCTGTTTCCTATCCTCTCCGGTCCATGTATTTCTTGGTTCTCATCCATGGCCTGGTCCGGATGGACAACCACTTCTAGCAATGCTTTTCGCTCTTCTGAGGACTTTTGACTCCTGGTCTCAACCATTCTGCCTGAAAGAGTCTCCCCTTTGTCGGTCCGGGTTCGTGTGATCCTTTCCACAAAAGGGTCGTTCATTGCTTTTCTCTGTTTCTCGGGTATAAATTTCCTTGAGCTATCACTTAGCTTAGGTATCCTTGACTTGTCTAAACTCATTTTTGATTTGTCACTTCTTACTGCCTATACACTCAATTCGATTGCTAGTGTCCTTTTAATCTGACTACTGATAATAATAACACAACACAAAAAATCCCAAAAGTTTCTATTGAATAGTGACCACGAATCCTTGTATGTTATCACAGTATAGCGTGTATGCAACTTATCACAATAATCGATTAATAGTTGTAAAATGTGAAGCTAGCACAGTATGATGATTTCAGTCTATTTAAAAGATAGTGTTCTCACTACCCGATTAAGCACAAGTATTATTGATTTAAAACGAAAAATAACAAAAATAAGAATACTTTCTACGAAAAACGTATGTGTTTTGTATTTGGTCGGTCGCAATATAATATTCGATCTTGATTCTAAAGAAAGAGCTTTCCCTGCTTGGTGCTGCACTAAACAGACACAACTTGAAGGCAGTTATTTTCTCAAGTGGGCGTCTATTGCACCCACCGAGTCCTGTGTTGCCTATCCGCCTCCAAACTGCCCGAGAAATCACTTTTCTCAAAAGCGTTTTGGATTTCAATCCACGACAATGAGTTATACACTCTTGTTCAATTTAGACTTAATGTCGCGAATATCCGAGTTTAGACCTGTTTTGTTTTGGTTTGGTTTTTTATAAAAGGCAAGTTACCAGTGCAGTCACTGGTTCCCAGCCTATCTCTTAATATTTTAATTTTTTTAACAACTTTCTTTTCTGTTGTCCCCTTAAGTGTTGATAAAATAATACCCCTCCGGATTGACAAAAACAGGACCCCTCCGGGTTGGCAAAAACAGGACCCCTCCGGATTGGCAAAAACACGACCCCTCCGGATTGGCAAAATGAGACCCCTCCGGATTGGCAAAAATAAGATCCCTCCGGATTGGCAAAATTGGGACCCCTCCCGATTGGCAAAATTAGAACCCCTCGGGATTGGCAAAATTGGGACCCCTCCGGATTGGCAAAACTAGGACCCCTCCGGATTGGGACCCCTCCGGGTTTGTAAAATTAGCTTTCGGGGACTTTCTAAATTTTCACCCGATACCCTACCGGATACGTTCTCCGATGCTATTATGCTGTTTGAACAAACTAGGAAGTGTGTATCGTCTTTCCTTAGACCCTTCCGGATTGAAATGAAGCCTCTTATTTGACAATTCACCCTAATGGTGAAGGGTCTTATCACTAGCCTAGTTTCGACTTGACTATGGTTTTCTGGTCCACTTAGCCTTCCCTTTTTGTCTAAAACAGCGTAAAATGGCCTTATTCAACCGTTACTACCCATTTGTAGGGGTGTAAAGGCTTTCCAAAAAAAATTTATAAAAAGTGAAGGGTCTACCTTCCCGAATTGGTGAATTTGCTAAAAACACTCCTAAAAAATTTTCACGCTTTTTTTTGAATGTTTTTATGAGTAAGCTCACCTAATTTTTGATCTAATGGTACCAAGATCAACTGGATTTGTCCAGTAGTTACAAAGTAAACAACCAAAACGTCTTTTTTTCTAAAGTCAAAAAATTTCTCTCTTATAGGTTCCGCCGAACTTTTTTCGCAATTCTGTTCTTTTCGACCTAAAAATTATTGATCTGAGCTCAAAAGGCCTGTACTCTTCTAGTTCAAGGCAAAAAAAAACCCGATCTGAAACGCTCTAATTGAAAAAATTTTCCAAAAACTATGCTATTTAGACCCCTCCGGATTGATGAATCCACTAAATCAAACACGTTAAGTTCGATTTCTCTGTAACCCGGAAGGTTATCGGCAAACGGATTTAAAACCTGTCGATTCACTAGTGGACGTTGTCCGTACAACAATTTTTACTGTCCTAACTCAAAAATTTTAAAAAATTTTCTTATTTTAGAGTGTTTCGTTTTTTTAAAAATCGCTAAAATTCGGTTTTTTGTACCCAAATAGTTCCAACCACTTCTGAACTAAACTCAACCAGTTCTGCCTATTATACTAGTACAGTTACGATGTAAATCACTATTTTAGCGCTTTTTTTGTTACAAAAAATATAGATATCTCAAAAATCGCGATTTGTGGGGGGATCAAAATATCGATATTTTGACCCTAAAAACCGCTCCGCTTATTGTGTTTTTCACTGAAAAACGATATAGGAGTATTAATATAGGCGGTATAATCGATAATACTAGTAATACCGTACCCCTCCGGGTTTGTTCAATATCCGAATTAAGGTGCTTAACTCGGAAATTCGCAGTTCGGTGAAGGGTTACTACAGTGCAGCACTGTCGAGCCCCCCACAGATTACTATCTTTCTTTTTGTACCAAAAGGGATACAAAACTTGTTAACAATACCCAACAGTCGATTGTTGTTGCCATTGAGCCCCCTCTTGTCGCTCCTTGGACTGCTTGCCGGATCATTCTTTTTCACTAATCCGGAGACCCTTCCGGATTGAGCGCAAATTAGCATTAACGTGCTTAAATACTCAAATAACGCTGCAATACAAGCACCACAAACGGGCCACAAAAATGATTGTAACGATCCTGACTGATATAAATGCTTGTCACAACAAATTATCTAACAACAACAAATGGGAGGGTCGGATCACATCTCGTCTGGGGGGATGATTTCTACTGATTTTATGCTTTTTTTACTGTTTTTGGCTTTTTCGGTTATTTTTTATGTTTTTTTGTTTTTCTTAGGCACTATACTACTTTTTGTTCGTTTTCTTGTATATCTTTAAGTGTTTATGGTCACGAACCATTCAGGAAATGACGGGACGGCGAATCCCCCCACCCTACTGGTTCGTGAATTTTCGGTCTTAACTAGGTTAAAAAGCTATTCACGGGAATCCGGAAGGCTTCCGCGTTCCAAACTACCCCTCCGCCCCAGAGGTATCAGTCGACACGAGTTTTATGCTGTTAAGTTTTCATCGGGGAGAACTTTAGTTGCTATTGCTTAGGATAGTTTAGCAATTATTTTGCAGAGCTCAATGGATGTCTGGTTGAAGTGAGTTAATATCCTTCTCCATTAGCACGCATCTAGACCTGAGGGACCGTGGCTTCCGTGCGTTTTCAGGGTTGATTTTCGAAGTGTCTTGGCGTTTTTTTGTTCGAATATAGAAGGGTGGTATGGCATTGTGTCTTGACTTACTTCAGTTATATAGTTAGTGTTCGCTGTTTTGTCTTCAGGGTGTTTTTTTTTCAGGATACTAAGGACTGTTTTTTCCTTCAAGGACTTCGTTTAGGGGAAGTACTCCTTTTGTTTTCTGGTCTGAAAGAGAACCAATGGAGACTTGTACTCATTAGTTTATCGAATTGCTAAACTTCCTCGTTTAGTTCGGACTTCTTCTGTTTTGGATGTCTAATTTGGAGAGTTTTGGCTTCAGTGAAAAGTTTGTCTAATGTAACATTCGCACGGAAGTACATATCGACGGAAAATAAAGCTAAGCCATAAAACGACCAGTCAGCGTCTAGACAAAGCTCTACATGTTCTTTTGCCAGTTCTTTTGGTGGTCTTTCTAACATCGGGTCGACAAAAACGTTACTGTTCTCCGACTTCGACCAGAACGCTCAAATTAACATAATTACATGCAAAAATAGTGAGCTCATGGCAGAGTCTCAGTGTCCCCAGACCACGAGGTCACTCCTAAAAACAGGGCTACTACTATTTATTATATTACTTTTGTTTTTGTTCAGTAGATAAAAATCATCATCTTCATCGAAGATGGATCAACTCTTTCCCTCAACTCCTAGCTTTTCATTATCAGAAAATGAATCCAGATTTTAATTAAATTTAATTCAGGGCATAACCAGGAAGCTAAAAATTAGTTTTTATCAACTCGAGTTCAGGTCTCGAGACCCCTCCGGATTCCTGAATCCGGGGAAATAACACTCTTATTTCCTTTCCGGAAGGCTGGACTCACTGTTCCAACTTCCTTCACCGTAGCGACACAATCGTTACAACTCGGAGCGGTCTCAGATAATTTCCAGTTGTATTTTTCTATTTCTCGTCGTTATTTCTAACGCAACTATCGTTGCTGTTGTTCTTTTCTCTCTGATTTTCTTCTAAAATGGCCGTTTCGACGTTTCTCGGAAGTGTGACGTCAAAAATCGAATTTTTAAAATTTAAAAATTCCAGAATTTTTTGACCTTCACGATTCGTCTTATTGTCTAAATTACACTGCTAATCTTCTAAAACTGTCAACTCTCAAGGTCAGCGGCTACCAATTTGAAATTGCATTTTTGTCCATTCTGATCGAATGTCACATAATAGGCCTTGCTTCCATAAATTTATGCGGTGGCTTAGTGGTTTAAAATTTGATTCGTTTGTTTCTGATTTAGTTTTGGGGAGCAGCAGATGTGGGAAAATCATTGCGGCGTTAGAATTTGATATTTCTTCTACTAATGACAACAGCTGCTGGTTCAGTAATTCTATGAATTGGAAACCGGGCTTGTTCTTGCTTAGAATTATGAAGCACGGTTTCCAGTTAACGAAGTTTTTATATATGTTGTCTATTTTAATTTCAAGTTCTTGGTCGATAAGTTTCCAGGGGTCGAAGGGGGCTGTAGTGATGGCTGGGAGCGATGAATAAGATTGTGTTTCGTTGGGCAGTACGTTTGTTTCAGGTGTTGATGGTGATGTTTCTTTTTGAGTTGTGATATGGGCTGTGCCTGTTGGTTTTTGAGTTGTGATAGGGCCTGTGCTTGTTGGTCTGTTGGTGGAGTTGGTCTCTTTTGCAAAGTTCCCGTTGGGTGCATTGTATGCAGGAGAACCCATCGTAAAAAAAAATTTGCTGCTCTGTAGCCCGCTACATGAGACATGGATGTAAGCTTTGCAAATGACACACCATATGCCTCCTTTTCGGAGGTGGCGTTCGCAAATATGGCAGTGCGTTTGATCGGCCATATTTTGGCAGCGAGGAGAGTAAATGTTTGGTGAATATATACAAATTACCTGAGCGATCAATAAACTGAAGATTTTATTACTACAAACAGTAAAATGAATACCATCTTTACAAAACATTTTAGCACTAAAATTAACGTTTAGATTGGGGGGAAATGATTCGGATTCTTGAGTGGTAAAATGTATTTATATGTGCCAGTCGGTCATATTTGGAAGTTTGACCTTGAGAAAAGCAAGAGCACTTGATTTTGGGGTGAAATTAAGTTTTTCAAAAATTCGAATGGAGCATGTCATGCACAATTTTCTCGCGACAACTGAAAGTCAAAAGAGAGAAGTCAGAACAACCGAGTGACAATCGCGGGAAAGTTGCAAGAAAAATCGGTAGGAAATTGCTATTCGCAATTTCCGTCACAGCAATAACCTAGAGTAGAGCTGTCCCATTCGAAACAGAGACAAGAGTATTCCCACGAACTGGATTATTGTGACTTGACTGGAATACTATTCTAAACTGGACTAGAGTGAACCTTCGGTGGAAAGGTGGACAGCTTGAGTGTCCCAATGGTTCAGGAGAAATTATAGTCTAGAGTACGAACTTGTTCTTGTTGTTAAAACTGACAAACATTAAACTCATTTTAATTACATTATTTGATTCTCGAGTTGATTACCGACTTGATTACTCCCAGTTCTTAAGCGTGCTACGATGTGAGTACAAATTTAAATTTCTAGAGTGTGTTTTATAATTGTTATGTTGAGGTTAGGCGAGTTTTAGGTTGATCCATCTGAAATGGATCAAAGTTCCACTGTCTAATAAAAAGTAACTTAACGGATTGTTCCAACCCGGTTTTTAACGGCGTTCATGTATTTTGGGTATCTAGAGACCTAAATATGAGGACGTTCTTAATTCTAGAGTGGGGGGATATTTTGGTAGTAGCCTTTAAGCTGTATCGAGTCGTAGTCTCATGTCACAAACGAACCGAATTGGCTCCGACTGATTTGAGGTGGAAAAACACAAGAGATAGTGTCCCTGACTCTTGAGCCAATAGTTATAGGGCCTATTTTTCTTAAGCCTCATGTGTGACTGCAGTAGACGAATGTTACATAGTGTTTTTATGGCGCTCCTGGGTGTTTACGACATCAAGACTACGGAGTCGAACCCACTTGAGACAGCTTCGGGCTGAATGCCCATTCTAGAGTACCGGCGGTGCGGTTCGACAGGAACGTGCAAACCTTCCGGTTGTACCGTGATAGCTTTTTAAGAAAACTCGAGAAAATTTCCTGGTACGCTCTCCGAACGAGGCTTAGCTAACCGAGTAAGGGGGGGCAACTAGGTGGACAAAAACACGAGCAAAAAGACAAAAAGCAAAACAAAAACCAAAAAAGAATAGAAAAAGGAACAAAAACCATAAAACGAAAAAAGACAGTGAATTTGACACCAGATTAGTTGGATCAAACCTTTATATTAATTAAATAGTATACCCCATACTGTTTTACAAGTTCGATCGTTTCGATCAACCTAGTAATTTAATCCAGTAACCTTAATAAAGAGCCCGAGTGTGGGGCGTTGTCAAGGGTTTTCAGATAACTTGGAACTTAGCTGAACCAATAGGAGACTTGACTGGAAGAGGTGACCAGCCGAGTGGGAAAGTGGTTCAGGAGCACTTGAGCTGAACCAATAGGAGACTTGACTGGAAAAGGTGACCAGCCGAGTGGGAAAGTGGTTCAGGAGCACTTGAGCTGAACCAATAGGAGACTGGACTGGAAGAGGTGACCAGTCGGTGGGAAAGTAGCCAAGAAGGATTTGGCAGTTCTCGAGTCTCTCAAGTTGGGCAGAACGGGTATCGTTAAAATTCACATTACATTATAGGAAATAAGTGTAAAATTGGATAAGCGATAACCCCCGGTTTTGAGAAACGTTTTTACTTGAGCAGGCCTGGAGACAGGTCTACGGTTTTCTCTTGAGAGGTTTAGCACCCGGCGCTTAAGGTAATTTTAGGCTTAAGAAGGGGGGCTAAAAAGGGGGGAGGTTAGAAGGGGGGCAGGTTAAGTTAGAGGTTGGCGGTTGTAAATTGTAAAAAGGGGAGAAATTAGAGTAACTAATTAGTCGACATCGTTGATTTAGTTACATTAGTCATTTACACGCGCTGGTCATTGGAAGCGGATATCCAAAATTGGAATTAGGTTAAGGTAGGTACCCTGGTCGGATCGGTAGGGGGGAACGGACATAGACAGTTTTTGTGATACCCCATAAGATCGCTAGCAGGGGAATCACAAGTAGTATACCCCATAATTAAATAGTATACCCCATACTGTTTTACAAGTTCGATCGTTTCGATCAACCTAGTAATTTAATCCAGTAACCTTAATAAAGAGCCCGAGTGTGGGGCGTTGTCAAGGGTTTTCAGATAACTTGGAACTTAGCTGAACCAATAGGAGACTTGACTGGAAGAGGTGACCAGCCGAGTGGGAAAGTGGTTCAGGAGCACTTGAGCTGAACCAATAGGAGACTGGACTGGAAGAGGTGACCAGTCGGTGGGAAAGTAGCCAAGAAGGATTTGGCAGTTCTCGAGTCTCTCAAGTTGGGCAGAACGGGTATCGTTAAAATTCACATTACATTATAGGAAATAAGTGTAAAATTGGATAAGCGATAACCCCCGGTTTTGAGAAACGTTTTTACTTGAGCAGTCCTGGAGACAGGTCTACGGTTTTCTCTTGAGAGGTTTAGCACCCGGCGCTTAAGGTAATTTTAGGCTTAAGAAGGGGGGCTAAAAAGGGGGGAGGTTAGAAGGGGGGCTGGTTAAGTTAGAGGTTGGCGGTTGTAAATTGTAAAAAGGGGAGAAATTAGAGTAACTAATTAGTCGACATCGTTGATTTAGTTACATTAGTCATTTACACGCGCTGGTCATTGGAAGCGGATATCCAAAATTGGAATTAGGTTAAGGTAGGTACCCTGGTCGGATCGGTAGGGGGGAACGGACATAGACAGTTTTTGTGATACCCCATAAGATCGCTAGCAGGGGAAAAGGAAACGCGTGGCAATTAGGTACCAGACATTTTTTCGATAGAAGGTAGACATTTGTCACCTTTGAATTTTAGGTGGGCTCATCTTTCCGTTTTTATTACTTTTTCTAGCTTGGATTTTTGTTGCATTTTGGTGAGGATTTGTGTTTAGTTTTTATACGAACAGGTGATCACAAGATACCTGCGCACAGGTTTTGGTCTCAAGTTGCTTGGAACATTGAAAGAGAGGTAATTAAAAAGAAATAAGAAAAAGGGGGTCAGCATTTGGCTTTTAAGAGAGGGTATTTGGGAAAATTTTACTAGAGCTTGAGTGGTGGTACAAGGTACAGTGAATCAAGAAGTCCCCATAACGAAGAAGAAAGAGGTCCCACCGCTCAGACACTTGTCAACAGTCTTGGGACAGTGCCAAAGAAGTCCTGGGACAGTGTTGGACCAGAACAGTCTTGAGACAGTCTTGGGACAGTGGTCTTGGGACAGTGGTCTTGGGACAGTGGTCTTGGGACAAGGGTCTTGGGACAGGGTCTTGGGACAGGGTCTTGGGACAGTGGTCTTGGGACAGTGGTCTTGGGACAAGGGTCTTGGGACAGGGTCTTGGGACAAGGGTCTTGGGACAGTGGTCTTGGGACAGTGGTCTTGGGACAGGGTCTTGGGACAGGGTCTTGGGACAAGGGTCTTGGGACGGTGGTCTTGGGACAGTAGTCTTGGGACACTAGCCTTGGGATAGTAGTCTTGCGACAGTAGTCTTGGGACACTAGCTTTGGGACAGTAGTCTTGGGACACTAGCCTTGGGACACTAGCCTTGGGACAGTAGTCTTGGGACACTAGCCTTGGGACAGTAGTCTTGGGACACTAGCCTTGGGACGGTAGTCTTGGGACACTGGTCTTGGGATACTAGCCTTGGGACAGCAGTCTTGGGACACTGGTCTTGGGACACTAGCCTTGGGACAGTAGCCTTGGGATAGTACTCTCAGGACAAGGGTCTTGGGACACTGACGAAGTACTGGGACCGAATAGTCTTTGGACAGTAGAAAGAAGCCTGGGACGGTACAAAGAAGAGTAGGGACGGTAACTGGAAGTCTTAGAACAGTATAAAAATTGAAGTAAAATTACAACAAGTTGTTTTAAGACAGAATTAAGACAGAACAAGACCAATTGGAACCCGGTACGGTTGGGACCACAAATAAAGAAAGTTACTCGAAGAATTTAGAGAACTGGAACAAGGTTTTTATCACGTTGTATATTTTCTTTTAAGAATTTGTTTCCACAAAATTTTTTTTATTCTTAGAATAGAATTGTGTATATAATAATATTGTAAATAAGAGCAATTGTAAATAGAAATAATGAGACGGAGTAGGGTACCGGTGCTTGAAAAAAGGTCAAGTGGATCAAACACGAAATATAACTCGTCGCTGCGTGGAACGACATCAAGGGGCCCAAGCAAAACAAAAAATAACTTTTCAGTTAGCATGGTCAGCACGAGGAGTGGCACCGAGAGCAAGATGCGAGAAGATGCGAGGGAAAAACAGGTGGAGCCTACAATCGAAATCGACCTAGAGACACCAGACCAGAGCGTAGATGAACTGGAGAAAAAGCCGACGGAGTCAACTCCAATGCCCAATGCAGAAGAACCAAACCCGAAACCCATAGAGTTCTCACCAATAGACAATGTGGAAGATGCAATAGGCAACACCGAAGAAACGGTGAAAGAAGACTCTCAAGTAAAAAAGACATCTTTTACAGAAAGGTTGGCGATGATGGTCGGAATAAAAACGAAAGAAAACATGACTGAAGAACCAAAAGCTGAAAGAGCACGAACATTTGGGACAGTGAGCACGAAGACGACAGAAGCCAATCCAAGAGAGGAACAAAATAAAGCAGAAGCTACGGCCGAGGACAGACCGACGGCTGATCATGAAACAGCTACTCTTGAGCTTAGAGACCTGATGACAAAACTAAATCAGATCGACAAGAAACTGAAGTACAGTGAGGAAGATAGAGACTTAATAAGGAAAGAGTTGAAATACAACAAACACGAGTATCTGGATAGTTATTTTAACCTGGCTAAGGCGACAGACGAGAGACTCCAGCAGATGTCGGACAAGGTAGATGCCACCAATGAAGAACGAGATAAGAAAATCAAAAAAGATATGCAACAGTTGAAAAACCGATATGATGATGTCAACAGCCAATTAGGTGGCCTGGAAAAGAGAATGGACACAATGGGCAGGAATCAGGCCGAAAGTTCGAGTGCAATACAGGCGAAATTGGATGCAATCTTGACAAATTCTACCTCACAAGAAAGACCGGCAGCGGATCGCACGCAAGGCACCAGAGTTGACTTTGTGGAACCACAAAGGAACAAACGACAATCGACACCGTTGCCCTTAATCCGGGATACGGTGAGCATAGCACCAACAGCTGCTAAAACAATTATGAAGAATGGAACGTCAAGTACAACGACTGGCCCGGGGGACTCAACAGCTAACAGCAACGCAGGTCCGGATGCTATGACATGGGCAAGCACTTGGGAGATGATGAACAGGACTCTAGAGGCCTTCGCCACGAGGAACACTGACTCGAGCGATAGGAGGGACGGAAAATCGAGAAAAACTTTCAAGAAGCCAAAGGAATTCAAAGACGACTCCGATGGATGCATCGACACTTGGGTGGAAGTGATGAGATTACATCTAGAGCAAGATAACTTAAATGATGAAAGGCAAGCATGCACAGCCATACTCAGCAACCTGGAAGGCACGGCATTAAAATGCGTGGTTGCAAAGAAAGAAGAAGAGCGCGACACCGCGGACAAAATCTTCGAAATTTTGCTGAATCGATTCGGATCAGGCATGAAGGGTCACCAAGCGATGATGCGATTTGAAAAGAGAAGACAGAGGGATGATGAGTCAATTGATCGGTTCCTAGATGACCTTGAGAGCTTGAGAAGAAGGAGTGACCCAGAGGAGTCGACAAACAGAAGAAACTTTAGCATTGCCTCGAAGTTCATTGATGGGGTAAAGAGTGATGATTTAAGGACAATGTTAGCAACATACTACACATTGTCGAAAGGCAGCGCACCAACCCCAGAAGAAATGAGACAGAAATCAAGGGAATACATGCTGATGAAACCCAGGAGATACTCATATTCAGAAAACAGGAACACGCAAGGGGGAAGTCAACCCCAGAGGTCGTCATGGTACAAGCCGAGAGATGACATGGACAAGCGCAGATCATGCGCGAACTGCGGGTCGGCGGATCACCACGTGGCTGACTGCACAACATACAAACAAGGCATGAAGAGCCTAGGATACGCACCGGATGAGGAAGACATGAGCCAGATGGAGGAACACGAGTACTATAATGGCTTAATCATCAAGATAGGCGCTAGATGCTTCTTCTGTAACCAGGAGGGGCACTTCAGAATGGATTGTCCCTTGTTCTGGGAAGCGGTCAAGGACCAGAGTCACCCCAAACACAAGTTGGCATTAGCGGCGGTGCAGAATCAGCGGAACAGGCAAAACGAGTTTGAATCGAGGAACTTAGGAGCACCAAGCACGGAATTGCCAACGAAGACAGTGAAAGCTGTAACACATGTTAATGGTGCGATAGAATCCGCGGCCGGGAACTCTCTAGAGATAAATTATGAGAAAGCGGCGACGGAAGCAATTGCCAAAGTGAAACAGGATCTGGCTGCGAAAGAAATAGAGCAACGACTAAAGCTGGAGATCGAAAGACAGAATTTTAACGAAGCATTAACCGGATCGAACCAAACACCAGAGGCTGTACCGGGCTCAACAAAGACCGGGAATTGTAACACTGTAAAAATGGTGACGGGAAAGCCATTCGGCATATCGAAAATTGGGGCTAGAATAATGTCGATAATCACAGTGGGCGGCCACGAGGTAACCAGAAACTTGAGCGAACCGAGAGACCAGACAATAATGCACATTGACGTGTACGCAGATTACTTGAGCTGTATAAGCCCACAAACGACTTCTAGAGCGTTGAGAGCACTACTCACGAGAGGGGGCAGCAAGTCGGTACGTGTTGATAACAGGTATACTGAAGCTTATGGTCCACACGAGGTGATGCTAAATATAGATGGGATCAACATCTACACCAAGACAATGATAACATGTGACGAAGACCTAATTGGGCAAATCTACGTAGGGAAAGAAGAGTTGAAAGTGAGATCGATTGGACACTGCGCCATGCTTGAAGAAGATGCAATGCACATCGGGACGGAGGCAGATGTGACAGGGCACGTGCTAGATATAAGTGGCAAAAAGACTCAATTGCGTGGGTTACTGGATACGGGAGCAGTCTTGAGCGTCATACCAATCGAAACTTGGGAGAAGATGGGCTTTGACAAAGGTGACTTGATAGACTCGAGAATACGGCTGTCTGCTGCAAACAAAGGGGCCCTTCGGGTGCTGGGCAGGACGCCGATAATAGCCCTCAATTTGGGGGAACGTAACCTATGGATGAGCTTTATCGTGGTAGAAAACCTAGATGAATCTGACCAATTCATTTTGGGCAGAGACTTCATCAGGAATTTCAACGTAACGATTGACCTAAATAACGCAATGTTCAGGATACGGAACCCGGATAGGAGGTACGCAATCAAACCGGTAAATTTAATAATGGCAAATGAAAACAAAGCACCGGTATTCTTGAGTAGGAGGGTGAGGCTAAAAGCTAATGAAGCGGCAATCGTAAGTTTGAGGATGAAAAATTACAATGAACTAAGTGACAACAAGCAAGTGTGTATAGTTCCAAATCCTAATAGTCAAAGTGCTGCTGTTTTAGGAAGATCATTTTCGATAACGAAGAGCGGCCTCTGCGTCAGTGTCTTGTTGAATACCCTTGATATACCGATCACGATACAGAGAGGGAGGAAACTGGGATATGCTTTACCGGTTAAAACTCGATATGAAACAATTGAGAACTCAAAACAAAATGAAGTTGTTGATTGTCCCAATCACAGGGACAAAATTTGTATCTTGAGACGATTGCAGAAAATAAAAGATTCTTCAGGTCTTATTAAATCACTTAAGTCAGAAACGGATGATGGGCTGTCGAGCTGTTCGAACTTTCCAGAGCGACCCACACTAGATGAAATGCAAAGTGAAAAACCGGTCCTGCCGGAGATTGAACATTTGAGGGGCAAACTGGAAGATGAACAGCTCGAAGCCATCAAGGACGTACTAGAGCGGAACGAGGAAGTTTTTTCGAGGCATAAGGCGGATATCGGGTGTTGTAATTTTGTTGAACATGAAATAGAACTTGAGGAAAACGCGGTACCACACAGGGAGGGGGCGAGGCGCATGACCCCACACAAATCGGACGCGTGTAGAAAAGAGATCGAGACGTTACTAGAGTATGACATGATAGAACCATCCAAGTCACCGTGGGCGTGTGGAGTAGTGATGGCCAAAAAGAAAGGCGACCAGTTGAGGTTTTGTTGTGAATTTCGATACCTGAACTCCGTCACGGTGAAGGATGCCTATCCCATACCTAGGATTGATGAGAGCCTCTCGAAGTTAGGTGATGCAAAATTTTTTACGACTCTTGATTTAGGCTCGGCCTTTTGGCAAGTACCACTAAGGAAGCAGGACAGGGACAAGACAGGGTTTGCCTGCGAGCTGGGTCTGTTTCAATGGAAACGGATGCCGTTTGGACTTTGCAATGCCACAGCCACGTTTCAGCGGTTGATGGCACACGCGCTGATAGGTGTAACGAAGAAGTATGGCAACCTGGTAATGTGCTACGTGGATGACGTGGTAATAGCGACGCCAACACTGGAAGACCACATTGAGAGACTTGACGAAGTGTTTGCATGCATGAAGAGGTCGGGGCTAAAGTGTAAACCATCAAAGTGCGAGATACTAAAGGACTCAATAAAATACTTGGGCAGGATGGTAGACAAGCACGGCATCAGACCTGATACGGACGCCGTGGAAGCAGTCCTGACCTGGAAATCACCGAAGACAGAGCACCAGTTGATGAGCTTCCTGGGTTTCGCTAACTATTATAGAGAGTTCATCAAAGGCTATGCAGACAAAGTATACCCGATGCAACAATTAATGAGACACAAGGGCAAGAAGTTCACGTGGAACAACGCGGCAGAAGAGTCATTCCAGAGAATAAAGAAAGAGCTATGTGAGGCACCAGTACTGGGTATGCCGACTGAGAAAGGGATGTACGTGCTGGACACGGATGCGTCGGTAGTCGCGATTTCTGGTGGGATTCTCCAACAAGAACAAGAATGGAATGGGAAGACAGTCTTGAGACCAATAGCGTACGGGAGCAAAGTCCTGAGTGACACGGAAATGAAGTACGGAGCACCGAAAGCAGAGATGTTCGCGGTGGTTACCTTTGTCGAAAAATACAGGGCATACCTGGGCAGTGAGCCATTCAAGTTGCGAGTCGACAATCGAGCACTGAGTTGGCTGAAAACGTACTCAATGGACCAAAGTTACATTGGGAGGTGGATAGTTCACCTGGATGGATACAACATGATAATTGAGCATAGAACACGAGATAAACATCAGAATGCCGACAGCTTGAGTAAGAAGACGGAGTTCTATGAGAGACAAGAGCAAAGAGAGGCAGACAGACCTGAAATCAAAGATGGCTTCTCATTCATGGACAAGGAAACGTACGACAGTCTTCCACTCACGAGATGGCTGGACAAGTCAGGCAAACCGCTAGAAGATCATCCTGAATTGCCTAAAGAGCCTCCAGAGAAGACCATCTTGAAGAAGAGCAAGAGGATTCCGATTGAGATTATACTCAAGTCGAAGATCGTGAAGGAGACGCTCAAGGCAAAAGGCTATGATCTTAACCAGGTGGAAGCAGGAACTGCACAGATAGATGATGACTTAATGAGGTTGCTCGAGAAACTATCAGATGATAAGCCCGTGATCCAGGAGAAGGGTCAAGAGAAACCGGAATTCACTATACTTCGGAGAAAAGAGACAATGAACGATACTGACTCATCAAGAGGAAGCGTCACTGACAGCAAAGATGTCGTGCGGTCACTAGTTGACAAAATCCCCGAAGACATTCTGGAGCAGACCAAGGTTAGGAAAAAGAAAGTGACGTTCAAGGAAGATACTGAACACCTGGGACTAGGTCAAGAGTCCGGGGAGTGTTCCAGGTTCACGGAAAAAGGAACCGGAGAAGGAAAATTGTCCGGGGAGCGTGAAGGATGGGATGAAGACTCGGATGAGAGCAGCGAAAACCAAGACAGTCTGTTCATGATATTGGCGGAAGAGAAGACAAGGCGCCACGACAGGGAGTTACAGACGGATCCATCTTCGGGAACATACAACATGGACATACAGGAGATGCGAGGTGGTGAGGAACTTGAGAAAATTGCGGTCGCAAGGAAACCATTCAGGGAACTATCATGCAACTCAAACATCAGAACGAATCTGGTGCCAGAAGATGATATGAAAATCGTGAAAAGGATGATATGCGTGAAACTGAGTGATGACATCCACAACCCTGGTGAGATGAATGGACAGATCATGGTGCTAAAGGAGCATGTCAAGGCGAGATATAGGCTGTCAGACCTAATAAGAGCCCAGAAGAATGACAAAATGACAAGTAACCTCTCCAAATGGATCCAGTCGGGGGTCAAGGAGAAGGGGGAACTTGAGGAAGACAGCTACAAGATCTTGAGCCAGTTCTACAAAGAAAAGAAAGACTTACTTTATCACACAGCTGATGGAGTGGTAGCGTGCAAGAGGAGAGATGAGGAAAAGATATTACACAAACACAACCTCATCATACTACCACAATTGTACCAGACAGAGGTGCTTTTCAGATCACACGACCAGATGGGCCACCAGGGGATAGACAAAGTACAACAAAGGATACTTCACAGATTTGATTGGCCAGGAATGAGAAAAGCTTACGAGAGATGGGTGAATGCCTGCCTGGCATGTCTCCAGGTAAAAGACCCAAGGAAGATGAAGTTTCCCCTCAAGTCCGTTGAGAGCTCGGAGTTCAATGAAGTGGTGCAGATAGACCATCAAAAAATCTGCATGACAGAGTCGGGATATAACCAGATACTGGTTATAATAGATCACTTCACAAAGTTGGCGGAAGCGGTTCCGTGCCAGACAGCCTCGGCCGAAGAGACATGTGATCATCTGATAACGCATTGGATATCGCGGTATGGTTGTCCAATGACTTTCCAGTCGGACAACGGCAAAGCTTTCGTGGGGGACTTGACAAAAGAATTGATGAAGAGATCGCACATTGCTCAAGCACACTCGACGACCTATCATCCACAGACCAATGGGTTGGTAGAGAGACAGAACAGGACATTGGTCAACATGTTAAGGGTGTACTGCTCAAGATACATGACGGACTGGGACAAATATCTGCCACAGGTAGTAGGAGCCTACAACAGTACACAGCACTCAACGACGGGCATCAGTCCTTTCATGATGTTGACGGGCAGGGAGAGAGCAATGCCTCTGACATTCTTTTACCCGGAATACGAAGGGAAAAGGACGTCGCCTCAGGCATACGTGAAAGAAGCGATCAAAAGACAACAGGAGTTGAACGAGCTATGCAGGAGGAACACGGCGCAAGCGCAAATGAGGCAACGCAGGAAATATGACGAAAAAATATTATGAGCAAAGCCATATGAAGTGGGCCAATACGTGTGGGTCTTCCAAAATGTCATACCGCCCAAGGGAACAAAGAAACTACTCAAGAAGTGGAGGGAACCATTCATGATAACGGAGGTTCATCAACAAGGACGGTTCTATCGCTTGAGTACTGGGCGAGCGGCACATTATGAAAATCTGAAGCCTCACGTCCCGTCCCCAGAAGATTGGTGCATACCGAAGGACATGGAGGGTCTTGAGTACCTGGTGGTAGAGCCAGCGTGTGAAGTGAATGAAAAAGGCACCAGAGAGAAAAATGATGGTAATGAGAACTTGAGTTTGGACGACAACGAAAAGATAGGAGGGGAGTCTGATGCAGGATCATTTGTAGAAGAAGACTGGAACGACCCGGAGCAAGATGAGGTGCCAAAGTGGATGGAGCCGGATCGACCGACACCACCGAAAACCAGGACTGGCAATCGTAAACGCACCAGCATGAGGTACAACAGGTACGGGGATGACTTCTTGATCGATAAGATACAGCCAGACAAATTGGGCGAGGAACTACTGAGCGCAGGCGAACTGGAAGCCGGAGAGGAATGGCAGGTCATTGACGATGGTGGACACTATCCGCAGGAAGACCACTCGACGCCGGAATTAGAGACGGATCTCGAGCAGAGTGAGATAGAGAGGAGGGAGAACACGAACTTGAGGATACTAGAGTGGATGCGCGATGTCAAAGACGAGAGCCACGAAGGACAAAGCATTCAACAAGTCGATGTATCAGCGGCAAATTACATGAAGACAGAGGATCCTTTTTTCGGATGGACGGCAACAGACAGGCCACTGGACATTCCTCAGGACAATTCAGACCCGACAACATCGACGGGGACGTCGATAAATATTTTTGTCCGGGGAGTGGGGGTAGGACTTACCCACACCAAAAATTTGATGATAAAGAAGCTCAAGGAAGTGAGAGAAACAAGCGAATTGGAACTGGAAGAACAAGAGCCGGAGCCTACCATAGGTCGGAATTTCAAAACGAAATTTGAAATACCCAATGAGTACTCGGAGAACATCATGATAACGGATAGTGACTTCATCCTGTCAAACAGGACTAGCGCGATCTGCATCACGGCGGACATGAGTTTCAAATCAAGATTGGAAGCTGACTTCAGAAGAGAGTACCAGAACGTGGAGTTTCTGTTCAGACAGAGACCAGGACTAGGAGGGATGGCAGCGCTTCCACCGTCAGTAGCACAAGTCCCTGGCAAATATCTGTGCTTCCTAGTGACGAGGGTCAATGACAGGAAAACAATTGATCCCGAACACGTGATGTTGGCACTAACAAGACTACGAGACTTCATGACTGAAAGAGGAATAACGGAGGTCTCAATGCCGGTGTATGACCCAAACAGGGGCAAACTGAGCTCGAGGGAATTGTACGCTATCCTACATGTAGTCTTTGCAGAAACTGAGATAATGGTGTATCTGCACAAAAAATACTACTTGAGCATCGCCTGAGTTGGGGACACGGGGGTCTCGAGTTGGGTGTGAGGGAGGAGTCTTGAGTTAGGTACTGGGGTGCGGCACAGGTAAAGGGATCTTAAGACGTGATTGGCATGACAATTAAATTTTAAAAAAGAATTAACGGTGCTAAAACATAAAATGAATCTGCATGCTTTTAAGGAAATTCCAATTGAATCGTTTTAAATAGAATGAAAATGATAAAATTTTAACCATACTGGTAAAAAAGGGGGGGTTTCTAGGTTAGGAGCATGACATGTTAGGTCTTAATGTGGTTTCTGTTTTCAGATCAAGTTTGAAAAACAAAGTTGAAAATCCAACTACACTCAAGCGAGAGACAGAAAGAGAAATCTTGATTGAACTCGCGATAATCGACACCTACAGCAAGTGTTTGCAAGGGAACATTTCTAGAGAATTCTTGGGTTGGGTAATACTTGAGTCGGTAAGGTAATTCTTGAGCTGGTAAGGTAATTCTTGAGCTGGTTAACGCATACCTGTATACATCCCGAAGTCACAAAGAATGGCAGACAGATTCTGGAAGTCCATGCCCGCGGCCCTGAAGAAGCCTACTGTTGATGAGCTGTACAGACGCCTGAGGGACCTGGACTATACCCAGATAGACGAGAGAATGGCGGTAATGCTGAATGCCATCCTCCAGTTGGAAGACCAGGGTGAATGCAGGGAGTCTGCGACGGAGGCTGTCTTGATGATCGGCTGCACCACCGAGGGTATATCAAACCAAGAACAGACCAGATGGTTGTCTTGGAATGTGGATGGAGGAGTAAGGGGCTTTGACATGGCAAGGAATCCTGGCCTGAGTAACAATACCGAATATGGCGCAGGGGAATTCCCACTACCAACTAGGCCAACAGCAAGATCTACAGGCCAAAGCTCGAGTAAAGTGCTATCAATGACGCGAGCACAACAGACGACCGAGGCATTCCCGGATCTTGGTGTTCTAAAGAAAGAGCTCGAAAAGACGCAGAAGGAAAGGAATAAGGCGAACCTCGATCGGGATCAGGCAAAGCTGGATCGAGAGAAGGTTCAGCTGGAAAGGGACCAGGCGGTCAATGAGCGAGATCAGACTCTGAGGTTGCTTGAGATGCTAAAGGCTGAACATCAGCAGGAGCTAAGGGTGCGGGAGAATGCCGCGAATTGTGAACAACTGAAGTCGGAGTTGGAGAGAATAGAACAACGACAACGCGAACTTGACGCACAAAAGGGAGCCAGGCCGAAAGAGCGAGTGGTTACCAGCTCGAGACCAGAGTCACGCATGGAGGTGGATGAAGTCCCCAGAGAAAGAGCACGGTTCAACCTTGACCGCGAGGCCCGGGAACACATGAGTGAAGGGTTGGAAGTCTGGATACCGAATGACGCAACGTCTTCCTTGCGTAGCCTAGAGACGCAACCCGTACGCCCGCTGATGGATGTGGTGCTGCCGGGATATACCCCAACCTCGACCTCGAGTGACAGTCAGGTGAGCGGCGGCTCATCGCGTCTGAAAGAGCTGGGCGAGAAATTACGGCAGAAAAGTCGTGAAAGTTCGGCAAGACCGGAGCTTCCCCCGACTTGGAGGGAACAGCCGGTCAGGAGCGTCGTGATCTCGAGTTATAAGAAAAACACAGAGAGGAGGTACCACAGGCACAATCGGCTGGATTGGAATGCGGAACAGAAAGCCAGGAGGGACTCCTTTCATGATGCAGCCTGGGTGGAGTATCTTGCGCCACCCCGTCTGCCAGAAGGTGCGGTCCACCTGATCATAGGGGACAGCCTCGTGCGGGTGTTGACCCGGATCCGGTCGCACTGGCAGACAGGAATCTTGAGTTTCGCTGGAGCGGCCACGCCACAGATGTTGGCGACGCTTGAGATGCTAGGGATGACCAAAGTGTACACGGTGACCTTGATGATTGGAACTAACGATGTGTCAAGGGGATAAGCAAGGAAAATAACGAGGCTGCACGACAAGATGAGTTGCCTTCTTGAGGAGCTGAGGATCCAGATGGACCCCATCCTGTTGACGGTATGTACCATCCCCTATAACATGATGTTTGACCAGCACGCCTTGGAGATGAACGAGAAGGTGCGGAACCTAAACAAGGTGATCCGAGATATCCACCGGAAAAGTGTGCTCCCTGTCAGACTGTTGGATGTGGCGGAGCGCATGGAGAAAAAGGGATTCCCTGAAGACACCTCCAATGATGGGATCCACTTCGATAGGCCGGGGGGAGCGGAGTGGCTGAACGACGTCTTCCAAGAACACATAAACACGCTAGAGGCGGATCTGCTAGAGACAGCCCAATTCACGTTAGGACCACCCCCGAACCCACCATTCCTTGCCTCAAGGGCCTTGTCTGCTCGCTTGGGAACGAGAGTTGACACTGGAGATAGTTCGAGGAGCAACCAGACCAGATTGCAGAGTGTCACGCCAATGGAGTCTGAGGAGGTGATGTCATCAACACCTCCAGGCTCGGCGATATCCTCTGTGGTAGTGGCAGAGAAGAAGCGGGAAAAGAGATATATGGAGACCGCTCGCTTGAGATATCCTGAGAAGGTGAAAGAACTGGACCTAGAGGGTTTGGAATGCAGGCGAGAATTGGCGGAGACCCTGGGGATTGAACGAGTGTCGCACGAGGATTTAAACAGACATCATTGCGTGGACTGGTTGAAAGCTCATGAGGCACACTTCTCGAGAACGAAATTGATGGAGACCGCAGATCTGACCGGAATTCCCACAAAAGCGATCATGGGACCCATTAACTACAGACCTTTCAAGCTGTTGGGGAGTCCTGGACTCATAGTGGAACCCCCCAAACACCGAACAAGCATCGCCAGGATCAGGTTGGCGACCCCGGCACAGTTGAAAGTGGCGGACAAGCTACTCAATCCGGGGGGAATGGAATTGCCAGATGCCGCTTACGAGAGCTCGAAGTTGGCGGCAGATCCCAGGTACGGGAAGCCCTGTGGCAGCACCCAGCTGGCCAAAACCCTGGCAGTTTATGATAGAGCAGATCCAGCTGCTGCGAGAGTAGTCATTGTGGCGGGATCGGACTTCGAAGGAACGTCTCCCAAGATGTTCTGGCCGGAGACTCTGATATACTCTTTGCCAGGAGCTGAATTAAACCAGATGTTAACTCTGGTGGTGGCAATAAAGTCGGAGATGCCCTGTGAGCCTGAGTTGCTATTGTTTGCAGGAATGAATGATCACCTGCACGCGATGGGACTTCTTGAGCAGCTAAAGGGCAATGAAATTCCGACCTCGAGGAAGATATGGGAAGCCATTCAGGCGTTGTTTGCAGCGATGAATGAAGTGCAGGAGAATGTGGTCTCGAGATTTGGATCCAAGACGAAGGTGGTGTTCACCACATCCCCTGGATACGCGAATATGCCACCTGCCCTACAATTCGTGTACGCGGTCTTGATCCTAATAGCAGAGGGGAACGAATGGCGGATTCTAATGGCAGCCCCCAATCGGGAGTTGGAGCCATCGAACCTGAGGCATCGCAAGTCAGAATTGGCGGCGGCATGGGCGGACATATCTCATGCACTGAGGGGCTTTTATGGACTAGCCGACATCCTGATTGTATTAGACGAGGTGCTCTTGCTAGAGATATCGAACTTTGCCAGGCAACTTAAGTTCAGCCCAGTCATTGGGGACGATCACCCGGCGATAAGCCAATTGACGGCCAGCTTGTGGTTTCGGAGCATGGATGTGAAGATCACAAATTCCACCAGCAAGTCTAGAGGTCCTAGTAACGAGAGAAGAAATGTGGCTGAGACGGAAAAGCAATTAGAATCGATGAAATATCGCTTGACGCAAGAGAATGGCTGGTGGCCATTTTTGACACCAAGGCTGGAGAACGCCACGAATAAGACGAGGGAGGAAGCACCACCCCTCGTGAAACAAGTCTGGAGTTTTCTGGAGAAACAATTGGAGCTGGCCGAAGTAAGAGACATGACGGTGGCTAGATTCGTCTTGGCCGCCAATGAAGTGACGATTGGAGGGTTCTGGAGAGAGCACGCCAAGGGTGAGCTGAGGACTAGGAGGGATCACGAGATTCTCAAGTTCTTGAGTCCTTGCTGGGAAAAGGAATTCATGGCAGGAATGTTCGGCACCACGGCGACTATCTTTGGAGCCTTCGTGCAGGAGATACTGGGCATGCCCATCAGCCTGCTCTTGGCTTTGTATCTGATCTATCCCAGATACTTGTTCAACATGGGCCCAGCATACATGTTTAGTCGAGGAGTAGAAACACTTCGAGTTGATGGGTATCTGGCACTATTACTCTTGACCCATGGGGAATTGGTGTCGTTTCATCAATTGATGGAATATGGAGAGCCTCTGTCTATGGGGAGAGTCCACTCGAGCATTGAAACCTACTCCTACAAGTGTGCCGCAGGATTGAAGACGTTGTTAGTGCAATACCTCATGATGCAGAATCGGCACATGACGGTTGAAGATGAGAATCCAACCTCGAGAGAAGAATGGAAGAAGATGAATAGAGGGATGCCTCTGTTGACGGACTTATGCCTGGCAATGAGGTCGGACCCTATGGGGATAATCCGGGGCCTAGAGGAGATGGTGACCTGCATTTATGGTCCAGCAGTGACGTACGCATTCCCAGATCCCCTGGTGACAACGTATCGTCACTCTGTGACGCACTTGAGTCTTATCAGCATACTGGATGGGACGGCGCTCAATTGGTGTCAGCAGGAGGTGCTTATAACGCGAATGAGCAACACGGTACTCTTTGGAAAAGTGAAAGATGCCGAGCTGATAGTGTACAACTTCAGGGGGCAAATGCAGTGTAGAATGGGAGGCAAGCGAGAGGGGCCCCATCGAAATGTATCCCAAGTTTTGGAACTTGAACCCATTGACGGCAGACGGACGAGAGATCTTGAGGATTCCTGCTTGGAAGGAATGCTTTGCGCTGGTCAAGAGGGAGCTGGAGGCCATAATGGAGAAAGAGATCCTCCCAGCCACCATGCCTGAGTACCCGATAGTCAGGAGGATGACCTCGGGAATGAACAGCCCCTTGGTAGTTCCCTCCATAATGGCGAGGATGACGACGGAGGAAATGCAGAAGTATTTCACTGATGGCTGGGACCCCCTGTTAATCGGCTACACGGCGGCGGTCTACTTCCATACTAGCGAGGCGAAGGTAAATTCGTGGACGACGCAAGCGAAAAAGATGAGAGGTTCGCAGCCCCCCGGATATGAGGTGCGAAAGGTCTTGAGAGTTCTTGAGCAGGAGGGACTTGAGAACATGCTACCCATATGGGATGATGGCAGGATGATCATGATGGAGGGGCACGTCGCATTGGTGGACGACATGAAATTTGCAACGAGAAAATACAGGGCACCCTATGGCTTAGAACAGGTGGAAGTGAGACAGGAGGGAAAAGAACTAGATGCAGCAGGTCAACTGCACGTAGCCCTGACGGAGTACAAGAAATTGGACCCTACGACACCATCACCACTGTCAGTGGACACGCCTGGAGACAAGAGAAGTGGACCCGTCGAGGACCGGTTTAAGAAAATTCTCGAGAGAAGGAGACATGAGTCAGAAGAAGAGAATATGGATGAAACTCTCAGTGAAGCCGGTGAAGACATGGAAGTGGGGAATACACCTGAACCAGGGCCATCAGGGGAGGAGCTCACCACTCAAGAACTGTTGAAAGACTTGAGCGAGGAGAATTGGGCAGATACTGCCACACCACCTCTGAATCCGTCCCCCCGGAAGAATCTGGAATTGCCATTGGCAAATGAGACCTTCAATATGGGGATGATACTCTTGAGCTCGGAGGAAAGGGAAAGGAACACTTTCGAAGGGAACAGGGACATATTCCTGGGGTCCCTGAAGGACGATGCTTGGCAGGAGTTCTTGGAAGAATTCAATCAAGAAGCGGGCAGCGAGACGACGCTGGACAAATTCAAGGAGGAACTGTGGGACACAGTCGTAAGATTTGGAGAACCGCTTCTGATAGGAACGGGCCTGGATGAGAAGGCGAGAAAAGAGCTGCTGAGCAAGCTGGTAGAGCTGAGGAATTCACGATCGAAGACTAGAGAAGAAAAATGTGAGGACAGCTCTACTCTGAGACAAAAAACTGTAGATAAAATAGTTGATGATATAAAAAGGGATAAGGTTGGGACTAGTAATATGATTAAAAGTACTAATATCCTTAAGGCTCGAGCAGGGGGAGGCAAGAGTTGGAAGGATTGGGGGTAGACAGAGAGGTCGAATCAGTGATGATAGCTACAACACCCTCAAGCAGAGATGTGAAGACTCGCAAGAGGAAGAGAGAAGTGGAGGGATTGGGTAGTCCTTCAGTGGATGCTGTTTCGGAAGGAAACTTGAGAGAGACGGCGCCCATGGTTTTGGCTCGATGCAAGACGGCGGCATACAAGAGCAGCTCGGAGCTCAGAAGACCACTTGATGTAGAGAGGGAAATAGAGGTTTCCACCAGTTCGACATCGGAGGAAGACTTTAAGCCTCAGAAGATAAACGTAAAGAGAGGTTCAACGAACGGACAGACATGGGAAGTGGATGTCGGCAAGGAATGGATCTCGAAGGCACACCAGGCCACGGTCAAGCAAGTGACGAGTGATCCATTGGAGAGGAACAAGACGAGGAACACCTCCCGGACGTGGTGGGTGGCCCTCGAGACATTGAAGGAAATGGAGGACTGCTTAAAGAAATTGGACAGAGGAGTAGCTCGCAAGCGACGCAATTGGGCCACCCAGCAAAAGGCCGAGGTTAATAAAATAGAAGTGGCGAATCAGCTGAAGAGGTCCTGGCAGAACTTGTTGAAGGATCATTTTGAAGAGGCAATGAGGACATCCTCATCAGCACCACCATTAATGGCGAATCCCTTCGTTAGAACTGCAGGACAACTAATGTTCACCTGGAGTCTGGTGGGAATAGAGTTGGAGACATTGACCTCGTATGATAGACTGAAGTTGGGAAGCAAAAAGTTAGATGTGTATCAAGCATTGATGCAACACGTGGCTAGGGACAATTCAGGCTTGAGCCTGGCTAGGAGGAAGGATGCCACATGTTTCTTGAGATGGAAAATGTCAATGATGTCTGATAGTACCATCTTGGCATGCCACCAGAGAGCAAGCGGAAGTAAAACCGTGGAAAAAAGAGTCTCAACGATCATCTTAAACGTGTATCAGAGTACTGGTATAGAAAAAGAAGATGGTTCCAGACTGTCCCTAGAGAACCACAGAAAGCTGGACGAGGTACGGAGATTTTATAATAAGAAGTTCGAAGAAGAGCATGATGTTCACCGTAACCTGGCCTCGTCAGAGCAGTACTCGAGGCCGAGCGAGAAGGGGGAATACCAATACGTGTCAGGAGTGATGGGAATAGCCTACAACCCCTTCTTAGACTCAGAAACAGGAGGCGCTCACAGGAACCACGAGGTGGCGGAGCTACTGAAGTTTTGGACAGAAAGAATAATGGAAATAGAAACGGTAGAGAAAGAGGGGCCGAGCCTGGGCCTGATTCTTGAGAAAACACCAGAGGTGGTAAGCATACCGCGTTCGAACAAGAGAGTTGAAGTGAACATGGGCGATGGAAATGGCTTGTTAATCACGAACTTGGGAGTGGTATGGAAGCTTTTAAGACCCTCCTGGTGTCCACATCCCCACGCGAGTCTGATCGAGGAAACCACCGAGCGAGTGAGGCTAGCACCAACGGAAGATGAAGATCTGGCAAAGTTGAGTGTGTTGCACAAGCTAATCTCACCTCAGACGCAGGAGTCAGGCGAAAAGACGAGCAAGCTCGAGTCGGCAATGAAGATGGAGCCGGGTAGCTGTCTGGATTCGACGTGTGGGAACGGAGAGCACACCTGCGATGGACGGCCATGTGTCAGAATACTGTCCTTTCAAAAAGAAGACCTGGTCACTTGGTTTGAAGACATCACGGAAAGGGAGAAAAGTGAAGTGCAAATAGTAGCGGAGTGTTACGCGAGAACTACGGTGAACATAGCAACAGCTCTCGGATTCTTCTCGAGAATGTGTAGTCTGCAGTCACTGGAAAGACTAGAGTCTGAACACCATTTAGTGACGGCGTTGAGCGTGGAATCATGGCCGGGAGTGTTGCAGGTGACTCAAAAGCATATCCGGAGCTGGAAGGTTGGTCTCGAGGCAGAAATGGGGTTTCCCATGAGCGAAGCTTATGGCCTGCCATTGAACGCAAAATCCCTGATAGGGTCAATGATGGCCAATTTGTGCGGAAGCCACTACCCACTGCACATGGCGATGGTGGAAGCATCCAGCCAGAGAATATTGGTAGACAAGGCCTTCTCAGTGCCCAAGTGCGTGAGGTTGGCTCGGATATCGCATCACTCGCACAAGTTGTTGAGAAAAATCAGAGGTATAGTACCAAAAGAATTGAGAGATGACTTGAGTGAAATCTGGGGAGAAGAACTTTTGAAGTTGGAGAGTGAGAATACCAGCGATCACGAGAGACAAAACGTGATCGGAAAGCCTGTGGGAGGTGCTCCAAACATGGAAGATAATGACACGATGCATGAGAAAATGATGGAGCTTGAGCCTCTCTTGGAAGCCTCGGGGGAGCGTAACCTCAGGAGCATTGAGATTACCCATGGAGAATGCCCATGCCACTGTTTGGCACAAACGGTGTGGTATCCAGATCACAAGAACCTTTGCCTGGTGTGGGATATGGAAGAAATTCGCTCGATCGGACTACCGGATTACCGGCAGAAGGTGACGCTCTTAGTAGTGAGTACGATGTTGGCTCTGAGATGGATAGAAGAGAATGTGACGAAGTATCGGGAAGCAACGACGCCAACGGCTGAGTCAATATACGCGATAGACTACAGCAGGAGACTCGAGTTGTTTGAGACTGCGTGCAAAGTATTCGCCATACCGACGGAAGTCAGACACATATGGAGTCGTTTGAGGTACTTTCCATGGTTTCGGGCGACACTGACGTCTTGGTTGTACATGACAACGAAAGATCACATGAGAAAGCATCAAAAGGAGTATCGACAGTTCCAGGCCGAGATTGGGCCAGAAGCTTTCAAGAGACCCCTGTTAACCCATCGAAATGCGATCACAACAGGATGGAAGAGAGTGGGTAAAATGTCTAGAGACAATACCAAAGCGAGGGAATCGATACTAGAGGAGGACCTGGCAAAGAACGTGAGCTTGAGCCTGCACAACTCCTTTTGTTTGAACCGGGAATCTAGGGTGAAGGCACTACCCAACCAGGCAAAGAGGTTCCAGGAGCAAAGAGAATGGATGCGATCCTATGAACAGCTGAAGGCTTGGGAGGAAATCGTGATTAGCTCCGATGATGAAGAAGAACTGTTGAGACAGTTTGCCGTATCTAGTACTTCAGGGTGCAGCACCTCCAAGGCGAAGAGTGCGAGGTGTGTGGATGGTTCGAATGGATCTTGAGTCTTGAGAGGGAAAGGGGGCTTGAGTGTGGATCCGGGTGAAACCTGGGTTCACGAAAAAGAAATTTTAACAAAACAAGATATTGTTATTAATATGCTATATCTATTATATAAACGAAAATGCTGCATGACAATTTCCTAATTGAATGGGACAAAAGAAATTTTAAATAATTGGCTTGAAAAGCGAGAATTCATAGGTGCAGGTGTGTGCAGATTTTGATTGCTGTTTAGCGATAGTGTGAAAATTTTACATGGCCGTGAATTTTGGGGTGTAGATAAGCTTAAGTCTGCTGCAAACTTCTGTAAATGACCACTGGCACTGTACCTTGAGAAACACTCGGTTTTCGGGGACTCACTGGCAGAAGACAGCACGCGATGAGGACATCGATCTTGAGTCCGGGGAGTATGTGCCAGTCGGTCATATTTGGAAGTTTGACCTTGAGAAAAGCAAGAGCACTTGATTTTGGGATGAAATTAAGTTCTTCAAAAAATCGAATGGAGCATGTCATGCACGATTTTCTTGCGATAACTGAAAGTCAAAAGAGAGAAGTCAGAACAATCGAGTGACAATCGCGGGAAAGTTGCAAGAAAAATCGGTAGGAAATTGCTATTCGCAATTTCCGTCACAGCAATAACCTAGAGTAGAGCTGTCCCATTCGAAACAGAGACAAGAGTATTCCCACGAACTGGATTATTGTGACTTGACTGGAGTACTATTCTAAACTGGACTAGAGTGAACCTTCGGTGGAAAGGTGGACAGCTTGAGTGTCCCAATGGTTCACGAGAAATTATAGTCTAGAGTACGAACTTGTTCTTGTTGTTAAAACTGACAAACATTAAACTCATTTTAATTACATTATTTGATTCTCGAGTTGATTACCGACTTGATTACTCCCAGTTCTTGAGCGTGCTACGATGTGAGTACAAATTTAAATTTCTAGAGTGTGTTTTATAATTGTTATGTTGAGGTGAGGCGAGTTTTAGGTTGATCCATCTGAAATGGATCAAAGTTCCACTGTCTAATAAAAAGTAACTTAACGGATTGTTCCAACCCGGTTTTTAACGGCGTTCATGTATTTTGGGTATCTAGAGACCTAAATATGAGGACGTTCTTAATTCTAGAGTGGGGGGATATTTTGGTAGTAGCCTTTAAGCTGTAACGAGTCGTAGTCTCATGTCACAAACGAACCGAATTGGCTCCGACTGATTTGAGGTGGAAAAACACAAGAGATAGTGTCCCTGACTCTTGAGCCAATAGTTATAGGGCCTATTTTTCTTAAGCCTCATGTGTGACTGCAGTAGACGAATGTTACAATAAGGCGAAACAAAGAGTTATTTAGAGCACCAAGTTTTCTGTTAGGGCACCAGGTAAGGTCGGCTAGCTTTGCACCTCTGTACGAGTAAACCGTGGCTCCGACATATCTGGGGCTGCAGTACTTGGTCCTTGAGGTTCCTATTACCAGTTTCCTGCTCAATGTGTGAAGCCACTTCGGCCTGTACTTCGGCACGGACATTCACAAAACAGGGTACAAAAGAGGCAAAACAAGAAAAAGAATAGATTGTGAAATGGATTGTAGAGAACTGGATTTTAAAAAAACTAATAACAAAAAAGAAATGAAAGCGATTACAACCTGGTTTTTGACGGGTGGAGGTTCCGGCGGGGATGCCCGGGTAGAGGTGGAGTATTGGTGCTTGACGAGCATGTCTCTAAAATCCCGTACCGGGCCTTCTTACAAGCGTACCATTATGAGTGTATCATATCACATGAAACTATTCAATAAGTTTATCACAACAATTAGGCCCAAACAAGGCCAAACTTCCAGATATGACCGACTGGCACAATATATCATGTCTTCAAGACCTGATGTAATTCGAAGGTATATTCGTAATCCGTATAAATAGTTTCTACATGTTTCCATTGTTGATTGTGTCAATTTTTTAAAGATAGATAACCATTTGAAGTGTGCTTGATTTTCTTTTTACAAATCCGTATTGAAAATTAACATAGTTTTTTTTGTCAATAAATACTTTTCCATAAAATTTGCACTCGCTTCATGTTTTTAACTATCAATATGCAATTAAAATCTTAGTTTTTTTGTTAAGTTATTTTTTTTGCAATCAACACAATGCTATCCAAATATTATGTTTCCTTGCCTTCTTTTTAGGGTTAAATGGTAAAACCGTTGCTTATCTTCGTGTGTTGTCAAAGTTCAAACAATGCTGCTGGGCTCAATGCATGTAAGTTTAATATTTCAAAAGAAAGAAAGTTCGTGTTATTAATTTGTGTTTTGTATTTCACAATTTAGTTTATAAGGTTCAATATTGTTCAAAAGTTTCATCTTGATCATATGTTCAGGTCTTGAATATTTAATTGACAGTTGCAGCAAATCTTTGAAAAGAATTGGAATCTTATTCTCAGACGGAAGAAAATTTTCGTTTTCTCGTGATTACCAAAATTTACGTAATGAAATTGCAAACATGGCTCAATCACAAGGAAACGATGTTGGGGTCACAAGTTGTATCTTCTCGAGAATGTGTAGTCTGCAGTCACTGGAAAGACTAGAGTCTGAACACCATTTAGTGACGGCGTTGAGCGTGGAATCATGGCCGGGAGTGTTGCAGGTGACTCAAAAGCATATCCGGAGCTGGAAGGTTGGTCTCGAGGCAGAAATGGGGTTTCCCATGAGCGAAGCTTATGGCCTGCCATTGAACGCAAAATCCCTGATAGGGTCAATGATGGCCAATTTGTGCGGAAGCCACTACCCACTGCACATGGCGATGGTGGAAGCATCCAGCCAGAGAATATTGGTGGACAAGGCCTTCTCAGTGCCCAAGTGCGTGAGGTTGGCTCGGATATCGCATCACTCGCACAAGTTGTTGAGAAAAATCAGAGGTATAGTACCAAAAGAATTGAGAGATGACTTGAGTGAAATCTGGGGAGAAGAACTTTTGAAGTTGGAGAGTGAGAATACCAGCGATCACGAGAGACAAAACGTGATCGGAAAGCCTGTGGGAGGTGCTCCAAACATGGAAGATAATGACACGATGCATGAGAAAATGATGGAGCTTGAGCCTCTCTTGGAAGCCTCGGGGGAGCGTAACCTCAGGAGCATTGAGATTACCCATGGAGAATGCCCATGCCACTGTTTGGCACAAACGGTGTGGTATCCAGATCACAAGAACCTTTGCCTGGTGTGGGATATGGAAGAAATTCGCTCGATCGGACTACCGGATCACCGGAAGAAGGTGACGCTCTTAGTAGTGAGTACGATGTTGGCTCTGAGATGGATAGAAGAGAATGTGACGAAGTATCGGGAAGCAACGACGCCAACGGCTGAGTCAATATACGCGATAGACTACAGCAGGAGACTCGAGTTGTTTGAGACTGCGTGCAAAGTATTCGCCATACCGACGGAAGTCAGACACATATGGAGTCGTTTGAGGTACTTTCCATGGTTTCGGGCGACACTGACGTCTTGGTTGTACATGACAACGAAAGATCACATGAGAAAGCATCAAAAGGAGTATCGACAGTTCCAGGCCGAGATTGGGCCAGAAGCTTTCAAGAGACCCCTGTTAACCCATCGAAATGCGATCACAACAGGATGGAAGAGAGTGGGTAAAATGTCTAGAGACAATACCAAAGCGAGGGAATCGATACTAGAGGAGGACCTGGCAAAGAACGTGAGCTTGAGCCTGCACAACTCCTTTTGTTTGAACCGGGAATCTAGGGTGAAGGCACTACCCAACCAGGCAAAGAGGTTCCAGGAGCAAAGAGAATGGATGCGATCCTATGAACAGCTGAAGGCTTGGGAGGAAATCGTGATTAGCTCCGATGATGAAGAAGAACTGTTGAGACAGTTTGCCGTATCTAGTACTTCAGGGTGCAGCACCTCCAAGGCGAAGAGTGCGAGGTGAGTGGATGGTTCGAATGGATCTTGAGTCTTGAGAGGGAAAGGGGGCTTGAGTGTGGATCCGGGTGAAACCTGGGTTCACGAAAAAGAAATTTTAACAAAACAAGATATTGTTATTAATATGCTATATCTATTATATAAACGAAAATGCTGCATGACAATTTCCTAATTGAATGGGACAAAAGAAATTTTAAATAATTGGCTTGAAAAGCGAGAATTCATAGGTGCAGGTGTGTGCAGATTTTGATTGCTGTTTAGCGATAGTGTGAAAATTTTACATGGCCGTGAATTTTGGGGTGTAGATAAGCTTAAGTCTGCTGCAAACTTCTGTAAATGACCACTGGCACTGTACCTTGAGAAACACTCGGTTTTCGGGGACTCACTGGCAGAAGACAGCACGCGATGAGGACATCGATCTTGAGTCCGGGGAGTATGTGCCAGTCGGTCATATTTGGAAGTTTGACCTTGAGAAAAGCAAGAGCACTTGATTTTGGGGTGAAATTAAGTTTTTCAAAAATTCGAATGGAGCATGTCATGCACGATTTTCTCGCGATAACTGAAAGTCAAAAGAGAGAAGTCAGAACAATCGAGTGACAATCGCGGGAAAGTTGCAAGAAAAATCGGTAGGAAATTGCTATTCGCAATTTCCGTCACAGCAATAACCTAGAGTAGAGCTGTCCCATTCGAAACAGAGACAAGAGTATTCCCACGAACTGGATTATTGTGACTTGACTGGAGTACTATTCTAAACTGGACTAGAGTGAACCTTCGGTGGAAAGGTGGACAGCTTGAGTGTCCCAATGGTTCACGAGAAATTATAGTCTTGAGTACGAACTTGTTCTTGTTGTTAAAACTGACAAACATTAAACTCATTTTAATTACATTATTTGATTCTCGAGTTGATTACCGACTTGATTACTCCCAGTTCTTGAGCGTGCTACGATGTGAGTACAAATTTAAATTTCTAGAGTGTGTTTTATAATTGTTATGTTGAGGTGAGGCGAGTTTTAGGTTGATCCATCTGAAATGGATCAAAGTTCCACTGTCTAATAAAAAGTAACTTAACGGATTGTTCCAACCCGGTTTTTAACGGCGTTCATGTATTTTGGGTATCTAGAGACCTAAATATGAGGACGTTCTTAATTCTAGAGTGGGGGGATATTTTGGTAGTAGCCTTTAAGCTGTAACGAGTCGTAGTCTCATGTCACAAACGAACCGAATTGGCTCCGACTGATTTGAGGTGGAAAAACACAAGAGATAGTGTCCCTGACTCTTGAGCCAATAGTTATAGGGCCTGTTTTTCTTAAGCCTCATGTGTGACTGCAGTAGACGAATGTTACAATAAGGCGAAACAAAGAGTTATTTAGAGCACCAAGTTTTCTGTTAGGGCACCAGGTAAGGTCGGCTAGCTTTGCACCTCTGTACGAGTAAACCGTGGCTCCGACATATCTGGGGCTGCAGTACTTGGTCCTTGAGGTTCCTATTACCAGTTTCCTGCTCAATGTGTGAAGCCACTTCGGCCTGTACTTCGGCACGGACATTCACAAAACAGGGTACAAAAGAGGCAAAACAAGAAAAAGAATAGATTGTGAAATGGATTGTAGAGAACTGGATTTTAAAAAAACTAATAACAAAAAAGAAATGAAAGCGATTACAACCTGGTTTTTGACGGGTGGAGGTTCCGGCGGGGATGCCCGGGTAGAGGTGGAGTATTGGTGCTTGACGAGCTTGTCTCTAAAATCCCGTACCGGGCCTTCTTACAAGCGTACCATTATGAGTGTATCATATCACATGAAACTATTCAATAAGTTTATCACAACAATTAAGCCCAAACAAGGCCAAACTTCCAGATATGACCGACTGGCACAATATATCATGTCTTCAAGACCTGATGTAATTCGAAGGTATATTCGTAATCCGTATAAATAGTTTCTACATGTTTCCATTGTTGATTGTGTCAATTTTTTAAAGATAGATAACCATTTGAAGTGTGCTTGATTTTCTTTTTACAAATCCGTATTGAAAATTAACATAGTTTTTTTGTCAATAAATACTTTTCCATAAAATTTGCACTCGCTTCATGTTTTTAACTATCAATATGCAATTAAAATCTTAGTTTTTTTGTTAAGTTATTTTTTTTGCAATCAACACAATGCTATCCAAATATTATGTTTCCTTGCCTTCTTTTTAGGGTTAAATGGTAAAACCGTTGCTTATCTTCGTGTGTTGTCAAAGTTCAAACAATGCTGCTGGGCTCAATGCATGTAAGTTTAATATTTCAAAAGAAAGAAAGTTCGTGTTATTAATTTGTGTTTTGTATTTCACAATTTAGTTTATAAGGTTCAATATTGTTCAAAAGTTTCATCTTGATCATATGTTCAGGTCTTGAATATTTAATTGACAGTTGCAGCAAATCTTTGGAAAGAATTGGAATCTTATTCTCAGACGGAAGAAAATTTTCGTTTTCTCGTGATTACCAAAATTTACGTAATGAAATTGCAAACATGGCTCAACCCTAAGGAAACGATGTTGGGGTCACAAGTTGTATCTTCTCGAGAATGTGTAGTCTGCAGTCACTGGAAAGACTAGAGTCTGAACACCATTTAGTGACGGCGTTGAGCGTGGAATCATGGCCGGGAGTGTTGCAGGTGACTCAAAAGCATATCCGGAGCTGGAAGGTTGGTCTCGAGGCAGAAATGGGGTTTCCCATGAGCGAAGCTTATGGCCTGCCATTGAACGCAAAATCCCTGATAGGGTCAATGATGGCCAATTTGTGCGGAAGCCACTACCCACTGCACATGGCGATGGTGGAAGCATCCAGCCAGAGAATATTGGTAGACAAGGCCTTCTCAGTGCCCAAGTGCGTGAGGTTGGCTCGGATATCGCATCACTCGCACAAGTTGTTGAGAAAAATCAGAGGTATAGTACCAAAAGAATTGAGAGATGACTTGAGTGAAATCTGGGGAGAAGAACTTTTGAAGTTGGAGAGTGAGAATACCAGCGATCACGAGAGACAAAACGTGATCGGAAAGCCTGTGGGAGGTGCTCCAAACATGGAAGATAATGACACGATGCATGAGAAAATGATGGAGCTTGAGCCTCTCTTGGAAGCCTCGGGGGAGCGTAACCTCAGGAGCATTGAGATTACCCATGGAGAATGCCCATGCCACTGTTTGGCACAAACGGTGTGGTATCCAGATCACAAGAACCTTTGCCTGGTGTGGGATATGGAAGAAATTCGCTCGATCGGACTACCGGATCACCGGCAGAAGGTGACGCTCTTAGTAGTGAGTACGATGTTGGCTCTGAGATGGATAGAAGAGAATGTGACGAAGTATCGGGAAGCAACGACGCCAACGGCTGAGTCAATATACGCGATAGACTACAGCAGGAGACTCGAGTTGTTTGAGACTGCGTGCAAAGTATTCGCCATACCGACGGAAGTCAGACACATATGGAGTCGTTTGAGGTACTTTCCATGGTTTCGGGCGACACTGACGTCTTGGTTGTACATGACAACGAAAGATCACATGAGAAAGCATCAAAAGGAGTATCGACAGTTCCAGGCCGAGATTGGGCCAGAAGCTTTCAAGAGACCCCTGTTAACCCATCGAAATGCGATCACAACAGGATGGAAGAGAGTGGGTAAAATGTCTAGAGACAATACCAAAGCGAGGGAATCGATACTAGAGGAGGACCTGGCAAAGAACGTGAGCTTGAGCCTGCACAACTCCTTTTGTTTGAACCGGGAATCTAGGGTGAAGGCACTACCCAACCAGGCAAAGAGGTTCCAGGAGCAAAGAGAATGGATGCGATCCTATGAACAGCTGAAGGCTTGGGAGGAAATCGTGATTAGCTCCGATGATGAAGAAGAACTGTTGAGACAGTTTGCCGTATCTAGTACTTCAGGGTGCAGCACCTCCAAGGCGAAGAGTGCGAGGTGAGTGGATGGTTCGAATGGATCTTGAGTCTTGAGAGGGAAAGGGGGCTTGAGTGTGGATCCGGGTGAAACCTGGGTTCACGAAAAAGAAATTTTAACAAAACAAGATATTGTTATTAATATGCTATATCTATTATATAAACGAAAATGCTGCATGACAATTTCCTAATTGAATGGGACAAAAGAAATTTTAAATAATTGGCTTGAAAAGCGAGAATTCATAGGTGCAGGTGTGTGCAGATTTTGATTGCTGTTTAGCGATAGTGTGAAAATTTTACATGGCCGTGAATTTTGGGGTGTAGATAAGCTTAAGTCTGCTGCAAACTTCTGTAAATGACCACTGGCACTGTACCTTGAGAAACACTCGGTTTTCGGGGACTCACTGGCAGAAGACAGCACGCGATGAGGACATCGATCTTGAGTCCGGGGAGTATGTGCCAGTCGGTCATATTTGGAAGTTTGACCTTGAGAAAAGCAAGAGCACTTGATTTTGGGGTGAAATTAAGTTTTTCAAAAATTCGAATGGAGCATGTCATGCACGATTTTCTCGCGATAACTGAAAGTCAAAAGAGAGAAGTCAGAACAATCGAGTGACAATCGCGGGAAAGTTGCAAGAAAAATCGGTAGGAAATTGCTATTCGCAATTTCCGTCACAGCAATAACCTAGAGTAGAGCTGTCCCATTCGAAACAGAGACAAGAGTATTCCCACGAACTGGATTATTGTGACTTGACTGGAGTACTATTCTAAACTGGACTAGAGTGAACCTTCGGTGGAAAGGTGGACAGCTTGAGTGTCCCAATGGTTCACGAGAAATTATAGTCTTGAGTACGAACTTGTTCTTGTTGTTAAAACTGACAAACATTAAACTCATTTTAATTACATTATTTGATTCTCGAGTTGATTACCGACTTGATTACTCCCAGTTCTTGAGCGTGCTACGATGTGAGTACAAATTTAAATTTCTAGAGTGTGTTTTATAATTGTTATGTTGAGTTGAGGCGAGTTTTAGGTTGATCCATCTGAAATGGATCAAAGTTCCACTGTCTAATAAAAAGTAACTTAACGGATTGTTCCAACCCGGTTTTTAACGGCGTTCATGTATTTTGGGTATCTAGAGACCTAAATATGAGGACGTTCTTAATTCTAGAGTGGGGGGATATTTTGGTAGTAGCCTTTAAGCTGTAACGAGTCGTAGTCTCATGTCACAAACGAACCGAATTGGCTCCGACTGATTTGAGGTGGAAAAACACAAGAGATAGTGTCCCTGACTCTTGAGCCAATAGTTATAGGGCCTATTTTTCTTAAGCCTCATGTGTGACTGCAGTAGACGAATGTTACAATAAGGCGAAACAAAGAGTTATTTAGAGCACCAAGTTTTCTGTTAGGGCACCAGGTAAGGTCGGCTAGCTTTGCACCTCTGTACGAGTAAACCGTGGCTCCGACATATCTGGGGCTGCAGTACTTGGTCCTTGAGGTTCCTATTACCAGTTTCCTGCTCAATGTGTGAAGCCACTTCGGCCTGTACTTCGGCACGGACATTCACAAAACAGGGTACAAAAGAGGCAAAACAAGAAAAAGAATAGATTGTGAAATGGATTGTAGAGAACTGGATTTTAAAAAAACTAATAACAAAAAAGAAATGAAAGCGATTACAACCTGGTTTTTGACGGGTGGAGGTTCCGGCGGGGATGCCCGGGTAGAGGTGGAGTATTGGTGCTTGACGAGCTTGTCTCTAAAATCCCGTACCGGGCCTTCTTATAAGCGTACCATTATGAGTGTATCATATCACATGAAACTATTCAATAAGTTTATCACAACAATTAGGCCCAAACAAGGCCAAACTTCCAGATATGACCGACTGGCACAATATATCATGTCTTCAAGACCTGATGTAATTCGAAGGTATATTCGTAATCCGTATAAATAGTTTCTACATGTTTCCATTGTTGATTGTGTCAATTTTTTAAAGATAGATAACCATTTGAAGTGTGCTTGATTTTCTTTTTACAAATCCGTATTGAAAATTAACATAGTTTTTTTGTCAATAAATACTTTTCCATAAAATTTGCACTCGCTTCATGTTTTTAACTATCAATATGCAATTAAAATCTTAGTTTTTTTGTTAAGTTATTTTTTTTGCAATCAACACAATGCTATCCAAATATTATGTTTCCTTGCCTTCTTTTTAGGGTTAAATGGTAAAACCGTTGCTTATCTTCGTGTGTTGTCAAAGTTCAAACAATGCTGCTGGGCTCAATGCATGTAAGTTTAATATTTCAAAAGAAAGAAAGTTCGTGTTATTAATTTGTGTTTTGTATTTCACAATTTAGTTTATAAGGTTCAATATTGTTCAAAAGTTTCATCTTGATCATATGTTCAGGTCTTGAATATTTAATTGACAGTTGCAGCAAATCTTTGGAAAGAATTGGAATCTTATTCTCAGACGGAAGAAAATTTTCGTTTTCTCGTGATTACCAAAATTTACGTAATGAAATTGCAAACATGGCTCAATCACAAGGAAACGATGTTGGGGTCACAAGTTGTAACTTCGAAAGCTTTAGCGACGATGTCAAATTATTAATCTACTCTTCATTGGGGCCAAATGTCTTTGTTCAGGTAATCCATATCTATCTATCTAGAAAAAGAGGTAAATTATAAAAGGGACCCTTCTGTTTAGGTGCGGTCGTGCGCAAACTGGATAGGGCCCATACCAGCATTATATAAATACATCAGTGAACAATTTTGCAGGAATTAAGTCAAGTCAGCATTTAATGCATTGTCATTTTAGGTATTTACTTCCACCGTCCCTCCTATATAATAGCACTAATTGAATTGTCTTTCGCAGTGATCTGCACCCCTGTATACAAAGCTTATCTTAGTTCATATATAGTTTATTGTTTCTGAGTAGCTTTCATGCCTTTTTTCACTAAGTTTTTCAGCTATGCACTGCATTGTCCGCGTAGCTGCTCGTGCGGCCCCACCAGTGCAGCCAAAAATGAGCGGGCAGAAGCTGCTCTGTTCGACTTGAAAAACTCTCTGTTGGTATTTTGACTTTTTTAGTGATTCGTGGTACTTATAGGCGTCTTTCAGTAGTCTTCGTGAAGTTTTTGCGTGTGGGTTGAAGACTTTGACATCAAAGAAGGTTGGCTGAACCTTGAGCCCCATAATCCGTTTGCTTTTACATCTAGTCGAGGGTTTTCATCAGTTGTGGTTGAATTGTTGACAAAGCTCTTGCCTTGCAACGACTGAAGTTTCGGCTCGATTTCAACATCATAGCAAACCTCGCTCATGAGGTTGGAAAAGGTGTCTCTGATTTCGTCATGCCTCATGTGGGTGTATCCACCCTTTGCACATTGAAGGGCGTTGGTTCGAAAGATTGACCACATGCAGATGTGAGTGGAATGTGTTGGTTGGTTCCCAACCATATCTGAGATAAATTCCATCCCGGAATTCGGATTTATTTAGGTTCAAATTATATCTGCTAAGTGGCAGTGCGTTTAACCAGTTTGAGGCTCCTTTTTCGGAGGCTAGCTCAAGTGCGTATTTTTCACTGTCGCTCAAGTTGTTCAAAATGTTAGTTCCCTTTTGGTTTGTTCTTAGTTTTAAGTGTTTTGATTTTTGTATAGGTTTTTTCTTGCTCAGATATAGCTGTTAATGGGTCGTATGTGTCTAAGACTGACGATGTTTTTATTGACGGTTCTAAAAAATTCTCATAGTCAGAAGGTAGCTTGATATTTAGACCACCCATTTTCAGTGGCAAAGAAACGTAGATGTCTCTAAGTTGATGGCTAATATTATCTTTTCCAATTAAATTTGGAATGAGATTTTCCTGCAGTATCTTCTCGCGGTCCTGCATGTTTTCTGTGGTATTGAGTGTAGATCTAGCTGAAAACGATAGTTACACATTTTACCGCTTTGGTGTAACTGGAGTACACGTTTTGTGGTGATGTTTTCGGGATCTTGCGAAATTTTTTCAGTATTTTGTTACCTTCTTCTAACTGAGTTTCTAAGAAATTTTTACTTTCAGTCTCGGATCCTATGACAGAACCAAGTACTCTGGCCCCTTTTTTCATTTCAATTTAGGTGTTTTTGAATACTTATAACGCCTCATTGTATTGTTCATCTTTTAAAATGAGCTGGCATTTCGATGCCTTTACGTGATATCCAAAATATTTTCCGTGTTTGATAATATTGTCAAGAACTGTTCGCAGGCTTTTCGAATTTCCGACTGCGTTCCCATCGTCTGCATAACATTTCTGAGTTGAGCTGGTATCGTTGACTAATTTTATTAAAGGTAAAGTGGCTAGCCCGTACATCGCCATTGCTAATGGGTCTGCTTGTGTGGTTCCTTCTCTAGATAAGATAATTTTTTTATTTATGAAGAGCTTAGATGGATTAGAGTATGAGTTCTGTATAGCGGGTAATATAGAAGGGTATATATTTCAAAGCCAAGTTCAGGTTTAGGGAGTTAAATGCATTTTCCGCGTCTCTCAGTAATATTGTATCGGAATCGGATTTCTCGTATTGCTTCCTAAGCGTATGAATTGCATATTCGATGCCACATTTTTGGCCAAGGCATAGTTGGTGATTCGCTTTGTAAGCACTTTGTGATCGTTCTACCTATTATTCTGCGGATGACTTCACTTATGCCAATTGGCCTAACTCCTGGGTTTTTATCAAGTGGAATTAGTCGACAGGCATTAAATGGTTCGAGCAGCTCAGGACTTAGTATTTCTGTCGATATTTTCTGTGCGATTTTGGCTAGTGTCTTTGATGTTTCATCTGACTGTTGGTCAAAGTGCATTAGTATGCGTCTCCACTCATTTCCATCCAGGCCTGAGGGTCCATGAGAACCATGTGTTGTCATGGCAGCCTTCCTAATTTTCTGGGTATTTATTTGGTCGAATGTGGATGAGTGGAAAGGGATTGTATCTTCGGAGCATGATGTTGTATAAGTCTTGTTTATTGGCTCCACGGGAAGGTGTTTCTCAACAGTTTGAGCTTTGACGGTTTCGTCGAGTGAGAGAACTCCCTTGGAGGTATCAGTTAATTTAGCAATAGCACTCGATATTTTTCCGGTGCTCGTTAATTTATTAAATTGCTGTGCTTCACTTTCTTCTTTCTTTTTCTTACTCTTTACCAAGCGCATTTGCAGCGCTTTTCCCTCGTTAAAAAGTTTGTCCAGTTCGCCCTCATGTCAGTGCTTAAACTTTCTTGCTATAGTTTTGGAGTTCGAATTATCACTCTCCGATTTGGTTTTGCATAGCATGAGGTGAGGGAATATCATTGTTGCGTGCATTGCGTATGTGTTGTTTCAATTAACGAATTGAGGGTTTTATTTAGCGTTTCTATAAAGTAAAACCCAACTCTGTTTTTTTACGAGGATCATGAAGACTGGTTTCCAGTGCACTACATGGCTGTAGATTGTTCTTATTTTATCTTTTAGTTCAGGTGTGGGATTTGACCAAGGGTCGGGTGTGGCTGTTAGTTTCGTTGCTGTTTGCAATTGCAGGATTTTGATCGTTGGTCGAAGGAACTTGTTAAGATTGAGTTGGAGGGACTTGGATGTCAGTTGTAGTGTTGTATATAGTCAGAGAGGTGCAGCGAATGCAGCTGAAATTTTCATCGTGGTCGCTGCCTCGGTTAAGGCCGCTGCATTTTGCATGCTTGTAGGCTGCGCATATTGTGCACCAAATTCCACGGCCGTGTAGGTGGTTGTTACATAAGATACAATGTGTTTGATCAGACATTATATAAGGAGGAACGGTATCGTCAGATTATCAAGAGAAATTAGAAAAAATATAAGCAAGAAAATTTGTAAAGAATTCATTACCAAAGAAGGCGAAGTAAATATAACATTTGAGGGGTTACATTTAGATTAAGATTGGGCAAAACAATGAGTGTGTGTGGATGAACAAACTTATTAATTCAGTTAAACAGTACATGGTTATGAATGTAGAGTTTGCGATCAACATCATTATTATTGGAGCTTTGGATTGATTTGGGGATGATTAGGTTTTAGGGCTGAAACTTGTTTGTAACTAAATTGATCAAGTTTTTCCACTTAAGCTCAATTTCTCGTAGATGAAGCCTATTATCTTTAAACCCGGCGATAATGGTTACTGTATTGAGGCGCTTTGGTCTGTTTTGTAAAACTGTTTCCACCCGCGGTAAGAGTGAATTGTAGATTTTACTAGAGCTGGTTAGATATATTTTGTCCTTGATGTGCCAATTACAAGTTTCTGTGAGAAGTCAGGGATGCGCCTTGCCTGGAATCGATGATGTGATTTTTTTTGGAAATTTTCAGGAAAATCAAATTACAAAATAATTCACTAAAGTGAAATTCCGAACCCTGTAGTTGAGTGCTGTCAGAGTACTTTCAAAGATTGCGATTATTGCCATCAAATAAGACGTTGGTAGTTTTCGAGATGTGATTTTTTTTCTGGTTCTCAAAAAAATACCTTCAAAAGGTGAAGTTTCTGAAAATTTGAATATCTCAACGTTGTAGTTGGTTACTGTACGAGTACTCTCAAAAGTTGCAAATCTTGCGTCCAAATGCGACTGCTCAATTGCTTTTAGTTTCCCAGATGTGACGTTTCTTAGTTCAGTTGAAATTTTTCGAAGAACTTATATAACTTAAAATTGTATGGTTCTTCAAAATTTGTAATTTCCAATATATGCGGTTTATTATGAGTACCGGAGGTGCGTTACACGCCAGTAAAATATTAAAATGATGTGACTCGTATATCACCATGTTTAAGCGTTTTAATTTTGCATTTTCAACGAAAGAAGTTTTGCACGTTTAGCTATATCGTATATTGCCATGGCTCATAATTTTTCCCCCAACTTATGATTGTTATGAATATTTTCTCGTTTATTTATGCAATAATTACGCATAGGCCATTCGTAGACTCTGTAAACAAAACATAGATTACAATTTGGCCATTATTTTCCGACTGCCGCACAATCGCTCTCAGCAAAAACCCCGGAGAAGGACCGATAGGAATACGAGAAGTGCTTAGACGACTGATTGCTAAAGTAGTGGCTTCCACATTGAAGAAAGACTTACAGCAATTAGTTGGCCCACTACAAGCTGTATTGGTTTTAAAGCTGTCAGTGAAGCTGCAGTTCATGCGATGCGAGAAAGTTTCGACCCGGAAGAGTGTGGAGGCGTTCTACTCAGATGAAGAGAATGCATTCAACAGCCTCAACCGGAAAGCCGCACTGCATAATATCCAAATTAGCTGCCATGAAATATTAGTTTTTATTCTGAATTTTTGCCTTAAAGCATCCCGCTTGTTCTATGATGAAGGTGGAACCTCGTCCGACGATGGAACCACCCAAGGAGACGCAGTAGCTATGGTGATGTACGCGCTTGAATTAAGGAACCTTCTACAACTCGAACTTGGAACACGGACAGTATTCTTTGCAGATGATGGGGTGCTTGGTGGCATGTTGAATGAGATAAAGCATTGTTGGGAATCGTTAGAGCTTTCATGACCACTGATTGGTTACTTTCCAAACGCTGGAAAAGCAAGGCTGATTACAAAACATCAACACACGAGATTGCCAAGGAGATGTTTGCTGATACCGGAATTAGCGTGACTGCATCAGGAGCGAAACATCTTGGAGCTGCTATTGGATAAAAAGCCTACGTAGACTCGTATATACAAGCGAAAGTCAAAAAATGGTCCATACTGTTAGAAATACTCAGCCTTTTAGCTATCGCAAGTCCGCAATGTGCATATGCAGTGTACACACATGGTTTCTCCTCCAAGTGCTCGTATATCATGCGCACTATTCCACAAGCATCAGGCTTTTTCGAACCCATCGAAACAATTGTGGTCAAAAATTCATTCCAACGCTCTTCTGAAAAAAACGTCAGTCCATGATGAGGGATTTAATAGCTCTTCCATCAAAAATGGGATGACTCTGTATTTAAACCCGGTTATCGATGCTGAGATGTAATTTCTTAACTCGCTTCTCGTAGCAGACCAGCTGAAAGCAGTTATCCTGCTGCTGCAAGAGACAATCCCCGACAACCTTGCAGCGAACACTCCCAAAACTATTCGAAATATGAATGATTAAAAGTAGAATCTGCTATTGTCAAAGAAGCGGCGAGTGAAAGCTTTACCAGATGCATTGAAGTCTTGGGCTGCAAGTCAACGTCGATTTGGTCAACGGCACTGCCGATGGAAGAAGAGGGCTTTGCACTAGATAATTAGTCATTCAGAGATGCTCTGTGGCTCCGATATGGACTCAGCCTACACGATCTTCCCTAGAAATGCCCCTGTGGGTCGACCTTCGATGCTAAGCACACGATGATATGCAAAAAGGGGGATTTGTTCCCATGAGGCATGGGAAGTTTATGTCGACGTACGACAAGAGCCCCCTCCCTTCAGCCACTGATAACTGAAGACCTGGCTCTCAGATCCGCAAACTCCTCTAAACATGCTCGGTTCGATATCAGCGCTCAAAACTTTCGAAGTCAAAATGGCCATCGTGCATTCTTCGATTTAAGGGTCTTTTTATCCCAACTCATCTAGCCATCAAACGAAAAAAGTGGAGGCTCTGTTGAACGAGCAGGAAAACAAAAAGCAAAGATTCTACAATGAGAGAGTTATAGAAATCGAGCATTTTTACACCGCTTATTTTTGGATCAACAGGAGTCCAAGGATATGAGACAGCATTTTAAAACAGACTTGACTACCTTTTATCAGAAAAGAACGTCATCAGAATATTCAAAATCAGTCTCGACGATCAGATGCAAACTGTCATTTTTACTAATCAAATCCTCGATAACATGCCTGAGAGGCAGCAGAACGTTTTACACAACAGCGGGTGCCGTTTTCGACCCAAATTCCACTTCTTCACTTGCAGCATTTTAACTCATTTTATCACTTTGTTATCTCACAGCGCTATTTAATTGTACAATCGTTATATTTTGCTTGAAATTTTCATCATATTTTCAATGAAAGTACGCTATTTTTTTTAAAAAACGTGAAAGGTCCGAATATAAGGCTACAGCAATGATGCCAGCTTGGAAAGGGGAGGAGGGCACTGCAGTTCAGTGTAGTGTATACTTGGATTCATCCATCTATACATTGTCACGGGCGTTTTTCTTTTCAGCGTTTTTTCACCAAATTTAAAACTTGCAACCTTATGGTCGGGTGCTGCCAGAATTATCCCAGGGGTTGCGAAATTGGTTTCTAAATGGGAATAACTAAGTCTTTTTTAGTTTCGGAGATATGTCCTTATTGGATTTTTTTTCAAAACTTGAATTTCTCCACACTATAGTTAGGTGCTCTCATGGTTTTCTCAGGGTTTTGCCTCCAAAATTTGACGAAATTCCCATTCATTGAGGTTGAAATGGTCAACTTTTTAAGGGTATGCTGTCAAAGATATATTAGACAGCCCATTATAGTTCTGCTTATCCATGTGGCCACCCATCAATCCATCCATCTAGCCATGCATTCCTCCCAAAAGCCATCCATATTCCATTCAGCTATCTATCATGCCATTCATTCATCAAGCGATCCATCCATCAGGCCATTCATTCGTCCAGCCATCTATCCAACCACCCGTCCATCCATTCAATCATCTATCCATACTTTAAATTATCCAGCCATCGATCCATTAAGCGTTTCATTCGTCAAGAAATCCATTCCGTTTAGCAATCCATCCATCTAGCAGTCCATTCCTCCATCAAATTCAGCCACCGATCCATTTAGCCATCTATTCAACGGACTAGCCATCCATCGAACCATGGATGCATCCAACCAACTATCCATTCCTTCATCTCCGGCCATCCGTGAGTCCACCGATACCTCCACCCGTCTAGCCTATCTGCATACTCCCGTGAATCCACCCAATCGACAATCGACTGATCCATCAATCTGTCTAGCTATTCGTCCATTCAGCCATCCGTTCTTGTAACCACTCATCCGTCCATCCATCGATCTAACCACTCAGCCATCAATCCTGCCTTCCATCCATCCAGTCAGCCAGCCACCCATCTATCAGTCTAGCCTTCCAATCATCCTGCCATCTATTCATCCATCCAATAGTTCACCATCTTAACCACCCATCAATCATCCGGCTTTCCATCCACACACTCAGCCAGTCATTGATCTAGCCATCGATACATTTAGCCATCCATCCATGTAGCTATCCATTCAACGGACTAATCATCCATCGAACTATTGGTCTATCCTGCCATCCACCAATTCATGGTTTCATCCAACTTGCCATCCATCCAAACAGCTATCGATTCAACAAGCTATTCATATAGCCATAATTCCATTCATTAACCAATACAGCCATCCATCGAACCATAAATATATTTTGCCATCCATCAAATCTCATGGATTCATCTAACCCGCTATCCATTCAACCAGCTAGCCATCCATCTAGCTATTCATTCAACTAATCAGCTGTCTAACCAGCCATTCATCTAGCCATCAATCCAGCAATATTTTTTGCAAATTTTTCCTAGGTTTGAGATAACGAAAGGTTCAGAAATTTTGATATTCACAACTCTGTAGTGAAGCACTATAAAGGTGCTCTCATGCGTGAACTTCTTGCCTCTAAGTATGGCTGATCAAATCCTTCAAGTTTCTGAAATGAGACGTTTTCTAATGGTTTTTTCAAAACAAAATCAGAAAGCTTGGATTTCAAAAATTTTCGCAAATATTGAAGTTTCAAAATTTCTCACCCTGTAGTTGGGTGCTGTCAGAATACTCTCACGGATTGTAATTTTTGCATGCAAATGTGACCGCTCAAATGCTTTGGTTTTCAAATTTTATACAATTGAATTTTTACAACCCTTTAGCCGTGTGCGTGTGCTTCCAGGATAGCGTTAAGGGTCGCAATTTTTTTCTCCAGTTGCGACTGTTGAAATATTTTAAGTTTTACAATATTGGTTTTTTTTAGTATATAAATTAATTTTTCACAAAATTTGAGTTTGAAATTTGCGAACCTACAGTGGGGCGCTCTCAGGGTAGGATCAGACTTTGCAGGTCATGCCTCAAAGTTTGACTGCTCAAATTATCTAGGCTTCCGAGTTTGCCGTCTTTTATAATTTGTTCAAAGTTTTGCTTACCCATATCGTTTCTCAGCTTGAAATTTTCATCTCTGTGGTGGGTTTCTGCCAAGCTACTCTCAGGACGTTTAAATCTGTGCTCAAAATACGACTGCTCAACGCATTTTACTTTCCAAGATAAAAACGATTTTATGATTTTTCAAAAGTGGTAAATTAAAAAAAAACAACACTTTTTGATATTCAGAATTGTCGATCCTTTTGTGGGGTAATGGCAGGTTAATGCCTTCAGATGCAGATGTGGCCTCTTGCTAATTTTTTGGCTCAAAATTTCATTTTTTTAGTTAACATTTTTTCTGGTCTTCCAAAATGATCATTGAAGTAAGAATAAATAAAGGAAAAAGAGTCTAACATATAAGATTATTTACGCTGGATTAAACAATCAATTATGAATTTAGTGGTTTTGAAACGTTTTATTTTTTAAACTATGGAAAATTGAGTTGTTTTGTTGTCGGTCATTTTAGGTCATTTTTTCTAATTTAGAGTTACGAAGATCTGAAACCCTTTAGGTCTTGAAGATTTAACCATTTAAGTTAAAGAAAATATTTTTTATCATTCATGTTTTTAAATAAAAAGTTTTGTTGGATGCCCCCTGCTTTTGTACCGGTTGCATTCATTTCTTAATTTTTTCTTATTTCATAATGTTCATTGGATAATTCAATATGTGCCAAAGTAGAGGAGGGACGGTTCAGATGATGTGTTTTATTGTAGACGATACATCAAATGCTAATAATTTGTGTGCTGCTTCTGACACTCACATGACTTGATTCAATCATTTAAGCTCTTTGCATATATAGATGGGGGGGGCGGATTTTTTTAAGGTCTACCAAATTGATTTTCTGAGCTCTCCCAAAGCACTACAAAGACCCCGTTTTGACCAAAATTTATGCGCCGCAAAAACAGGCCAAATAAAAAAGCGTTTTTAGGCACTTTTTGGAGATTTTCGGCAAAAAAATGGCGTTTTTTCGGTGCGCCCCCCCCCCCCCCCCCTCAAAATTAGATGGATATCTCAAAATAGTAAAGAGGAGGGACCCTTTGGGTCGGCAGGGGGTCGAATCCCTGAGGGGGGGGGGCTTTGCTTATGTAATCTCATCTTTTTCAGGTGGTGGTTTTGAAAACACGCGAAGCCAACGATGAACCTTCTTGCATACCGAACGAAGCCGAGTTGACTTCAAATGGTCTAATTGACCTGAAAAAATTTGTAATACTTGATGGAAACTGCCATTTCGACACGTCCTGCACTCCAGATTTCATAAATGGTTGGAAGCTTGTTCGATTTCCTCCAGCAGTTGGAGGTCAAGTTGACAGAACAATTTTGGACCTGTTTCAAGTACAAAAATCATCTGTTCTGAAATTCGGTACTAAAGAGTGCTGGGTGACTTTCATGCCGGAGTTGTGGTTAGATGAGGGAAATGGGTTGGAAATTGTGATAGAAGGTTTCCTTCAGGCGGCTGATTGTTTTGGGCCTCCTGTCATGTCGAAACATGTCGTGGTTGCTGATGTCACCTCAGCAGGTAACTAGTAACCATCTGTTCGTTGCTGAATTTATCACCCCTTGTGAAAACCAAATTAGTTTAATTAAAATTACTCACAAATGGAAACTAGTTTAAATTGAAGGAAGGCTCTCACACGGCGCTTTCAAGCAGTCTGTAAAGCTTTCAGTGTCCGCTCAAATTTGGCAAAGGATGAGTTATGCTAAATTATCATTGTGACAAACCGACCTTGAGAACAGTTTATTATAATTATATTGAGTGATAATATCTACTATTACGTGTGATGGGTCAAATCGAAAATTTTTACTTGCGCATATTCTAAAAAAAAAGTTTTTATTAAAGATTTGTTGTTATTAAAAAATTTTATTTTGTTTTTTTTTCCAATTTGCCTGTTTTACTATGACTGTCGAATATGCCCAAGTTCTAGTTTTTTGTTCAGATCCCATTATCTAACCACTCAAAAAAACATTGATGTTGGGTTTTGTTCTGAAATAGAAGTGGAAAAAACATGAAAAATGGTACTTTTCATGTAGTTTCCTGAGCGTACTTTATTTTTTGATTTTTTGAAATTTAATCCTGAAATTTGAATTTTTTTGGTATGATCAACGCGCAAGAATGATTATATGATCATCGTTTTATCATCATGTTATGGTCGATCATCAAGCATAACATACCATGTTCGTATTTCCTGCATTGGCAAAGTTTGATCATGGTTCGATTTGAAAGGACTTCTTTGAGCCGGAGGGCCATTTCCAATCAAAAGTTCTATATTCGTTTTTAGTTTCTCTAAATGTTAACGGCAACTGCGTTGTCAAAGTTCCGTAATTACTTTGCACTGATACTAATTGTTCCGACCATTGAAAATGGGACGAACTTTGTATTTGTGTGTTTTTTCTTTTGTTTTCCACGCAAAATCAGGAACCAAAAAAAAATCATCGGACTGTGTTGAGTGATATATCATATTAAATCCTTTTCAGTCATGATTCGAACCACATTAAAAAATTCCCCACAATTTTTTCTTATGTCGCGAGAAACTGGTTTGAAATTTTTGATTTTTCGTCTAATTTCGAGCTAATAATTAGCTAATAAGCTAATAGGTCAGGCTTGCAATCGATTGTTTGTGCTTAATTTAAGCCGTGAAAATTTACTTTTACTTAAGGAAAGTTAGTTTTTGGGTTTTTTTTTTCATTTTTCTAGTAAGTTTTCTACAAAACCTGTTTTCAAATTGGCCTACTTAAATATGATTGTCAAATGTGACTAAGTTCTATTTTTTCGTTCAGATCTTTTTATTACAACACACAGAAAAAAACGACACTAATTTGAAAAAAAAAAACTTTTATTATAGTATTTTCTTAAGACTGGTCGGAATATTCTGTGCTATTTGCACAGTAACCGGCTATACTTGTTTATCTTTGAAAATATTGCTGACGTAATCAGTCTTTTTTTCTCTTTGCTTGAGTTTATTGACATTTTTCCAACTGTCTGTTGGCCATGTTTTTTTCCTTTGGGTCGTGTTTCAGCAAAAGAGAATGGAGCTACTTTATGCGCGATTCTGCACGCGTCGTTCATGGCTCTGAAACAAGAGGATACAACATTGAATCTGGTTGCACTTGTGTCTTTCAATTCTCCTAGTATAAGATCGACAGGTTTTGATGGTTTTATAACAACTTATGCAGATACTTCGAAGAAAAAAAGCAACCTGGTTTTAAGAATTTTTCCACCCGATCAGAAGCCAGCATGGATCGGATCAATGAATCAAGTAGTTCCAGCAGGTGTTTTCGAAGAAGATTTAGTGTCCGGAATGCAAAGTTCCAGCTTCCCAGTCCAGACGGAGTCTTCAAAATTTTGCAGTTATAACGATTCTTCATGTATAGCCTGGCTGCAGAGTCCCAATTTGTTCGCAGATGCGCAGAAGTTTGTGCGACTAGCGAAGAAAGTAACGCCGGAGAAAAGAGGACAAGTTTTCACTGAAGCAAATCGTATCATTTCAATTGCTAAAGCGCTGTCTTTTCCACAGTACATGGTAACGTAAGTAGATACTGTTTCTAGTATACTGTAAAGACGATTTATATTAGAGAAGTTAGGGTTATAATACGCGTCTACTTTGTTCCAAACAAAGTCACACGTTACTGTGTTTAGACAATGAAGCTTCCGGGGTGTCTGCGATGATAATTTTTATTGAAATCCGCCCTTTTTCAATGAAGATTGCCCTGCCCATTCGGTATAAATTTTTTGCGTTGTTTGTTAGAGTGGACGAAGTTCACAAATTTTTTGAGTGAAGATAAATGAACGGTTTTTCACGATAAACATTTTATAGTTCAATACAGTGCTGATTTAAATTAACCGGACAAAACGCGTTAAACTTGAAATTTAAAACCCGTTTTTCTCAAAATGGGTTGAGTTTAGGTGAAAACTTATGAAGACAAAACTTGCTTAAAATTTTAGCAGAATTAATATGGTGTGATTTATTTTGCGAAATTCGGGCCCCAAATTTTACCCCAAAAATGGGTAATTTTGGCTTTTTTAGTTAATCAAAAATTACGCCAAAAATAACCAGTCGATCACAGACATAATTATATCAAAGTGAGCCCCTTACGTAGCCCAACAAACTTTAAGAAGGGTAAAACCTCCAAAAAATTGTTGAGAATATTTTATTTTTGTTTGATAGACAAAAGGGTCGTTTTTACTATATAAAATACCAACTTTTTATTTAAAAACATTTTTTAAACAATTTGCAATTTTTTTGGAGAAAATACCTTTCTTAAATTTTGTTGGGCTACGTAAGGGGCTCACTTTGATATAATTATGTCTGTGATCGACTGATTATTTTTGGCGTATTTTTTGATTAAATAAAAAAAGCCAAAATCACCCATTTTTGGTGTAAAATTTGGGGCCCGAATTTCGCAAAATAAATAACACCATATTAATTCTGCTAAAATCTTAAGCAAATTTTGTCTTCATAAGTTTTCACCTAAATTCAACCCAATTTGAGAAAAACGGGTTTTAAATTTCAAGTTTAACGCGTTTTGTCCGGTTAATTTAAATCAGCACTGTAGCAATAAACATTTAATGAGCTGTAGGAAAAAATTGCCTTATTTGGCTGCGAACAATTTGCAACCGAATGTACCTCCCAGTTCATTTAGCGGTTATGCTTATGAATCATCTATTGGATGATAACATAGGCCCCAATCAGAAAAGTATTAGGTGTGAGCGCATCTAAGTCATGGACACAGCTCTTTGGAGTAATAGGCGGTGCACTCAGAGTTATCACCTAATCTATCTATCTATCTATCTATACTATATTTAAATGCGAGTGACAGCTATCGCCCATGTTTAAGCATAATAATTTTTCATGTTTAACGAAAGAATGTTTTCATATTTAAGCTCTATCATATATTGCAATGCTTAAGAAAATTTTTAATTAGTTTTCCGCAAGGTCATTAATTTTTCAGTAATTTTTTTGAGGCCAAATTAAGTGTCTGTCTGTATACTTGTTTTTTTTTCTAATTAATTTGATTATGTCTACCTGTCTCCTAATTTTTTTTAACTTTCATCTAATATATATTTTAATGCGGTCATCACTATCTTGCCATGATTGAGCTTTTTCAACGTGTTATTCTTGCATTTTTAACAAAAGAATTTTTTCACGTTTAAGCTATATCGTATATTGCAGCGGTTAAGGTTTTTTTCTTCAATTTTCCAGTTTAAATTCAGTGTTTATTTCATCAAGTTGAAATTAGCAACCCAATATTGGGACGTTGTCAGAGTTTTCCCAGGTTTTGAGATTCTGGCCTCCATATATGAATAACCAAATCCTTTTAGCTTACGAGATAGGCAATTTTCGAGATTTTTCAAAAATTTCTAGAAAATTAAATTTAAATTTTTTTTTATCAGTTTCTGAAATTCTCAAACTGTAGTTGGTTGCTGTCAAGGTACTCTCAGGGGTTGCAAATCTTGCCTTCAAATCCCACTTCTCAAATCTATGTAGTTTTCGAAATATGACGTTTTTTTAGTTTTTTTTAAGGATTAGGGACTTAAAAAAGGGCTTTAAACTGATTAATCATTCAACCCAGTCCAATGAGTTTTTTTGGTACCTGATTTTGCTTTTTGCGTAGAAAATACTAAGCAAAGATAAAAATAGAACTAAAAACTATAACACATCCGAATACGAAATGCCTCCCCATTTTTCAGAAAGGTGAATAAGTTTATGTTCGATCGTGAGTTTTAATTTCAAGATTTCTCAGCGGAATATATAAATTACTTATTGATCCAGTTTTCTCTACTCACGCTAGTATTATAAAAGTATTAGAATAAATAGTGACTTGAAGTCAATATTTTTATTCGGTTTTACTTGTTTTCGTTCCCATGTTCGTCAAAACTGTTTGTTGCTGTTCATAGATGGCAATTAAACAGCCTGTATTTTATCTGCCTATTTGGTGACTGCTGTTTGGTAGACAAATAGTTGCTATGGCTCTAGTTTGAATCTCGTTTGCGATGTTTTTCATTTGAAAGCTTATTAACTTTTTTGGAATTTTAAAACTCCATTTACCCTTTTGCACTGTCAGATTCACCTCTCTGCTAGCTCTTTTTCCTTATTGGCTCTTTTCACTTTGAAAACTGTTTCATTTGAATTTCTGTTTTGAAAAACTAATTTGCCATTGTCGTTATGTAATGGAATTATGCATGGGGAACAATTTAAAGCGCGACTAGCGTAAAAGTTTGAAAACATGAAAATGTATTGACTAGCATAATATTGATAGCTTTTTTTCTCAAAAATACAAAACAACGATCATAATCTTTTGAAAATAGAAAATCGGGGAACTGAGCAATCAACCAGCATAAAATTTTTTAACACATGAAGCTTGATCAGTCACACCCGGAACTGATTGCTTTGAATCCAACATGATCGCTGATCCAACGGGAAAAAACTGATCTATATACTTGCTTCTGAATAGATTTTTTAAAATTTTGACTGAATATGTGTTTAGTGCTTCGATTTTTATACTAGTCGATGCACCACCCAATTTAACTGATGTGAACACATTTGTGATTCATATCTTACATCGTAACATCACGCATTCAGCCATAATATCACTTCAGACATTTGGAAAAAATGAATATTTGAAACGTAGGATGGGGAAATTTGAAACGCGGTGGTTTTTGCAAAGGGTTTTTTAGGCTCCCTTGTACATTTTGTAATGATTTTCTGTGTACATTTATTTGATCAATATGCTGAAAGAAAACGCAATCATTGATGCCGTTTGTTTACCAAGATAGTATATGTGACTAGTCTGGTATTTTTAGGCAGGATGGAACAGGGGCTACGGCAAGTGTATATGAACCTAAAGCTGTTTGTTCGAACACGTGGCCAGAAAGTTTTGCTTTTCCTTTTTTTAGTCTACCGAGGCTGCTTTCAGCTTTTCTTAGGAGTCAATGAATGTAGTTCAGACTCTTATATATGTCGTGATGATTTTTTTTGGATCAATTGAGTAATCTCCCACATTATTCGATGTTTAATTATTCACATATTTAACTGGCTTTTTCCTGTTTTGTTTGAAGAAAAATGTGCAATTGCAAACATTAATAAGATGCTGTAGCGTTTTTTGGCATAATTTTTTGAGGTCAGAAAACTCACCCTGGTAACCTGTTTACTTCGAAGAAATGATAGCTCAATCGATCAGAAGGAGGAGGGAGGGGAGATTGCTCAATTGATCTTCATCTTCTTCATTTTTTTTTCAGGAAAAGTCTTAAAATTTGTTCAGACTGAAGTTCAATTTTTCGCAAAAGTTCCGTTCATTTCCTTTGTTAAAAGGAAGGCAAACTCCTCTGTCGTTCATTTTCTTTGTTAAAAGGAAGGCAAACTCCACTGTCGAATAGCGAAAGGGTAAAGGTCACAAAAGACGTGATCAACTTAAATTTCGAAGGTGGAATTTAATTTTCAGATTTCCCAGCGAATTTAAAATTTACTTATTGATCCAGTTTTCTCAAATTGGGTCAATTTTATTGAGAAATTGCTAAAAATGAATTGTTCTAAAAATTCATAAAGCTTTAAAGGCATCTATTTTTCGTCGAAATTCAAATGTTGAGATTTTAAAAGAAACAATTGCTTTTTTTTCTGTTTAATTGCGTTTATGGACTGTTCCAACTGTCTGGTCGCAAACAACAATTGCAAACAACAACTGTATGCTATGTTTGCATTTTCGCCTCTTTCCTTTTTAGTGTTATGCTTGGATTTGTCACTTGATTATGTTTTTTATTCCAAATTTTCAATACGATTGGTGGCCAATTTTTGATCGAGATACAACTACAAGTTTCTGTTTTTCGTGTTTCGTACATCGATAAGTTTAGCGCCAGTTGTTTTGCGGGGCAAAATCCTGTTTCGTAAAAAAGCCTTCGGTATCCAGTGAGGTAGTTTATTTAAAATCTTCCAGTAGAATTATGTACAAAATTCATGAAATATCTTATTCAGTGGAAATGAACGAAATGACAAAACATTTGTTTTAGTCGTGTTTTTTCGGAAAAGTCTTAAAATTTGTTCCCGCTCAAATATATCTTTTCACGATTTGGTTTTCGATGCAGTTTCGAGTCGAGTTTAAGTTTGAGTTTCTGTTCAAATAATTCAAAATTAACTCGAAATATTTTAAGGTTTCACTGATTAAATTTTAGCTCTTTGTTTTAAGCGTATTTTTTTTTCTAAGACATCAATCTGATAATTTTTGTAAATGTTTCAACATTTTGCTATTTTAACATAGGATTCGTTATATTTTCGTTTCCGAATACTTCTAAAATGAGTTAATAACTTTTTTGACGAGTTTTTTTGGTGATTTTAATAGGCATTCTGTTTGGTTTGAAAGTTATAAAAATTGTTTTTTTTTTGCATCTGAAATTCAAGCATTTGAAAGCTTATTAACTTTTTTGCAATTTTAAAACTCCATTTACCCTTTTGCACTGTCAGATTCACCTCTCTGCTAGCTCTTTTTCCTTATTGGCTCTTTTCACTTTGAAAACTGTTTCATTTGAATTTCTGTTTTGAAAAACTAATTTGCCATTGTCGTTATGTAATGGAATTATGCATGGGGAACAATTTAAAGCGCGACTAGCGTAAAAGTTTGAAAACATGAAAATGTATTGACTAGCATAATATTGATAGCTTTTTTTCTCAAAAATACAAAACAACGATCATAATCTTTTGAAAATAGAAAATCGGGGAACTGAGCAATCAACCAGCATAAAATTTTTTAACACATGAAGCTTGATCAGTCACACCCGGAACTGATTGCTTTGAATCCAACATGATCGCTGATCCAACGGGAAAAAACTGATCTATATACTTGCTTCTGAATAGATTTTTTAAAATTTTGACTGAATATGTGTTTAGTGCTTCGATTTTTATACTAGTCGATGCACCACCCAATTTAACTGATGTGAACACATTTGTGATTCATATCTTACATCGTAACATCACGCATTCAGCCATAATATCACTTCAGACATTTGGAAAAATGGAATATTTGAAACGTAGGATGGGGAAATTTGAAACGCGGTGGTTTTTGCAAAGGGTTTTTTAGGCTCCCTTGTACATTTTGTAATGATTTTCTGTGTACATTTATTTGATCAATATGCTGAAAGAAAACGCAATCATTGATGCCGTTTGTTTACCAAGATAGTATATGTGACTAGTCTGGTATTTTTAGGCAGGATGGAACAGGTGCTACGGCAAGTGTATATGAACCTAAAGCTGTTTGTTCGAACACGTGGCCAGAAAGTTTTGCTTTTCCTTTTTTTAGTCTACCGAGGCTGCTTTAAGCTTTTATTAGGAGTCAATGAATGTAGTTCAGACTCTTATATATGTCGTGATGATTTTTTTTGGATCAATTGAGTAATCTCCCACATTATTCGATGTTTAATTATTCACATATTTAACTGGCTTTTTCCTGTTTTGTTTGAAGAAAAATGTGCAATTGCAAACATTAATAAGATGCTGTAGCGTTTTTTGGCATAATTTTTTGAGGTCAGAAAACTCACCCTGGTAACCTGTTTACTTCGAAGAAATGATAGCTCAATCGATCAGAAGGAGGAGGGAGGGGAGATTGCTCAATTGATCTTCATCTTCTTCATTTTTTTTTCAGGAAAAGTCTTAAAATTTGTTCAGACTGAAGTTCAATTTTTCGCAAAAGTTCCGTTCATTTCCTTTGTTAAAAGGAAGGCAAACTCCTCTGTCGTTCATTTTCTTTGTTAAAAGGAAGGCAAACTCCACTGTCGATTAGCGAAAGGGTAAAGGTCACAAAAGACGTGATCAACTTAAATTTCGAAGGTGGAATTTAATTTTCAGATTTCCCAGCGAATTTAAAATTTACTTATTGATCCAGTTTTCTCAAATTGGGTCAATTTTATTGAGAAATTGCTAAAAATGAATTGTTCTAAAAATTCATAAAGCTTTAAAGGCATCTATTTTTCGTCGAAATTCAAATGTTGAGATTTTAAAAGAAACAATTGCTTTTTTTTCTGTTTAATTGCGTTTATGGACTGTTCCAACTGTCTGGTCGCAAACAACAATTGCAAACAACAACTGTATGCTATGTTTGCATTTTCGCCTCTTTCCTTTTTAGTGTTATGCTTGGATTTGTCACTTGATTATGTTTTTTATTCCAAATTTTCAATACGATTGGTGGCCAATTTTTGATCGAGATACAACTACAAGTTTCTGTTTTTCGTGTTTCGTACATCGATAAGTTTAGCGCCAGTTGTTTTGCGGGGCAAAATCCTGTTTCGTAAAAAAGCCTTCAGTATCCAGTGAGGTAGTTTATTTAAAATCTTCCAGTAGAATTATGTACAAAATTCATGAAATATCTTATTCAGTGGAAATGAACGAAATGACAAAACATTTGTTTTAGTCGTGTTTTTTCGGAAAATTCTTAAAATTTGTTCCCGCTCAAATATATCTTTTCACGATTTGGTTTTCGATGCAGTTTCAAGTCGAGTTTAAGTTTGAGTTTCTGTTCAAATAATTCAAAATTAAATCGAAATATTTTAAGGTTTCACTGATTAAATTTTAGCTCTTTGTTTTAAGCGTATTTTTTTTCTAAGACATCAATCTGATAATTTTTGTAAATGTTTCAACATTTTGCTATTTTAACATAGGATTCGTTATATTTTCGTTTCCGAATACTTCTAAAATGAGTTAATAACTTTTTTGATGAGTTTTTTTGGTGATTTTAATAGGCATTCTGTTTGGTTTGAAAGTTATAAAAATTGTTTTTTTTTTGCATCTGAAATTCAAGCATAACTCCCAAATGGCATAAAAACAGACTTTTTCTCAAATGGCATAAATTTCAAAATTTCCATGACAATCAAAAGCTTTTTCAACATTTGTTTCTCCTTTTTTTAGGAACGACAAGATGTGTGAACAAAATTTGAATTTATAGCTTCCAAAAAATGTTACCTGGCAGTTTTACTGGATAAATTGATCCCACAAAACTAATTACTAACAACTTATGCTTTTGATAAGGGTTCTTAAAGTTTTTTCGAGATAATGTCAAACAACACTTGAATTGACAACTTTGCTACTTTTCACACCTTGATCACTAAACAAAGATCCTCTCAAAATATTTTGCAATGCAATTGTTGCATGGGAATTACGCCATTTGGGAAACTTCTCAGTTTTATTCCATTTGGGAATTATGCCATTTGAGACGTAATCAGTTCAGACTCTTAAATAGGTCGTGATGATTTGTTTTTCGTTTTTCAGGAAAAGTCTTCAAATTTGTTCAGGCTCAAAATTACTTTTTCAAAGTTTGACTTTCGGTTTCTTTTTGAGTTAATTTCCATTCTTAAAAGGAAGGCGAACTCCCAGCAAAATTGAAAATTTCACAAAAAACTTCTAGTTTCGAAAGTGGAATTAAATGTTCAGATTTTCCAGCAATTTTAATCCTTTATCCAGCTTTCTCCAATTGTGTTATTACTATCAAAAGTGTCAATAATAATTGAATTGTTCTTGAAAGTTTTTAGGCCATCTATTTTTTTGAAATTTGACAGTTTCGATTTTTTTTTTCAAAAAACAAGTCGGTATTTTTTTCTGTTTACTTTTGTTATTGACTCTTTTGCAAATGCTTCTTTTTCTGTTAAAGTGAAGAGTTTGTTTTCGATGGCTCTGGGTAGTACGATCTACTACTCGAGAAATAAAAGGGAAAGATGAAGGGAGGTGTGTAGATGATATGATGTAAATTTAACATATTTTGATAAATCGAAAGATTCGTTGTACCTAAGAAGTAAAACATTTTATTTTTCTCCGCTTAATGAGACACCTGATAATGGGCGGTAATGGTCTATCGGTGTTCTCCCAAAGTATGTAGATTTGATGTTGGAAATTATTATAAATTACTGGAACTAGATATCGTTTGGAAACAATTCATTATTTTTGATGTTTATTGTGATTATAATATTGTTATTACCATCTGCGGTTTTATTGATAATGTACAATAAACGATGGCTAAACTTTTCTAATAAGGTTAAGGATTTTTAATGTCAGAGCTCTGTTTATAAATGCCAATTATGCGGAACTTTATAGTGGAAATTCTTTGGAATAAAATTATATTTTTTGAGTGGAACTTAATTGGAACGAGATATATTTTTTCTTCTATATGATTTGAAAGCGTTAATCTGTTTTAGTATTGCATCCTTGCTGGGGAAAGAAATCGAGACTAACCCTCAGAACTCAGCGCTGCCTATTCTGTACGAGCTTCAGCGCAAGTTTAACTCAGAAGCAGAGATAGTTTCAACGTAATGAAGTTACTCGTTATAACTGAATTAACAATGTCCCGGAAAGGCGGTCAAGAAATTCAAACGGGAATCTTGTTCAGCGCTGCTCCAGAAAAAGGGAACTTTTAGAATGGGCTTATTTGAGGGTCTCTTATAAGTCAAAATCTTCTGTCCCGCTTTAGGCCAAAGAACAAAATTTGAACTGAAATTTCAGACTGACGCACAGATGAAATGTAAGTCAAAAACAGATGTGATATGTTGTACTGTTGTTACGTGCATTAGTTTTGTATCTTGTGTTTTTGGCTCTGAAAATTAAAAAAAAACTGTTTCGTTTCGTGTTGTTTTCTTTCTTTTCATGACTTTCTGCAGCGCGTGTCTAATACCATTACAATGGTGTGATTTTCAATGTTAAACTGATTATAAATCAACGAAGAATAATTTTACCTTACAACCGATGGCAGGAATTTGACGTTTAAACATTTTTGTTCTCATTTTTTCATCTGCGGAAACAGGAAAGATTAGTTTTCACTATGTTTAGTACTCTGCGAGTTGCCTTGGCTAAAGTACGGTGAAAAAGGGATAGAAGATTTATTTATTTCATTTTTCAAGTTGTTTCGTTCATCGATTGAGTTGCTAGAATTTTGAATATTCTAATTGCCTCTAAATTGCTTACCATCATAGATACTGCCATAGAAATTTCTGAATCCCGGGAGATAAAAACTACGTGCTCGTTTGAAAAAATCCCCCGTCACGCTTTTCCACCAGAGTCGACTTTGAAAAGGCAGTCACAGTTACTGTCGCTCTAAGCACGCGTAGGCAATGAATGAATAACGATGAGGTTCGAAATTGTTTACATTTATTTTTTTACCCAACTCGTCATAGAAAAAACAAACGTCAGCAACTAGGAAATGAAATACCTTCTTCTTGTATGAATATATACAATGGTGTACCAGTTTGTCTTAAACATCAAAAAGTCAGTCCCAATTTACACGAACAGTAGTTTCCTGTAGATTAACTTGTTATCGCAAAATTGATTATGTTTTACTAAGGTTTTACTTTAAATTGTTAAAAGTTGATGCTTTATTTCCTTTGGTTATCATCTTCATCCAAGCATGAACTAACGCAACAAATGTATCACTACAAAGCCTTAACTAAATATCGTTCGAGGAAAAGGCGCAAAATTTTTTAGTTGTCAATAAAAGAACAAACAACATATTGCGATTTAGCTTCCTTAATTTGCTGTCTTGTTTGAGTTTAAGTAGTTTATTAAAATTTTTCTGTCAAGTAGGCCTCTTAATAAATTTTCCATATCATCACGAATCTTTTCCCTTGCTGGTTACGCTTTCTTTAATTTTACGACAGCCTGTGTATTTTATCAAATATATCCTTCCGGGTTCATATTTAAATAAACACGTATATTTTTATCTGATTTTCTAAGTTTACTTGTCTGGTTTATTCGATAACAGGCTTTTGGTTTGCAGCTTCTCATATTGTGCTAATTATTTTCTCAATTTTGACGCTTGATATTCTGCTGACAAATTTGATCTCAAATTGCCTTATAATTTAGCTGATGCACGTAGTTGAGAAAAAGAACTGCTTTCTGAAACTAAAGTTTCATCAATTGACCTTGGCCTGACCTTATTGAAATCGACCAAAAGAATTTTTCAGCAGCTGCTCAATTATCCTAATAACTGACTGCATTCGTTTGCTTTCGTTAACTCAGCTTTATAATGGCCAGCTCCGCCAAAGTACTGCAAATTTTGAATGGCATTTGCCTGCTGGGTATAGCGGGATACCTTATCACCAAAACTCCTTGGACCGCCAGTACAAGTTTCACTGATGCCAACTCGGGAATAATTAAGCCAGAATTTAGTCCAAGAAAAACCAACTTTGAATCAGTTAAAGAAGCGGCAATCTCTGAGATATACGCAAACGTCAAAACAGAAGATTACCCCTCGGCAGATTATGCGGGAAGAGAAAGAGAGGTGGTCGATTTGCCTCTTCTGCACAAATGGTCAGTGAAATTTCCGCAGTGTGAGGAACCTTTTTACAGACTGGCTTTCGTCAAGACTCACAAATGTGCGAGCGACACAATATCAGCACATTTGATGCGTCTTGCTGAAGAGAATAGTTTAGAGGTGCCATTGCCAACTGGCCAGTGGAATTTAAACTGGCCTTACCCTCCCGGCAATTTTTACCATTCGAGAAAGAAAAATAAAAAGTTCGACATGCAAATACTTCACATGATGTATGCTCCGGAAACATGGGATAAGTTTATGGAGCCAGACTACAAATTGATATCAGTTGTTCGCCAGCCATTTCATCATTTCAAGTCCTTTTTCAACTACTTCGCAATCGCCAAGAAAATGAATGCTGAATGGAATATTCCGATTAACGAAACGTTTCGAAGGTACCTTGAAAATCCAGAGGATTTCTTCAGAAAATTGAAGAGACCGTTCTATAAAAACACAATGACGTTTGACTTCGGCTTCCAAAATGACATTGATGAGCCACACGACTTTGTGAAAAACTGGCTGATAAATTGTCGTTAGTTATGGTCTCAGACTACTTCGACGAGAGTATGATAGTGTTACGTCATCAGTTTTGCCTCAACATGCGAGACATTTTGATCAAAATCAAAAATGTTTCCCGAAAATATGTATTTGGTCCTAAGGAAAGCCAAAACTTACAAGAGGAAGAGAGATTAGAAAATCAATACATGAAGTACGCTCCAGCCGATTATTTACTCTTTGATACGTTTAATCGAACATTATGGAAAAAAATAGCTGCCATTCCTAATTTCTACGAAGAGCTGGAAGTTTTTCGCAATTTGAGCTCAAAAATGGACGAGCACTGCGTGGCAAGAAGACTGGGTACTGTAACTGAAGATTTAGTCATTCCAGCGGGAAAATACAATGAGCTCATGATTATCACTGCACCATTTTGCACCAGGGCCCAAATGTCAGTTCTGGGATACATTAGCCGACTTAAGTCCCAGCGATATGATTCAAAGTCTCCATATTATCCTAGGATATATGTATAAAACTCCGCGTATTTCAAAAAAGAATATCAAGAAACAGCATATAAGTTTTGCATTTTACTCAGGCGCGGATCTAAGAATTTCTTGAGGGGGGGGTGGGGGAGGATTTTCAAAAAAATTTTGAGAATTTTGTCGACCTTTTTTTTAGGTCGACCAAATTGATTTTTTGATTTTCTGAGGTCTTCCAAATACTATAAAGACCCTAATTTGACGGCGTTTTTGGGCACTTTGTGGAAAATTTTGACCAAAAAATTGCGTTTTTTGGCGCGCGCTCCCCTCTCAAAATTGGTATATATTGGCGCCAAAGGCGCCTTTAGAAAAGATTTAGGGTCCGTCACCAAAAATAGTTATCTCAAAATAGTACAAAGGGGGGACCCTTTGGGTCGGCTGGGGGTCGAATCCCTGAATAGGGCGTCCGCACCACGCCCCCACCCCCTAAATCCGCTACTGATTTTACTATTTAATTTTAATGTTCGTTAACGCTCAGATTTGATCGTTCCTGTTTACGGTATAACGCACACCGCAATCATTAATTAAAAATTACTCTTCTAGTGTTTCTAGATAGCAAAGGCAGGACTCAATAGTTTACTGCCCAAATGTGGCTAGTTGGTGACGTCAGGCTCTGGTAATTGCAAGAAAACAAAAAGGGCTTGAGGATACTAAAGATATACGATTCATTTCGATGCGGTTTCGGGTCTTGTTTAATATTTCCTCCCCTATCGCAAAGATTCTTGCAAAGACCTCTCATAGGGATGGAATTTCTTTACTAGGTATAGTAGGGGAAAATAGTTTCCAAGATCCTATTTCTAATTATTTTTCCTCAAAAAAAAGTAATTACATAGCGGTCAAATAGATGAGAGCTTTGTTCTGTCTGCTCAGTTGTTATTTAAAACTACATTCGAAAAAGACTTTTTTGTTCCGACTTTCGAAGAAAACGGAATATTTATGCTCGGTGTGGTTTTTTTGATTCAGTCAATTTTCACCGATCGAAATAATAATTTTCAACAAAAATTTTTTATTCCCCATTGAGGAAACTACTTTGCTTCTTGAACAGCAGTCTGTGTCTGTTTGTGAAACAACTTCTGGCTCGGGAAAAATTGTTCTACACCAATCCAAGAAACACTAAAACACGTCGTGCGAGTTTGAGTTGCATAGCACATTGAAGCCCTTTTAGCAATTCGGAACGCCTAGGAAAATTCCGTAAACATTTTTTGCTGGCTTTAAGAAAAAATTCTTTCAACGCTAAGCTTTTCAGACTAAACTTGATTATCCTTGCGATAAGCAAGAGTATTGCAATCGGGTACTAGACTTTTTTTCACGTAATTAACTTAAGGCACAGGGTCTCCACTTCCAGAGGATCTCTTCTGACATGCTGAATTTCTTGAAAATTTAACTTAAAGTACTAAATAAAAACGAAGTAGTTACTTAAGTAGTATTTAAGTCAAGCCCGTTTCAGGTTCTAATTATCTTTTCGAAAAAAATTAATTCGCAATTTTTTCGGGTTCGTGGGCTTGTCCTCGTTTTTTTGTGAGTTAATGTTCCGTTTTTCGAAACGCCTTTTTATCTGGTAGGGTTTCTAATGGTTTACTTTTAAAGCATGGGTTTTGTTCCAATTTAAACAAGTTTTACTATAACTGAAACTTCACAACTTTGTTAATTTACCATGTCTGGTTTCGAGTTTTTTTTTCATTTTTTCGTTTTTTGCAATCCGATAATATACTTACTTTTTTCCCGTAAACAACTTTGTCCACAGGACTCAACTCTGGACACGTTCGCGAATCTTTTTTGAAAATCCTCTTTTCTTCATCGTTTTTGCAAATCATACTCCTCTTGTTTGCAAATGTTAAGCTTGGTTGAGTTCTTTTCAAAATTTGCTTGGGGAGGGGAGCGAATCCTTGGGGGGGGGGAGGGAAGACGTCCGCCACCTCCCCCAAATCCGCCCCTGCATCTCCGATAATTTTCTGTAAAGCTCTGGGGGTTTGAAAATTGCTAGTTTTTCGTGTTCTAGACCAAATTTTCCGCGCTTTAAAGAGTTTATTCAGAATGCTGAGAGCGTATAACGCTAATTATTTGTGAGTGGCGAATTATCCCGCACAACAAAATCGTTTCAAATTGAATTGAGGCTAGCTGCTAATTGGTAGTGTGAATTTCGAACGACTCAAAGTTTAACAATTAGATATTGTCCAAAATGTATAGCTTTTCAATATTTTTTTCCCACAAAAACTATTCGATTTGAATTAAGGGACAGACAGAACATTCCGGGCTTTGCCCGTATATACGAGCAGTCTTGTTTGAATAAATGAAGCTTTTCTGAATATGCCATGAAAAATTTGGAAATGTATTTTTCTAATTTCTTTTTTTTAATTTTTTTTACTTACACCGAAAGCGTGGACGAATTGTGGATGAAATCTAATAAAGTCAGTTTCACGCTTATTCCAGACCGGCCGACCTCCAAAAAAAGAGGACAAATAGGAACAATTTTTGTTTGTTTATCAATTCAAAGTTTGATCAAAATATGCATTGGTACGGAGCTAGGAAACTACTTTGCTTCTTGAACAGCAGTCTGTGTCTGTTTGTGATCGATCACGGAAAGTGTGAAACAACTTCTGGCTCGGGAAAAATTGTTCTACACCAATCCAAGAAACACTAAAACACGTCGTGCGAGTTTGAGTTGCATAGCACATTGAAGCCCTTTTAGCAATTCGGAACGCCTAGGAAAATTCCGTAAACATTTTTTGCTGGCTTGAAGAAAAAATTCTTTCAACGCTAAGCTTTTCAGACTAAACTTGATTATCCTTGCGATAAGCAAGAGTATTGCAATCGGGTACTAGACTTTTTTTCACGTAATTAACTTAAGGCACAGGGTCTCCACTTCCAGAGGATCTCTTCTGACATGCTGAATTTCTTGAAAATTTAACTTAAAGTACTAAATAAAAACGAAGTAGTTACTTAAGTAGTATTTAAGTCAAGCCCGTTTCAGGTTCTAATTATCTTTTCGAAAAAAATTAATTCGCAATTTTTTCGGGTTCGTGGGCTTGTCCTAGTTTTTTTGTGAGTTAATGTTCCGTTTTTCGAAACGCCTTTTTATCTGGTAGGGTTTCTAATGGTTTACTTTTAAAGCATGGGTTTTGTTCCAATTTAAACAAGTTTTACTATAACTGAAACTTCACAACTTTGTTAATTTACCATGTCTGGTTTCGAGTTTTTTTTTTCATTTTTTCGTTTTTTGCAATCCGATAATATACTTACTTTTTTCCCGTAAACAACTTTGTCCACAGGACTCAACTCTGGACACGTTCGCGAATCTTTTTTGAAAATCCTCTTTTCTTCATCGTTTTTGCAAATCATACTCCTCTTGATTGCAAATGTTAAGCTTGGTTGAGTTCTTTTTAAAATTTGCTTGGGGAGGGGGGCGAATCCTTGGGGGGGGGGGGGGGAGGGAGGGCGTCCGCCACCTCCCCCAAATCCGCCCCTGCATCTCCGATAATTTTCTGTAAAGCTCTGGGGGTTTGAAAATTGCTAGTTTTTCGTGTTCTAGACCAAATTTTCCGCGCTTTAAAGAGTTTATTCAGAATGCTGAGAGCGTATAACGCTAATTATTTTTGAGTGGCGAATTATCCCGCACAACAAAATCGTTTCAAATTGAATTGAGGCTAGCTGCTAATTGGTAGTGTGAATTTCGAACGACTCAAAGTTTAACAATTAGATATTGTCCAAAATGTATAGCTTTTCAATATTTTTTTCCCACAAAAACTATTCGATTTGAATTAAGGGACAGACAGAACATTCAGGGCTTTGCCCGTATATACGAGCAGTCTTGTTTGAATAAATGAAGCTTTTCTGAATATGCCATGAAAAATTTGGAAATGTATTTTTCTAATTTCTTTTTTTAAATTTTTTTTGCTTACACCGAAAGCTTGGACGAATTGTGGATGAAATCTAATAAAGTCAGTTTCACGCTTATTCCAGACCGGCCGACCTCCAAAAAAAAGAGGACAAATAGGAACAATTTTTGTTTGTTTATGTCAAAATATGCATTGGTACGGATGGATCAAATATGCATCAAAATATGCATTGGTACGGAGCTAGGAAACTACTTTGCTTCTTGAACAGCAGTCTGTGTCTGTTTGTGATCGATCATGGAAAGTGTGAAACAACTTCTGGCTCGGGAAAAATTGTTCTACACCAATCCAAGAAACACTAAAACACGTCGTGCGAGTTTGAGTTGCATAGCACATTGAAGCCCTTTTAGCAATTCGGAACGCCTAGGAAAATTCCGTAAACATTTTTTGCTGGCTTGAAGAAAAAATTCTTTCAACGCTAAGCTTTTCAGACTAAACTTGATTATCCTTGCGATAAGCAAGAGTATTGCAATCGGGTACTAGACTTTTTTTCACGTAATTAACTTAAGGCACAGGATCTCCACTTCCAGAGGATCGCTTCTGACATGCTGAATTTCTTGAAAATTTAACTTAAAGTACTAAATAAAAACGAAGTAGTTACTTAAGTAGTATTTAAGTCAAGCCCGTTTCAGGTTCTAATTATCTTTTCGAAAAAAATTAATTCGCAATTTTTTCGGGTTCGTGGTTTTGTCCTAGTTTTTTTGTGAGTTAATGTTCCGTTTTTCGAAACGCCTTTTTATCTGGTAGGGTTTCTAATGGTTTACTTTTAAAGCATGGGTTTTGTTCCAATTTAAACAAGTTTTACTATAACTGAAACTTCACAACTTTGTTAATTTACCATGTCTGGTTTCGAGTTTTTTTTTCATTTTTTCGTTTTTTGCAATCCGATAATATACTTACTTTTTTCCCGTAAACAACTTTGTCCACAGGACTCAACTCTGGACACGTTCGCGAATCTTTTTTGAAAATCCTCTTTTCTTCATCGTTTTTGCAAATCATACTCCTCTTGATTGCAAATGTTAAGCTTGGTTGAGTTCTTTTCAAAATTTGCTTGGGGAGGGGAGCGAATCCTTGGGGGGGGGGGAGGGAGGGCGTCCGCCACCTCCCCCAAATCCGCCCCTGCATCTCCGATAATTTTCTGTAAAGCTCTGGGGGTTTGAAAATTGCTAGTTTTTCGTGTTCTAGACCAAATTTTCCGCGCTTTAAAGAGTTTATTCAGAATGCTGAGAGCGTATAACGCTAATTATTTGTGAGTGGCGAATTATCCCGCACAACAAAATCGTTTCAAATTGAATTGAGGCTAGCTGCTAATTGGTAGTGTGAATTTCGAACGACTCAAAGTTTAACAATTAGATATTGTCCAAAATGTATAGCTTTTCAATATTTTTTTCCCACAAAATCTATTCGATTTGAATTAAGGGACAGACAGAACATTCAGGGCTTTGCCCGTATATACGAGCAGTCTTGTTTGAATAAATGAAGCTTTTCTGAATATGCCATGAAAAATTTGGAAATGTATTTTTCTAATTTCTTTTTTTTAATTTTTTTTACTTACACCGAAAGCGTGGACGAATTGTGGATGAAATCTAATAAAGTCAGTTTCACGCTTATTCCAGACCGGCCGACCTCCAAAAAAAGAGGACAAATAGGAACAATTTTTGTTTGTTTATCAATTCAAAGTTTGATCAAAATATGCATTGGTACGGAGCTAGGAAACTACTTTGCTTCTTGAACAGCAGTCTGTGTCTGTTTGTGAAACAACTTCTGGCTCGGGAAAAATTGTTCTACACCAATCCAAGAAACACTAAAACACGTCGTGCGAGTTTGAGTTGCATAGCACATTGAAGCCCTTTTAGCAATTCGGAACGCCTAGGAAAATTCCGTAAACATTTTTTGCTGGCTTTAAGAAAAAATTCTTTCAACGCTAAGCTTTTCAGACTAAACTTGATTATCCTTGCGATAAGCAAGAGTATTGCAATCGGGTACTAGACTTTTTTTCACGTAATTAACTTAAGGCACAGGGTCTCCACTTCCAGAGGATCTCTTCTGACATGCTGAATTTCTTGAAAATTTAACTTAAAGTACTAAATAAAAACGAAGTAGTTACTTAAGTAGTATTTAAGTCAAGCCCGTTTCAGGTTCTAATTATCTTTTCGAAAAAAATTAATTCGCAATTTTTTCGGGTTCGTGGTTTTGTCCTAGTTTTTTTGTGAGTTAATGTTCCGTTTTTCGAAACGCCTTTTTATCTGGTAGGGTTTCTAATGGTTTACTTTTAAAGCATGGGTTTTGTTCCAATTTAAACAGGTTTTACTATAACTGAAACTTCACAACTTTGTTAATTTACCATGTCTGGTTTCGAGTTTTTTTTTCATTTTTTTGTTATTTGCAATCCGATAATATACTTACTTTTTTCCCGTAAACAACTTTGTCCACAGGACTCAACTCTGGACTCGTTCGCGAATCTTTTTTGAAAATCCTCTTTTCTTCATCGTTTTTGCAAATCATACTCCTCTTGATTGCAAATGTTAAGCTTGGTTGAGTTCTTTTCAAAATTTGCTTTTAATGTTGGTTGTGATTTTCGCCCATTTTATATCGGTTTAGTGGCCTAATTTTGAGTAGTTTCAAGAGAAACATAGTTTTATGTTCACTTCTGGATCGCACAAAATGCTGAAAATATTAATAGAAATTATAGTTCAAGTTTTCTTGACAATAATTTTTTTTGCTTTTGTTTTTTCGGCTTGGTAAGTTTCGAACTATATATCGTTTTAATGACTGCATGTTGCGCCTATTGATGGACGAGAAAAGTATTTTGCGTAAGTTTGAGAGCAAAACATGTTTTAGTTTGGATGGGACTGAGAAAAATTTTTATGACAACAGTTTTGTTTTCAGCTCAACAGGGTTCGACCCAAAGTTTGTCGCTCTGCTTCGCCTGTGTACAAAATTGACTCCATATCAAACCTGCTAACAAATATGATGCAAATTGATGTCATATCAAGCAAACAAGGGACAGTGATTGTGTTTTTTGACGATACTTAATCGGTAATTAGTGCATGAGGACTAGCTTATATTCTTCTTCTTGCAAACCCTTAAAAACATCGTCAAAAAATCTGAAAACTGCAAAGTTGTTGGCTACTTTGTAAATGTGGTCATAGGATTGTCTGTAACCAGTTGTTGTTGCCTGGCTCTGAATAATGTTGTTCATAATTTTTAATGATATGTAAGCACGCGAATAGTGAAAAAGGTCGCTTAGTTGCTTTTTTGTCCATTGTTACCAAAATTGGCATGCTGGCTAATTAAACTATGATAAATATGTTTGGTCTTCACACGTAACTTTAACAAATTACTCTTAATCTTTTGTACAAGAACTGATGTAAAATGAGTATCAATCAGGTCTCAATAAGTATTTTTTCAAAGCCAGTAACTTTTCTTGATACGAGGTCGTATCATCAAAACGAAAACAATCGTCGGCTCTACGACAATGTCATAGCTGTGACTCATCTGTGATGGGAGAGGGTGATGGACAAATGCTTGAGAACAGTAGAAAAGTGCGTTTCAGGGGTCGGGGAGAGTTCTAATTTTAATCCCTTTAGGGGTTTAAGGAGCCAATCAATCAATTGTGTGCTAATTGTCAAGTTAGTCTCAGCTCAGGATTTATTGTCAACTTTTTTATTCATGCACTTCGCTTTACTAGGTACAGCAAGAAAGAAATTAAGTATAAGTACAATTAGTGTTTGCTCGTATGTCAGTTGAACTGTCAATAATCTGCAAACACCAAAACAATTAAAATTTTGTCATATATTTTGTATTTTTCTTGGAAAACTGGTAGTTTACTTGACAAAACTAGTTTGTTTGACAAACCTTGACAAGTTTAGTTCATTTGATTGATCCCGCTGTTTCCTAATTTGATGAAGCGATAAGTGTGCACGAACGGGGTTCGAATCTCGAACCTTTGGGTTTCAACCCTTCTCATAATCTCTTCACTAGCAAGATCAATTTGTGTATCAATGCTGGCGGCTTGCATATGTTATCGCATAAATCTACATAAAGTTAACCTGTAATTTTAAAAGGCGCCAGCCACGGCTTTTTTGAAAGAGATTAGTAGGATCTTATATTAAAAATTTTCTAATCGAAGCTAATGTGTTGAAGGATTTTAATCAAAAATCAAGGATCTTCCAATGTTTAAATTAATTTTAAAGACCTTAGTCAGCAGATGTAAATTTTGAAAACTCTCATTGAAGCCTGAGATTATCTATGACTATTGCTCGGTGTGGTTTTTTTCGTCAGACAAAGTTTTGACTCTTAACTAGCCCGTTCGAAAGGAGTGGACTTAAACCATCTGAAAATTTATGTCGTTTTCATTGCATCTGAGCGGCGTTTCAATCCGGCTTCGCAATTGTTCCGCTTTGGTTTGAGGTAAACTATGTGGAAGTAGAAATGCGTCGATAGACGCAAATTGCAACGTTGCACTTTTTACTGCGTGAGGGTGGTAATTTTCAAAAACAAAAAAAAAATTTTTTTTTTGGAAATTTTTTCAAGATAAGAAAAGAGAAAATCGGCTTAAATAAAGAAAAATTGTCGTTTTCCTTATTTTTAGCCTGGCTAAAAATTCCGGCTTTGATCTAAAAAAAAAATAATTTCAAGATTGTTGAAAATCTGATTTTTCTTTAAAATGTTCGCTATTCGTTCAAAGAAAAACGTGGTTTTTCAAAATGATGTTCGGTATTCGTGCAAAGCTCAAAAAATTCTTGTGACCTGAGTAAAGTTTGAATCGAAAACAAACGTTTTTGATTGCTTCGTAGCCACTGATTTTCATTTTTGACCTTCTTCAACTAGCAAAGAGCGCTTCATTTTTTCCATTAAAAACTTCGGATGTATTAGTGAAGTAAAAGCATAAGTAACACATTCACTTGTACCATTGTCTCCGAAGTTATGTTTGTTCAGTATATTAGAAATCATGACGATCCAACTTGAAAAACACAATTTATGAAGTATTTTATGTTGCGATCTTCTGTTATTGATATTCATTTATTACAACAAGTAAGAAACAGATTTAGCAAATTCACTTATAAATAACAATGGCTTGGTTTCAGGTCTGGCACACTCTTTTTATATTATGCCTGTGAGTGGTAAAGTTGAAAAAATTAAACAAGCATACTGCTGGAGTGAAAACTTTGCCAAGTGCAAGTGTCGAAAGCAAATAAACTTTAAAGATGCTAAAAATAAGAGGCCAAAAATGCCGAAAGCAAAGACTAAAATGTTTTGTGAGTTGGGCGAAACATAAAACAGTGCTACTTTCATAATCATAATCCGTTCATCATTGTGAATTGCGCAATTATCTGTAATTTTTTATACAATTTCTTTTTTGAAAAAATCTGGGGGTTGAAATGGGAACTATTTTGTTTAATTTGAACTTCAATAATAATAATTTACGTGTATATCAAATTTATTTAATTTTTCAGTATTAGGTAGGTCCAAAACTTGTCATTCCTGTCTGTAAAATTGCTGAGTAGTTTAAGCAGCAGCATTTGCATTTTGGGTACTCCAGAAAATTGTGACGAGCCTTTGTTTGACTTCTTTGTTTGCAAAGACGTTGACATGCAGTTTTTAAGTTTAACGAGACTTTGTTTACGGTCACAGAATTTTTTTCACTTAATTGGTTAACTTTTGCCGTTTGAAACAGAAAACTTTGTGCTGCGTGTACGAAAGTGTGGTAGAACACCGTATGCTTGATCAAAAGTTTATTTTAAACTTGAGTCTGGTTAGTATGGATAACAAACAGTGGCAGATGTGAAATCCATAGATTAATATCAAGTTGAGTTCATTGTCTGCTCGTCACGGTGAAGTAACTCCTGGCCGGATAGGTTATTAACTCCTTAGTCTAATACTGATCCGCGAAGTCAGATTTGAAACTACATTTCTTTCACTGAGTCTTGATGATGGTCTGATCCGTTAAGCTGATCATTGCGCAAAATTTATTGAGGGTTTCGTTATGAATCATGATTAGTTTTATTGGTTGAAAGATAAAAATGGTTGAAGTAAAAATGAGCATCGATCACGTCTCAATAAGCAGTCCAGTATTTTCAAAGCTTGCAACTTTTTTAAACGAGGTCATATCATCAGAAAGAAAACGATCGTCGGCCCTGCGACGATGACATATCTGTGAACGATGTCTCAGCTGTTGGGAGACGGTGATGGAGGAATGCCTGGGAACATGAGAAATGTAGGTTTCAGGGCTCGGGGAGAGTTTTTATTTTAATCCTTTTAAGGGAATTTCAGCCTTTTCTTATTACACTTGCGAGAGCAATTATCTTGTAATCGGGAGCTTAACTTTTTTCCGTAAACAACTTTTCCTACATAACTGTAAGAAATTGAAGTTATTTATTGGTGAACCTTAGTAACTTCGTGACCTTTTCTGACTTGACCTAAAAGTAACGCGGATGCCTTTGTATCCTTATGTTTGAAGCGTGAGTCCCAGTCGGATTTTCTGTATGTATGAAATTGAATATTTTTTTCCTGGAAAAATTGAATTATCGTACTTTCGTTTGTCTGCTTATCTTATCGTTTGTCGGCTTAATTGCCGTATCAGGGAACTTTCTTGTGCTGCCGGCAACTTTCATTGTAGATTCAAGTGTTTTTGGTTTACCCATAAAATTTGTTAAATTATTACCCGTTCTTTGTATATTTTTCTTGGTTTTTTTTTCTATTTTTTTCGCTCAAATTTTTTTTTGGGCTTAAATAGTTTTGATTTAATTTTATCGGTTCAAATAACTTATTTTATATCGCTTCAAAGGCAAAAAATGATTGAGTTTTTTATTTGGCTAGTTTTTGTAACAAGATTTCAAAATGTTAAAACCAAATTGCTCAAAATTTTTTTGACTACAACTTCTGTAGGAATTATTTTGTTTTAGGCTCAATGGGCGTCTACCTGCTTGTTTTCGGTGTAGAATTAAACAACTTTTCACAAATTAGTAAGAAATTGATGGTGCTTTGTTATCGATTTTTTGCAATTTCTACACCCCTTCCAACTTGGTATAGAGTAAAGGCAGACGACTTTGCACCTTATGGTCTGCGGATCGAGTCCGGGACGGACTTGGTTTCTTTTCTGTGTCTAGAACTGATTATTTTCCCGCAAAAAATGAATAGCCGGACTAGTGTTAATCGGCTTACTTGTTGTCGGCTCGGTTGCCACACCATAGATTTTTTTTGAGTCGTAAGCATTTTTCATTGTAGTAGCAAGTGTCATTAGTTAACCACTGTAGTTTGTAAATTTGCAATATTGACTGTTATACTGTCCGTTTTTTTGTGAAGTAATTTTATACGGCCACATTTTGTGGGCTCGCGTTTTGTCGGGTTACCAATTTTTGCATCGAATTAAAAATGTATTTTGAATTTGATATTTTTTATAGATTTTAATTTGAATTTTTAATAAATCAGGTCGGTTTGAGTATAAAAGTTACAAATTCAAACTATTTAACTGCTCAATGTTTTTATGACAACAATTGCCTTTGGAGTCTTTTTCGGTTCGATGGGCGTCTAACCACGTTTTTTCAGCTTAATGAACGCTCGGAAACTAATTAAAGCTTGTTTGATGCTCGGTGGCTTGCAATCTTTACGCTTTTGTTGTTTCGCAAATGATGCAAAGCTCCGCTTCGCCTTTGTGTGTTTTTTGTCAAAATATCTATGTGCAGAATATTCTAAGCTAATTGCACAACAACAGCTCGTCTTAGTTTATGATTTACTTGATAAAATTGACAGGTCATGGAAATGTGAACAAATCGAAGCCGACGGGAACTGGTTCGAGTTCAAGCAGAGACAAAGTGAGAGAGAGAGAGAGAGAGAGAGAGAAGGAAGAGACGTGGTGGAAAATAGATCGTTCTCTTCTTTAATCAATAATAATAGACCAAATTTGAGACCACTAGTAGATGAACCCTCTCTGAATTTCTATTGAAATGTCATTGGGTAATTCTGTTGTCGTTTTTTGTCGAGGATTAATCCTTATATTCTTTAAGGATTACTAATAGCCCATCTTGACCGTGTACTGGAAAAACTGATCTGTCAGAACAGTTTTTGAAACTAAGGATGAAAAAAATGAGCTGACTCATTGGACGACTAAACAATTTTTAAATACTAAGCTAATTATCCAAAAATTGAAAGTGATATCTGGTTTCATTGAAATGATAGTTTTGAAAAATGTTCGCTCAAATGAACTTAATTATTTTGCTATTTAAAATGATTTTTTTTTCGCCGTAAAACTTCAAAGGCCACCTACCTTACTACCAGCCAAAAGCTCACACCCTTATCTGTCTCTAAGTTTCTCCAGTCGACAATAATTAAAAACTATTTTCCAAAATCAGATACTAGACTTGTCACCCGTAAATAACTTTGTTCACAGGACTCATCTGAACTTATTTCCTCAAAGTCTTTATTAGCAAAAAGTTTACCGCAACAGACATATTTTGTGCATGTTAGCTACATGATTATTTGTCTTAATTTAAGTTTGCTTTTTATGGTATGTGTAGTTTTAGCAACTTGACTTGTTCAAATTTCCGTTGTTATTTTTTTCCTTTTTTTCCGGCTTGATAGGCGTGGGCTTATATCATGTTGGCCTTGTGGCACCATATTGCGTCATTCGACGAGCGAAGCAAGTTTTTGTGTGCGTGTATCTGTGTGTTTTGAAGGTGAGCGAGACTTGATAACTTTCTATAGTTTTTGTGATCTTTTTTGTTTTTTTTCATTTTTTTTCGACTTTGGAGTAGATTTTGGATTATACTATAACGACGTAGTAGCTTCATTTTGTTAAGAGTCATTGAATGTATTTAGATTGTGATGATTTTTCTATTTTTTAGGAAAAGTTTTAAGATTCAATCGAGCTCAAATTTACTTTTTCGCGGTTTGATCTTTGATTATTTTAAATTCATTCATTTCCTTTGATAAAAGACAAAATCCACTATCAAATAGCGAAACTGTGTTCACGAAAAACGTGATCGAAGTCTGAAAAAAGTTTAATTATCAGATTTCCCAGACAAATAAAAAAAATTACTTGATTCACTTTTCTGAACTTGGGTGTATTTTATCATTAAACTGTCAATCATAAATTGTTCTAGAAACTGAAAAACTCCTTCAAAACCATCTTTTTTGTTCATGGAAATTCGAAAGTTGAGGTTTTTCAAAAAAAGTCCGAATTTTTTTCTTTTTACTCTCGTTCATTTTATCCAAGTGTCTGTTGACTATGATTTTATTTGATGAGCCAGGACATTTTTTCTGGGTGTGTTGGTGTGCTTTGAGGGTTATAGGGACCTAATTTTTTTAAAAACCTTAAGTCTTGTTGAATTTTTTCAGCTTAAAGTGTTCCTTCTAATGTATTTTTTTGGCTTTTTTAACTCTCGGTAAACTTTCTTCTGAAATTAATTCTAAATTCTTCTATCGCCATGGAGTTTTTTGGTGTCAAAGATGGCTGATTCATTTTGATAGATTTAGGTTTTTATGAAATTTTGGATGTTTTTTTTTCATTTTTGTATCGCAATTGGTGCAAGGCTCAACTTTGCCTCCTTGTGAAAGCTGACTACAAAATAAACGTTGCATGCTTTAGTAAATAAGGGGGCTCTTCTAGTTTCCCACTGGTGAAATTAATTCTAAATTTTTCTTTCGTCATGGAGTTTTTTGGGGTCAAAGATAGCTGATTCATTTTGATAGATTTAGGTTTTTATGAAATTTTGGATGTTTTTTTTTTCATTTTTGTATCGCAACTGGTGCAAGGCTCAACTTTGCAAGGCTCAACTTTCATAAAATTACAATATGAAATTGTTTTGAAAACTTTTCATAAGGAAAACCTGTAAGTTCTAAAGAAATCTATTCAATTGCTCAAGCTGGAGTTAAATGCAATTTAGCAGATCAAAAGTCACGTAAATAGGATTTCTCTAAGCGAGTTTCAGAAAAAACTGTAAAGTGGATCTGGAAACGTGCCCGAGAGGAGTTTGTCTGCAAGATGATAAATAAAACTTTCGTCATTGGCTCTTTGGCTACGACAAAATTGATTTTGTCGGCGCGCACTTCCCCCTCAAAATTAATATACATGATGGCGCCGAAGACGTCTAAAGAAAATTTTCAGGGTCGGTCAGCGATAAAAAGTTACCTTCCTTAAAAAGTAGTAAGGGGGACCTTTTAGTTCGGCCGGTAGTCAATCTTTTGAATACGGTTAATCTCCCCCTAAATGTGCTCTGGTTTTCGTGGTTTTGTTTTGTTTCGTTTTTAGGGACTTTTAATATCGATGTTGGTGATCAATTTTTTCAGTAGTTGTTTGCTGAAGTTTGTTGCGTGACTTTTGATTTTCAAGTCAATGACACTACATTTTGTTTTAAATTAAGTCAGTTTTTAGCTAGCCAATTTTTGCTTCGAGGTGTGACATTGAGCTTTTTGCTTTTTGACGACCTAGCAATTTCGTTTTTACAAAAACAAAATTGCAACTTTTTTTTATAACTTACGACTTTTTTTTGAACCACTGTTTGAAAATAACGATAGCCGGTCAGTGCGCAAGTAATACAGGATAATCCAGAAACCGTTCCAGATTTTCTAGAAGAAATTTTTTCAAAGTTTCGAAAACGCGTTTTTTTAGTTTCCGTTAATTTTTTACTGAAGAGACAAGTAAATTGAGTATCAAGCTGCAAAAGTTGGGTAACACATAAGCATCTTGATTTTTTATGAATCAGAGTTACGACTCTATGGGCTGCAATATGTTCAATCATTCGATCCATAGCCAAAATTATCTTTCAGCTCCATGAATATTCGGAAGAACAATTTTATCCAAACTCGAAAACAAAGAATAATTTGGATAAAAACCTTATTTTGCGTCGTTGGTAATTTTTGTTTACAGAAAGAATTTATTTCCATTTTAATTTATCGTTCGGTTTTGCACAATACTCTAAAAAGACGCATCAGTGGAAAAAATGCCAGTTGCGTAAATTATTGTTTCTTAATTCTTTTTTGAATATGCGATTTTATTTCAGAGCTTTGTAAAATCAAGGTTGATGACGTTTGCGTACATTAACACCTGCTCATGACTTTTTCCAATTTGGGAAAGCACTTAAAGTTAATTCCTGATCTTGCCGAGGCATTCAATTGCTACCACAAGTATAAATATTTATGTGATAGTGACTAAATATTATGCTTCTATTGGGATCAATTCCTCCAAAAAATCATCTAGTTTCTTTCATATTGAAACAGACTTTGTATTATTTAATATGGGAATTTCGTACTCTCAAATCTCATCCGAAGAAATGCGTGTGTACATCAGAGACACTGGTTTTTCAGTGCCCAAAATTCAGATGCTCAAAACCCGCTTCGACGCTCTGGATAGAGGATTCAAAGTCAGCCCTATTTCCCTGTCATCCATTATCTCAGACTTACTCAACACCATTTATCTGCAATATTAGGGCATCACATCACGCCATTTAGAAATAATGATGCAGCGACAATAAGTGTTTGGTTTATATTGAAACCTGCATGCACTTTTTGGAAAAAGCCATCAACTCGCATATTTTTTTTTGATAACGGAAAAAAGTAAACAATTAAGTAGCCGGTTTTTCAAGTAATGGCTGAACATATATTTTGAAGATATTCTGAAATAATTTTGTACTGTGGCCAACGGCGGATTTAGAGGCTGTAGACCCCCTAACAGTCCAAAAAATCGGCCGGGGATATATTATTCCCATTTTTAGGACACCCAACCCTGAAATTTTAAACACTATCTTTATAAATTTTCTGCTTTGTGTTTAACAAATATATAACCTTTTTATGATCTTTTATAAATTTTCTGTTTATCCACTAAAGAACCACATGCTTAATAAATTGTGCAATTTTTTTGTTATTTTGTGCTGAGAATTGTTGCATCGCCGTTTTGCCTCGAACCACCCACCTTTTGACTAAGACGGTAGCTTTCTACGGTGCTGAAACATCAGGATACATAATGTCTTTTGGAATTTCAGAAGAGCCCAGTAAATGAATTCGGTCAATTTAATTAAAAGTTAACGAATAATTTTAAGCTCTTGAGACTCTCTCTTCCCTCCTCGAAAGTTGCAGATCCGCCCAAGTCTTCCTGATCGCTAAAAGTAATTCATTCAAAAGTTATTGGTCGTGTCGCATATTCTTTAGGGCTACCTGGACAGGGGTGATTTTCTGGCGATTCCAGAGCTGGTTCTGAATCCGGTGGGAGACCGGATAATAGATCTGTTTTTCCAGCAGAGGCAGGACGAAGAGCATGGCGGCATGGGAATGGGAGAGAAGCTCACTTTCAGGTCAAACATGAAACAAGCTACATTATTTCTAAAATAAAGTAGTTTTTAAGCTATTTTTTCCGTTCTCAAACTACTTTTCCACTATTCTCGCTTTTGTTCTCAGGCAGAGAGAACTTTATCAAAAAAATGACGTTTGAGCCATTTTTTTGGCTAAGAAAATATTGATAAACTTTGCTTTTAGGAATTTTTTGAAGGCTATTGTGATCTTCCGACCTGTGAAAGACAAGGGATGTGGGGTCGGCAACATCCCTTCATTGGAGGAATCGACGCCGAATAGCCGCAGGGATGACTAATACAGAATACAATAAAAAATACTTCAAGAAAACGTTGCCTGTTTTAACTGAAGGTTCCAAAAGTCGCGTTAGCATATTGATGACTATGCCTCAAAAATGGACTAGCAAGTTTTATAAACATGTCTTTTTGGCCGTAAAAGCTTTTTTCTTCAACAGCGCTCGTTTTATTGTATTTTGTGGCGTGTGGCAGAAACAAACTGGCGTTTGCGTTCCGCATGTATGACTTGAATGGGGACGGGTCTATCACTAAAGAGGAGATCCTGGGAGTGCTGCTGATGATGGTGGGAAACGAAGTGCCTGATGAGCAGCTCACATGCATCGCCCAGAGAGCTATTTTGGAGGTCAAGAGTAGAACCATTCATGATTTATTCAGTCACCCACAGGTGAAAGCACTAACTTACCAACCACTGAGCTACAAGTACTTTGAAAATCATTTTTTGAGCCAATTTTTGTTGACTCAACTGAATCTGATGCTACTTATTGGTATGCTATTCGAATGCTGTCCGTGGTCAATCGACTCATATATTGTACACGAACTGACTTAAAGAGGTTGCAATATTCTCTACACTATCTCTCCACAGTCAACGCCAAAATTGAGTAGTTTAAAATCAATTTTTCCATTTTCATCCAAAAGTGCATACCTATTTAAGTGAACCTATGAACTTTTGAAACAGTTGACTCAATTTGCAAAGTTCTGTATATATGGAAGAGCGTTTCTGTTTGGAATACTTGGTACAGTGTTTTGAAAGTCCTAAATCTACGTTCTTTTTGAAGCTTACTGGGCCTTAATTCAAGCGATAATGGCAATTTTCCCCCACATATAAATCTTTGCAAAAATGTTTGTTAAGATGGTCTGATTATTTTGAGTATTGGCAGGGGGGCTAAATGAGTTCTGATACAAATATTTTGTTATCATACTTGAACTTGTAAAATTACTTATTACACCGCAAAGTTGATGCTCATGCGAGCTAGGGGTAAAGGGTGGGTAGAGCCCATGTTATAATTTAGCTTAAGATTACACTTATTATTGAAGATTGCTTGTAAAAAAAACGCAACCATTGTAAGTAAACAGCGTTTTGTCAAATAGTCTGGCGTTTTTCCAGCACGGTGAAAAAGTTGCTTAATGTGCAACGCTCAACCATGATATTTGACCAATGTGATTTATTTTTTGTTATTATTTAAAGTGATGTAGAAAAAACTACCGAGGAATACATGTGCCGGTTATAGGGGCAAAGATAGTTACAATTAAAGGATACATGGTCAAACATGATTTTGTGCATGAATTGTGCATTCTAATTTGAAGTTCAGCATTTATCGTTCCAATTTTCCAAAAAAAAAAACAGAATATTTATGCTTGGGGCCTTTGTTCCGACTTCCGAAGAAGGTAAGGAACATGTAAGTTAGGTTTTTTATAGTTTTTTTATTCGAACCGATTTAAGAAAAGCTCAATGCGTTGTGGCATCGATCCGGAAGTCTTTGGTTTCTTTTGCGAGTATGCTTGCACTAGACTTAAGTCCGGCTTGGCAGTTGCAATAATACTTTGATATTTTGTTTCAATACGCGACAAGCTATTTGGTCTAATTAATTCCATAAACGACCCAAGTTTACACAGTTTGACATTATCAGCTTAAAGTTCATAGTTTGACAATCTTTCATTTGTCAAAAATTATTCTGGACGAATGAATGGGCAATCAGAACACTCAAGGGCTTGCCCTGATACGAGCAGTCTTGTTTTTGTATTTGGTCAATTATCGGCGATCATAAAATTACTTTGTAACAAAAAATGTTTACACCCCAATGAATACTTAAACTCTTTAAAATAAACAGTAAAAAATATTTTGCCTCAGATTTTTTTTTTCAAACTTCTGGCAGTTTGAATCCAATTTGGCCATGCTATGGACTAATTTGTGAATATTTTGAAGGTTTTATTCATACTGCTGAAAACGTAACGCAAATTTTTTATGCTTGGCGAATTATCCCGCTCAAGAAAATTGTTCCAAAATGAACTGAGGCAAGCTAATTGATCGTATTCTACGACTCAAATTTTCACACTTGATCTTCAATATTGTCAAAAGTTTTTGATTTTTCAGTTTTTTCTGTTCTCGTATATCTATTCGATATAGATTAAGGGGCTTCGGAATTTTGCCCTGATATACAATTTGTCTTGTTTTTTAATTAAAAATAATAAGATCAAAACTTCACTCAGGAACGAAGCTGCAAACAAAAAAGTTTGGAATTTCAAGGAGATAGCCGAAGTATTCAAAGCCAAGATACGCAAATGGCTGAAAAATCTACTGAAACTTCAGAACGCTACCGCGTGGCGATTTATCCCGCAAAACAAAATTGCTCCAAACTTAATTGCGGCTAGATAATTGGTCGTTTTAATTTCGTACAACTCAATTTTTTACACTTGATCTTTGATAATCTCCAAATATTATAGTTTTTCAGTTTTATTTTTTCAAAAACTGTTCGATATGGATTAAGGGCCAGCCGGAACATTCCGGGCTTTGCCCTGATATACAAACAGTCTTGGGTAATTCAGTGCTTCATTTATCTAATTGATGTTGAAGAGTATGTTTTTGCTCTTTCACACATGTTCTTTCACGACAAGGCATGAATGAAAAATGAAATATTAGAACGCATGAATGAAAAAAGAAATTATTTGCATAGTTCTGCGCACTTTTCCGGGCTCTTTCACAATTTTCCGAGCTCTTTCACAATTTTCTGGTATCTTTACCTCACAAAGAGCAAAAACATACTCTTCAACAGTTAGAACTTAGTTGAAGATGGCCTCTGGCAAAAGAGCCGTCCTCGGGCACTTCGTGCCCTCAGGCCGGGCTCTTTTCACTGGGGCATCTTTCAACTTTGGTCTAACTACTACAAAGTCAACATCTAATCTCTCTGCCAAAAACAATTCAGTAGATAAACTGATACTTCGATTGCAATTGCATACTTTTTTCTGGGTCAAAGTTATTTCAGTTGCAGAACTGTAACAACTTTAACCCAATCTAAATAATGGCCCTGAAAATTTTCGCTAAATTTTATAGATTGAAGAAGTATCAGTTTACTTTTTTAATGTAACAAAACAATTGCGAGCGAAACGCATTTAAATATTTGGTTGGTGTTTATATTTAATAACTGGTAATTTAATTCCAAGAGCTTGATATTTTTTAAAAAACTTTTTTCGCCTTTAATTTTTCTGCTTGATGTCTTATCGGCTTAAATTTCTCTTACTAGGTGGGTGGCTTTTCTACATCATTTCCCCGCTGCTGCGATTTCCTATATAAATATATATATCTTAACTTTGGCGCATCCGGTCTAATTGACGTGTTGTTGTTTTATTCTCGCGCACTACCTCATAAAATTGATGATAATTTTTTTTTTCACGTTTGGGGACGGTAGAAGAGCTAGATCATTTCAGTAGTCGCTCAACAAATTTCGGATCTCTTCAGCTATACCCCCCTTCGGGTGCCTAGTTACGAATCCTATAAAGAAGTAAGTCAACGGCTAAGCATGTCAGATGTTTATATCTAGTAACGAATCTTCCCCTTTGCAAAAGAGGGGGACTTTACTTATTTCGCCCAATTTTTTTTTGAGATTTTGTAATCATCAATGTATAAATCTTGCGAACAACATGCTGATAGGTTTGGTTGTTTGGATAATACAAATGCGATAACTTTATTCTTAAGCCGACTTCTAACAAGGTCGAACTTTGAGCAGATACGAAGGAGGTCATTTTTTCCCTGGAGCTTTTTTTCTAGTCTCGGTAAAACTCTCAAGCAAATTCGAAATAATTTTGAGCAGTTTACCAACAATTCTTTATTTTAAGCCTGTTCGGTTGATTTATAAGCATAATTAGCTAATCTAGCCAATCAAGTTGAAGCATAATAATTATAACTCGAGATGTTGTAATGATGATGATATTGGGGCGGAATAAGTAGCAAGACTCAAGGGGGATATAGTTAAAGAGACCCCAAATTTCAAAAGAAACCTTATAAATTTTTTTATAAATCTTGCAAGCGTTACTACTCGAGTTTTTGAAATTCTCCAATTTAACTTGTCAGAAACGGGAACTCATATTTAAAGAACTAATATTTAAGATTATTTTGCTTATGTTTGAAAATTTTTAATTTGACAATTTTGGGATAATTAACGCGCAATTTTTTGCGTTCTTATAACAAGTGTAAGCAGCTATTGATGCGTTTCAAGTTCAAAAGAGGCAGTTCACTCGGTCGTATTAATAGGATACGAGACGCTTAATATTTTCCTTCGTAGCTCACCTTAATGTGTTATTTTGTAAAAGTTAAGCGCTAGTGTAAAATTCTTAAATAAAAAATTTAGCAAGATTCAAGGGGGATATAGTTAAAGAGACCTCAAATTTCAAAAAAACCTTATAAGTTTTTATGAATTTTGCAAGCGTTACTACTCTAGTTTTTGAAATTCTCCAATTTAACTTGTCAGTAACTTTGGCAGTTTCAAATTTTTTTATCCTGAATTCAATAGAAAAAAACTCATGTTTCTAATTTTGCAACTCTCGGGGCAAAGAAAAGAAAGGATGAATCAGAAAGGAAGAGCTAAATTTGTTTCTGCTTTTTCCAAGTTTTGTTTTGCTTTCTCTGGGCAGCATAAAGCTCGTCTAGCATAAAGTTTTTGAAAATGAAAATGGTATTGACTTCTTAAAAAACTAAACACAAACCTGAAATATTGAATGAAAATAAAATCATTAGGATCTTGTTAACTATCACCTATTGGACCTTGATACCTATCCCCCTTTGCAAATAGAGGTCGCAGAATAGTACCAAGGGTGACCCTCTGTGCGGCTATGGGGTCAAATCCCATGGGAGATCATATGGGCAGGTGTCCGCTCCCCTCCCCCTCTAATTCTTTACTGGGTCGAAGTGTGACTGATCAAATTTTATGCGATACAAAATTTGGATCAAGTTATAACCCTATAGTACTATAGTACACCCCTTCTCTTCTCCCCCTCCCACGCACAAAAGACCAAATTAATATCCTCAGATCTCTTTTACTAGGAATGATTTCATTTGAGGGTCCGTTACTAGGTACTACGGTGGGATAGTTCAAGAGATCCGATCCTCCACCCCAGTGTTCAATTTAAATTGAATTTGCTGAGTGCTGCGTGGTGAAATGCTCTATTCTGATTGGCTATCAATTTCTTTATTTTAAGCCTATTCGGTTGATTTATAAGCATAATTAGCTAATCTAGCCAATCAAGTTGAAGCATAATAATTATAACTCGAGATGTTGTAATGATGATGATATTGGGGCGGAATAAGTAGCAAGACTCAAGGGGGATATAGTTAAAGAGACCCCAAATTTCAAAAGAAACCTTATAAATTTTTTATAAATTTTGCAAGCGTTACTACTCGAGTTTTTGAAATTCTCCAATTTAACTTGTCAGAAACGGGAACTCATATTTAAAGAACTAATATTTAAGATTATTTTGCTTATGTTTGAAAATTTTTAATTTGACAATTTTGGGATAATTAACGCGCGATTTTTTGCGTTCTTATAACAAGTGTAAGCAGCTATTGATGCGTTTCAAGTTCAAAAGAGGCAGTTCACTTGGTCTTATTAATAGGATACGAGACGCTTAATATTTTCCTTCGTAGCTCACCTTAATGTGTTATTTTGTAAAATTTAAGCGCTAGTGTAAAATTCTTAAATAAAAAATTTAGCAAGACTCAAGGGGGATATAGTTAAAGAGACCCCAAATTTCAAAAGAAACCTTTTAAGTTTTTATGAAATTTGCAAGCGTTACTACTCTAGTTTTTGAAATTCTCCAATTTAACTTGTCAGTAACTTTGGCAGTTTCAAATTTTTTTTATCCTGAATTCAATAGAAAAAAACTCGTCATGTTTCTAATTTTGCAACTCTCGGGTCAAAGAAAAGAAAGGATGAATCAGAAAGGAAGAGCGAAATTTGTTTCTGCTTTTTCCAAGTTTTGTTTTGCTTTCTCTGGGCAGCATAAAGCTCGTCTAGCATAAAGTTTTTGAAAATGAAAATGGTATTGACTTCTTAAAAAACTAAACACAAACCTGAAATATTGAATGAAAATAAAATCATTAGGATCTTGTTAACTATCACCTATTGGACCTTGATACCTATCCCCCTTTGCAAATAGAGGTCGCAGAATAGTACCAAGGGTGACCCTCTGTGCGGCTATGGGGTCAAATCCCATGGGAGATCATATGGGCAGGTGTCCGCTCCCCTCCCCCTCTAATTCTTTACTGGGTCGAAGTGTGACTGATCAAATTTTATGCGATACAAAATTTGGATCAAGTTATAACCCTATACTACTATAGTACACCCCTTCTCTTCTCCCCCTCCCACGCACAAAAGACCAAATTAATATCCTCAGATCTCTTTTACTAGGAATGATTTCATTTGAGGGTCCGTTACTAGGTACTACGGTGGGATAGTTCAAGAGATCCGATCCTCCACCCCAGTGTTCAATTTAAATTGAATTTGCTGAGTGCTGCGTGGTGAAATGCTCTATTCTGATTGGCTATCAATTTCTTTATTTTAAGCCTATTCGGTTGATTTATAAGCATAATTAGCTAATCTAGCCAATCAAGTTGAAGCATAATAATTATAACTCGAGATGTTGTAATGATGATGATATTGGGGCGGAATAAGTAGCAAGACTCAAGGGGGATATAGTTAAAGAGACCCCAAATTTCAAAAGAAACCTTATAAATTTTTTATAAATTTTGCAAGCGTTACTACTCGAGTTTTTGAAATTCTCCAATTTAACTTGTCAGAAACGGGAACTCATATTTAAAGAACTAATATTTAAGATTATTTTGCTTATGTTTGAAAATTTTTAATTTGACAATTTTGGGATAATTAACGCGCGATTTTTTGCGTTCTTATAACAAGTGTAAGCAGCTATTGATGCGTTTCAAGTTCAAAAGAGGCAGTTCACTTGGTCTTATTAATAGGATACGAGACGCTTAATATTTTCCTTCGTAGCTCACCTTAATGTGTTATTTTGTAAAATTTAAGCGCTAGTGTAAAATTCTTAAATAAAAAATTTAGCAAGACTCAAGGGGGATATAGTTAAAGAGACCCCAAATTTCAAAAGAAACCTTATAAGTTTTTATGAAATTTGCAAGCGTTACTACTCTAGTTTTTGAAATTCTCCAATTTAACTTGTCAGTAACTTTGGCAGTTTCAAATTTTTTTTATCCTGAATTCAATAGAAAAAAACTCGTCATGTTTCTAATTTTGCAACTCTCGGGTCAAAGAAAAGAAAGGATGAATCAGAAAAGAAGAGCGAAATTTGTTTCTGCTTTTTCCAAGTTTTGTTTTGCTTTCTCTGGGCAGCATAAAGCTCGTCTAGCATAAAGTTTTTGAAAATGAAAATGGTATTGACTTCTTAAAAAACTAAACACAAACCTGAAATATTGAATGAAAATAAAATCATTAGGATCTTGTTAACTATCACCTATTGGACCTTGATAGCTATCCCCCTTTGCAAATAGAGGTCGCAGAATAGTACCAAGGGTGACCCTCTGTGCGGCTATGGGGTCAAATCCCATGGGAGATCATATGGGCAGGTGTCCGCTCCCCTCCCCCTCTAATTCTTTACTGGGTCGAAGTGTGACTGATCAAATTTTATGCGATACAAAATTTGGATCAAGTTATAACCCTATAGTACTATAGTACACCCCTTCTCTTCTCCCCCTCCCACGCACAAAAGACCAAATTAATATCCTCAGATATCTTTTACTAGGAATGATTTCATTTGAGGGTCCGTTACTAGGTACTACGGTGGGATAGTTCAAGAGATCCGATCCTCCACCCCAGTGTTCAATTTAAATTGAATTTGCTGAGTGCTGCGTGGTGAAATGCTCTATTCTGATTGGCTATCAATTTGAATTCAGAGCCAAAGTTATTCAAGTTGACGTTCTCCCCCTAAACAGATTCAGAGGGGAGGTGAGAGGATGTTAACTTGGTTTCAAAAGTTCATTTGCTTGTTGTTTGCTTAATTTCACATTTCTATTTCTCAGAAATGCAAAATTTACTTAGAGAATTTTTGTTGTTTTGTGTTTCTGAGATATAAAGTTATCAAATTATGATAGTTGAGCTTTATGCTAGTCGAGCGGTCACTTTCCTCTGTTGCTTCGCTCCTTTTTCTTAATCGAAAACTTAGTTTAAATCAGTTTCTACAGTGCTGATTAAAATTATCCGATTATCCATAAAATGAACAAAAATTGAAACTTCAAATGTTTTTTTTTCTCAAACTGAGTTAATATTAGACAAAAAATGAAGTTTTTCACCAGAATTAATAAAACGCTTATTCTTCGAAATTTGCAATCAAAAGTTAATCTCAAAAATGGGTCATATAAGGTTTTTTATGTAATCAAAGAGAAACTGCTAGATTAATTGCTGAAAAGAATATATCAAAACAAATCTTTTACACAGCCCAGCAAAGTTTTAGAATAGTAAAAGCTCCAAAAATTTGCCCACGTTGTTTGGAATTTGTTTTAAGCATAGATTTTGATTTTTATACAGTAAAAGAGACCTTTTTTGGCTATCAACCAAAAATGTATTCTCTCATTACAGATTTTGGAAATTTTACTCATCTAGAGCTTTAACGAGCTGTGTAAGAGGCTTCTTTTGACATAACTTTTCATTAATTAACTCAGTACTTTCCGCGTAATTTTTGATTACCTAACAAAAGCTAAAATGACCCATTTTTGAGATTTTTTTTGTTGCTAATAAAGAAATTTTTTTGTTGCTAATTAAAAATGTTTATTGATTCTGGTGAAAATCTCAGCAATTTTTGTTCAGTTCACTTTTGTCTCATCATAAATCAATTTGAGAAAAACGCGTTTGAATTTTCATTCGTTGTTCATTGAGTCCTGTTTGTTCTTTGCGTCCGGTTCATTTAAATCAGCACTGTAGGTAGCATTTGCTATGTAATTTGTTAGGTTAAAAAATTGAAATATAAATAACCTGCATTCAATCAAATTTTTATATTCGTTTGTTTTGCAGGTGGATGAGAACGCAGATGGGGAGTTGAGTTTTGAGGAGTATGTGAAAATCATGGAGCGAGTGGACGTAGAACAGAAGCTGAGCATCAAGTTCCTTGACTGATTGCAAAACCTGAACAACATCGATGAAAATATTGTCGCCCTTATTTATTAATTATTTTAATAAAAAAGTACGAGTTAATTCGATTTAATAATCATAGTCTTTTCGCACTGATCCAGAAAGCCAATAAGATGTTTGATGAAACCATGATGCACGAAAACATTGAGGTAGTTTGAAGCTCATGGACTTATAATCAAGGGTATATACATATGGACTGTCGTCGGGAGCTACCGAGTGACACCATCTGTTTTTTATCATTACAAGATCTCCCCCAGTAATCAGAGACTTTTTATTTTGCTCCAGTCTATTTTTACTGCAGATTGTTTGAATGCAAAATAAAACAGAAGTTTGCGCCAGATGGAAAAAACGGTATGAAACTCATATTTTGTGATTTTCAAATTACTTATACATTTTTTCTATACTGTAGGGGAGTATTGATGTTTTTTATTATAGTTCAAAAAAACATCAAAAATAAGGGTATCGGGTCATGTGAACAATCTCTCTCCCCTTTATAGACCATGTGAACAACCTCTCTCTGCCTGAAATATATGTCTTTTAAGCAATTGAAAAATCTCCCCCAAGACTAGTTTAAGTGAGATATTGCTCTTTTGGTCCGGGCAGTGCAGCTCCCAATTTTCTCAAAAATCTATTTTTTCTACAGCCGAATTCAACTTTTTAAATTTTTATGAGAAGCATCAATTCTAGAGGATCAATTATGTGCAGTGGACACAAAAGTTGTACCCGGACTCACTTTGACCTGAGGTCTCGTTGCGAGTATGATGAAACTCATATTTTGTGATTTTTAAATTATTCAATTTATAAATTTTTTCCATACTACAGGAAAGTATTAAAAATTATTATTATTTTTAAAAATTACAGATCAAAAATAAGGGGATCGGGTCAAGTGAACAATCTCTCTCCCCTTTATTGACCAAGTGAATAAACTCTCCCTGTCTGAAACAAGTGTCTTCTAACCGAATGAAAAATTTTCGCGCTAGATTAATTTAAGTGAGATATTACTCATTTGGTCCGGGCATCGCAGCTCCCAATTTTCTCAAAAATATATTTTTATTACAACCGATTTCGACTTTTTTTAAAAAAATTTTGGGAGAAAAATCAATTCTAGAGTATCAATTATGTGTAGTGGAAACAAAAATTGTACCCAGACTCACTTCAATTTGAGGTCTCCATAAAGTTACACACCAATTCCCAATGAAAAGAAGCTTTGTATTCCAGCATCTCTATTTTTGCAAAATCTGGCACCACAAATAGCGTCTGTTAAGCTTGTGTGACGTTTGATGCAACTAAAATTTCAGCGAAACTTTTTCGATCGAAACAAAACTTTCAAATTTTCTTTTCATTCGGGCAAAAATGTCTCAGATTTTTTTTCAGGAAATTGGAAGCAATTTTCACTTCTAAAATTAGTTTAGGAGCACATACCGATTCATACAGATTATTTTACGATGTTATGAAACCTTCTGTGAAAATTCATTACGGGCCCAAACTGTGCACTGGATATGCTCACAATTTTGTGTCTGTATGCTCCTGGATTCCAGAGACAAGACTTCAAACATGCTAAAACTTCAACGGGACAATCAAAATAAAAAAAACAAGCAAAAGAAAACACCGGAGTTTCCTTGTTGCGGAATCCTCTTACAATTTGGCCTCGCAGTGTTTGTTTTTATTAGAGACGGTGCTAGTCGTAACTTTTTGTGCGACCTTAACATTCTTTTATGTTTCATTTTTGTCTCGGTTCACAACATCAAAAAGGAAGGCCGAATTAAGCAATAAAAACAGTCAGGATGATAGCGGAGGAAAATCCCTACGACTTCTGAAGAAAACGAAAAATTTACAGCGCTGATTTAAATTATTTGGGCAAAAACAATAAAATTGAAAAATTTTGAGCAAATTTTTTCAATTGGATTGGCATTACACATAAAATGATACAAACCGTAAAATGTTTAGAATTTCACAAAATTTATTTTAATACAATCTGATTCGCAAATTTGAAGATGAATATTTAGCACAAAAATGGGTTAATTGGCTTCTTTTGCTAAATAAAAAATACGCCAAAAACAAAAATTTCAATCGATAAGCAAGTTAGATGAATATGAGGCACTTTCACAGACCCACAAGGCTCTAGAACGACATAGACATAGTCTCCAAAAATCTGTATAATTGATCATATTTTCGTTTGTCTGCCACAGAATATCACTTCAGATAAAACCTTGTTAGGCTGTAAAAAAGCTCACTTTTTTTAACATGTGCATCGACTGGTTTTGTAATTTTAGCGTTTTTTTGTTTGAATTTTTGTTCGGTTTCGAATAGCGCAAAATATTTTGCCTCATAATAATTTTGATAAAATTCTTAAAAAAATTTATTCACGTTACTTTTTGTCTCAATTGAGAATAACGCGTTTTAGTTTCAAAGTTAGTTTATTTTGTCTGGATAATTCAAATCAGCACTGCATGCTTGGCCACTTTATTTTAATCAACGTTGACTTTTTAACTTGCAATTTTGATATTTTTTCATCTGGTACAAATTGTTAATCGGAACTCATATTTAAAGAACTAATAATTAGGATTATTTTGCTTAAGGGTGGAAAGTTTTTAATTTGACAATTTTGAGATAATTAACGCGCGATTTTTTGCGTTCTTATAACAAGTGTAAGCAGCTATTGATGCGTTTCAAGTTGAAAACAGGCAGTTCACTTGGTCTGATTAATAGGATACGAGGCGCTAAATATTTTCCTTTGTGCGCTCACCTTAATGTGTTATTTTGTAAAATTTAGACGCTAGTGTAAAATTCTTAAATATTCCTTTAATAATGAATTTAATAAACTTTATATGAGTTTTTAAATGCTTGCTAGTTTTAAAACTTAAATGCCTATCTTAAAAAACAAAAAAATCTGTATTGTGGCAAAACAAATTGTTGACAAGAACAAAAAAGGAAACTGACTTTGGGTTTTACTGAGCGATAGTTGATGTTTTTCTTTGGTGTACGTGTGAGCAGTTGGCAAGAAGTAAAATAAAAAATTGCCTTTTCAAACCCCAATCAAAACAAATCCAATAATAAAACACAAACAAGTAAAAGAATTTTTTCATCCTTACGAGGCCAAACTGTGCACTGAATAGGCGCACAATTTTGTGTCTGTATGTTCCTGGATTCCACAAACAAACTTTGAACATGCTCTAAAATGTTAGTTGATTCCAGTAACAAAACTTCCGTGGATTCCTTGATCAAATACCTGTAACGTAAATTTTGTCGGCACATTTGTTGTGCTGCGGATTCCGCAACAAGCGAATATAGCGCAACTGTTGTTCTGGATTCCGCAACTGTAAAAAGACTCCACAAAAAGTAAGTGGAATCTGCAAAAGTAAGTGGAATCCGTAAAATTTGTAAGCGGATTCCGCTAATGTAAGCGAATTCCGCAAACTGTAAGTGGATTCAGAATTTTGTTTAATACTGAATTTGCATATGAACAATTAAAAGCTGGAGCTGGAATTCTTATCTATAGCAATGCAGAATTCAAAGGCAAGGACTTAACAATTGTCAGCGGAATCCACGATCAAATCTCAAAACAGTTGTGAACTAAATCGATGGACGTCACCTTTTACTATTTTGGAAACACAACATTGATTAAGTTTAATATTTGGAGTCATTGGGTTGAGAGTTTATGAAAAGTACACTGTAGCATATCGCCAATTTAGGCAAGTAATAGGGATTGCTTAATTAGGGAAGCTTAACGCCGAATAAATTGAATAGTCATTTGTAGTCATTGGCTTGAGAGTGTTTGGAAACATAACGCACAGCATATCGCCGAAAGAGGTCAGTATTTGGGATTTCATCAGTACTAGGGATCGAAGTTCAGATCGAAGTAAGTCAGTACTTGAAATAGGTAGGTCACTAACTGGGATCGAAGTTGAGATCGAATGTTACTGGATTTGAGATCGAAGTTGTGTTGACAGGAATTGAAACCAAAAGTTTCGTATTTCAACTGGTAGTTGATCAATGTAGTAATTGAGATTGATTTTTCTGGTGACCAGTAATTAGAAGATATAATTTTAAACGCTATACTACACATATACAAATCTGAAAACGGAAACTGCAAACAAAATGAATGCAGATTCTACTTACCATTTGGGGATTCCATATACAATTTGCGGATTCCGCAACTGTAAACGGAATCCGCAAATTGTAAGTGAAGTCCGCAAATTGTAAGTAGAATCCGCATTTTACAATTTGCGGATTCCACTTACATTTTGCGGATTCCGCTTACAGTTGCGGAATCCGCAACAGCTCATTTCAACTAAATAAATGTCTTAATATTTGTTTGTGGATTCCACAAAATGTTCTGTATCCGCAAGTACGGTTGCGGATTCCTCAAAATCGCCTATTCTCGGAGCAATTATGAGCGGTAAAGTGTTTTAGGTATTTATTTGTGGAATCCAAACAGCGAAGAAGATCAAAGAAAAGTAGCAAAGTTGCGGACTCTGCAACAAATCTGTTTTTGACCTGATGCGAAACAAAATGCACAGTTTGGCCTCGTAATGATGTTATGGTTTCAATTCAATATTTGATTAAAGGATTCATTTTGAAATTATAAAATTTTCAAAAATCAACTTTCAAAAAACTAACTCCAAAATTTCAAGTTCAAAGTTCAGGTTCTCAGTTTAGAAATTTGGAATTATTTTTTGGTTTCAAAACTTCAAAATTTAATTTTCATTTTTTTGGTTTAAATTTTAGCAGTTTTGATTTTTTCTGGAAGTTTTTTTGTCTCAGCTGAATTTGAAAATGTATTTGGCTATAATTATTATCAAACTTAGGTTTCAAAAGTTCCAAATATCAGCTGATTTAGGTCAAAAAAGCAAATGAAGTAGCTTTGAAAAAATTTATAGCTCACAAAAAATTAAAAGCGCTCAAGGTTTTGTAAATAATGAAGAAGGAAAAAGAGTTTTGTTGCTTGATATTATACCACGGTCAGGAGTTTATTAAAAAGCGTTTGATTTTGAGCCAAGATCAATTTTCAGACAAAAATTCAATTTTATCAAATTTTAAATGCAAAATTAGATTAAAAAGAAATAAAAGACGGCTTCTATAAAAAATTGGCGGATTTTTTGTAGACTATAGAAACAAAAAAGCAAACAATTCATCAAATTATAACTGAAAATTCAGCTATAATTCAGCAAGATCAATTATTTTAAGGAAATCGCAAATTGCTGTAATTAGCGAATTTAGTTCAACATCTTCTTTAAGTGTCAAATATGCGCGTAGAAAAATATGGACTAGAAATTCAAGTCAAAGAACTATGCAGTATTACAGTTGATTGAAAGATCATAAAGCTAACTCAGAAAAACAGCCAAATAAGCCGCAACTTAATCAACACGGTACAAGAATTTCGAAAAGGTGTCTTAACACAGGTCATAGGATAGGTAGTTGTTTTCATCATTCTAGAAATCGTTTTGTTTAAAAACAATTCTCAAATCAACCAGAACAAAAAACAATGAGAATCGAGATCAAAACACAGCATGAAATCATGCACGAGCATTTTTCAGACATAAAAGCCGTGATAGTAGCCTTGAGGAGGAAAATAATGGCGAAAAACTTAGGATTATGAAGGTGGAAATATTGGTTTTAACTGGAGAAATAGCCAGGGTTTTAGATTCATCTACCTGGTTTTTCTTCAGTCAAAGCATTGATGTCTTGACCAGTTTCTAATTTTTGTGGGTTTTCTTAGATCATTGAGACCTTGCATCTTCTTTATTCTCTCTTTTTTAGTATAGGTGTGAGTACGGCAGAAAAACACCCTTAACTTTTTGTTTGGAATACAAACAAAAAATTTTTTTTTTAGTTACTAATTTATGCGTTTGTCAATGACACAAAATATGCCAAGACAACAATCAATAAATTTAGCCATGGGTTAAAAATAATATCAAACATGAAGTCTTTCGAATGCTTGAAAAACATATTCTATGAAACTTCGAGCCTGAGCAAGAGGAAACAACTGTGAACTCACAGTATCTTTTTTCTATTTAAAAAAAAGACTGCATAAATAATTTTTCCGACTTTCGAAGAATGCGGAATATTTTTGCTTGGTGTGGTTTTTCTATTTTCAGTAAATTTTCGGCGTTCTAAGTAAAAGTTTTTATTAAAAAAAGTCTATTCCCTATCGTTGATATTGACTCCCTAAAATCGAATTTTAAAAAAAGTAACTGCGATCGTTTTTTGCAAAGTTCTGGGAGTTTGAAACTTCCCAATTTGGGCATGCTATGGACTAATTTATGAGCATTTTAAAGATTTTATTCATACTGCTGAAAGCGTAAGGCACATTTTTTATGCGCGGCGAATAATCCCGCACAACAAAAATGTTCCAAAAGGAATTGAGGCAAGCTAATCGATTGTATTAATTTTGTAGGACTCAAGTTTTCGCACTTGATCTTCAATATTGTCCAAAGTTTTTATTTTTTCAGTATATTATTTTTCTTATTTCCCTGAAAATCAATTCGATATATATTAAGGGGCAGTCGGAACCTTCAGAGTTTTGCCCTGATTTAAAAGTAGTCTTGTTTTACAATTAGAAACAATAAGATCAAAATTCCACTCAGGAACAAAGCTGCAAACACAAAAGCTTAGAATTTAAAGGAGAAAGCCGAAATATTCAAAACTAAGCTACGCAAATGGCTGGAAGATCTGCTGAAACTTCAGAACGCTACAATAGTTATCCGTAGATAAAAACATAGCGCTTTGTGAAAAATCGGAAAATTTGAAATTTTTCTCATTTTAAAACCTTTTTTAAAACCTCATTTTGGGTTTTTTCAAATTTTCAGCATAAGTTTTATACTGTCAAATTTTACCTAATATACTTAAAGCATGGTTTGTTTTCATTATTTTTATCTAAAAATATTAATTTGTTGTGCTGCAATTACTACGCAAATAGGTTATGGTTTTTAGTTGTGTTTTGCAAAAAATGGACTAAGTTTTTTCCTCCAAACCGGAATGATCAAAAACTTTTTTGAACAATGATTACCTCTAATTTGTTTTTTTTTAATCAAACAAAAAGCAATTTTATTGTTTCAGTAAAATAAACAATTGGTATGAAAGAACACTTATGAAGCCTAACAAAAATTTGCAGGTGCACTCGAAGCCATTTTGCTGAATTCTAAGCGGGCTTGATCCAAATATTTTTGTTGGAACTTAGTCGAAAAATTTTACTCAAGCAGTCTATAGTTCTTTTATCATTTTGTTTGGTTGCGAAGAAAACGGAATGTTTATGATTGGTGTGGTTTTTTATTCAATTAGTTTTCAGCGATCGAAAATTAGTTTGTTAAACAACAAAAATTAAAGCCTCATTGAAGATATCGCCTCGTTGAAAACAAATTTAAAAAATATTTTTCCTCTGATCATTTTTTGCAAGGTTCTGTGCGTTTGAAAATTGCGCAATTGGTCATGCTCAGGACTAATTTATGCGCATTTCGAAAATTTTATCCATAATCCTGAACGTGTAATGCAAACTATTTATGCATGGCAATTTATCTCGCGCAAAAATTTATCCCGCTAGATAATTGGTTCGTATTAGTAATGTACGACTCAAATTTCCACACTTGACCTTTAATACTGTCCACAATTTGTAGTTTTTTAACAATTTTTTTTTCATTCGATATGGATTAAGGGGCAGTCGGAAAATTCAGGAGTTTGCACTGAAATACGAGCACTCTTGTTTTTACTCCAGTAACCTGCTGCAGCAAAAATTGACCGGATTCGAAAAGTTGACAATCCTAGAAAGTTGAACGCATGTAGTTGAACCGTTCAGTCAGTGGATCAATCAGTTTTCTTGACACGAACTACAGTCAGATGACCGGTAAGACCATGGTATTTGAAATCAGTTTTGAGCAATCTACCCAAATATTAAAAAAAAAAAGAACAAATGTTCAAAACATCCTGAATTCTTTGTTATCTAATGGAACCAATCATATTATTGATAAAACCATCCTTATAAAATATTACTAATTTACCAATCATATTCGTTCACTAACACTGACAATTATTTGTAGTTCTGAAACTACTTGTAGTTTCAGCACCAGAACAATTTTAATAAACCTTAGACTACTGTTGTTTTCTTTTTGGACAAGCTCCAAGACTAACTCGCGAATACCAGTATACACTAGATCTATTGAGACTAGGAAATATAAGAGTAAGATTAAAATTGGTATTAGACTAAGATATTTTGCGCAAATGTATCCGGCCGAAAATAAGTTAGCGTGACGAACAGACGGTTTACTTTATCCACAATCACTCTATGAGTATGCTATCTCTGGCATAAACTCATCTGATGCGACCAAAAGTCTCGAACAGGACCTTAATTAACTTAGATTTAGCAAATTATAATTAGAAAAAAAACCAAAATTGCAAAATTGCAAAAAGTTAGATGAATAGACAATTTAAGATATGTCTCGACGTCTCAATGAAACTACGGCATTATTTCAAACAATACGAGACATACCACTTATTGAACGAAGAATCAGATCCCGGTGTGAAAATTGATTGAACGACGGACCAAGATGCTACATGATAGTACGACGCAAACCACAAAGAGTCTATGTCTTCAGAATCCTCTATGCAGTAAATTTAAATTTTCATATACTGACATGAAAATTATTTTACTTTGAAGAATAATTTGACCTCTTCAAAAACGTACTTGGTGCTTTATAGCTATTTTATATAACCAGAACAACGACTGATAAAAAAAACACACAAGTTGTTTGTTTCAAAATCTGCAGTACTTTAATTTTGAAAAATTTTTATCAAAATTTATTAAATTAAGTATTACTGAAAAAAAAATACAAAAATTAGCTGTTAAGAAGGTTCAACGTTAATTTTATCAAATTTATAAAAAATTTCTTGTTTCTAAAGAATCCATTTTTTCTTCATCCTCGCTTCATCACCTAAAGCAAAATTATTCAAAAACAAATATCATTCAAAATTTTAAACCATAAAATAATTTTAAACCAATAACTTTGTCTTAAACTTAAATTTTTTTAAAACATTTTTCTCAAGGCTTATCTTTGCCCTTTGATAATTTAAATTTTCCTTTACAAACAGATCATTGGATCTTTAACTTAACTTTGAAAATTTTTTATTTCACTCAAATCATCTGATCATCAAGCAACTCTTGGAATTACCCAAACTCAACAAAAACGCTTTTGCGAAATTAATTAATAAAAAATTGTAACTAAAAACTGACTTCACTAACAAGATGTATTTATATAAAAGATTTCTTAGAGCCAAAGGAGAGAGCAGCAAGGAGATGAAAACTCGATTATATTCCAACTTTGGAATGGCAAATCTATTGATTTGTTGCCATAGTCACTACTCTCAAAGGATTTGAAGTATGGACTAAACACCGCAGCAAAGGAAATCATTGAAACATACCAATAGCCTGCTCGATGTTGATCTCAAATACCGATCCCAGTAACTTGGCACTTCACACGGAAAAGTCAACTTCATCTTGCACGCAGTATCGCTCTAAGTTTAACGAAATCGATACATCATTGCATCGATCTGGAATCTTGAAACAATCACTCATAACGACCCACGATTAAACGAGACCCAATTTTGAAACACGAACAATTGTTTTTCTCTTCTCTACACAAATAAGTACATCTCTCTTCTCTTCACGAAGTTATGGCTCCAACTACTCAAAAGAAAACTACCCCAAAAATAAGAAGTCTCTCCATCCGTCCTTTACTACAATAAAAAAACTAAAAACTAAAAATTCTCTGCACCCTGGATGGGTGGAACCAGTTCTGGACTAGTATTTATAAACCAATTCTGTTATTGATAAAACTATCCCTATAAAATACTACTAACTATCCAATCATATTCAATCACTAACACTGACAATTAATTGTAGTGCTGAAACTAATTGTAGGTTCAGCTCGAGAACAATTTTAATAAATCTTAGGCTACAGTTGTTCTCTTTTTGGACAAGCTTCAAGGCTAACTCGAGAATACCAGTATACACTAGATCTAATGAGACTAGGAGATATGATATATGAGTAAGGTTAAGATTGATATTAGACTGAGAAGTTGCACGATTCCATCCGGCCGAAAATAAGATAGCGTGACGAACAGATGGTGTACTCTATCTGAAATTACTCTATGAGTATGCTACCTCTGGCATAAACTCACTAGTTCCCCAGTTATTCGTTCTCCTCAGAATTTTGTATTTACATTTTAAAGAGATCTATCAGGCAAGTGAATTAGGAAAATTAACGTCAAGTTATGACAAACAAAACATGATTTATACACTTAGCTTCTTGTTTTTTGGCAGTTCTGTTCAATGTTCAGAGCATTTTGTTGATGTAACTTGGCCTGGCTGTCGGCGATAAATTTTCCCAATTAACTTTCTTTAGAAAATGTGACTGCTTGCAATCTGTCTTCTAAACTCGGGAGGTGCAATCCAAAGTTGGCATCTGTGTTCAAAATAACATTGATCATTTCGTTTTGCTTAATCGCATGAGAAAATGAGCCCCATCATTCTTCTTAACGACCAAAATTTATGAGACTTTCTTTTCAAGTTTGATTTCACTTGCGAGAGCAGGTGACTTTCAATCAGGATCTAGACTTTTTCCCGTAAAGAGTTTTTTTTACATGTTTTGCACGTAAAATTTACGGCACTAATTGCACTTATTTCATACAAAAACCATTCTGACGTTAAGCTTTTTGACAATAAGCAATCTGACAAACTACCGTACCTAAGAAGTTCTTTGATTCTGCCATGAAATACTTAATTTCCGATCTCAAATTCTGGTCAGGAATTCTTTGCGAAATGTTTAAATAAAGCATGGATTTTCTATAAATGCTTTATTCCTAATCCAATCTCTGGTCAGAAATTTTCTAAATCTAGACTATTTCTAATCAGAAAAAGCTTTTTTCAAATCTAAATTCTGTTCAAAAATTTTTTAAACCTAGGTTCTTGAAAAGAATTGATTTTTATATAAATATTTTTCCAAAATATTATGAATAACCAGAAAATATAAGTGATGTTTTCCAGTAAGAATGTTCACAGTCGAGTCACTATAATTTTTGCAATGCATGCTTTTTTTTATTCGAGTTTTAGTCTGGACAGAGGGTCCCACAGAATAGGAGGAAGCCCAATCCGGTGCACCGCCTTGTTCCGTCTCTGTTCTGTCTAAACAACTAAAAATAAGGCCGAACCTAATCACAGATTCGTACAAGTTACCATGCTACAATTACGAGTTTTAGAGTATTTAAAAAAATAGTACAATTTTGTTTATATAAAAATATGCATGCATTATAGAACCTCCTGCATTAAGCGTTAAAGCTTCTTTAGATGCATATTTGTGTATGTATGGGCGTGTTTGTAAACATGACTTGCCTGAAGTTATAAAAAAAATGAAGAAAAATTACAAAAACATGTTTTACAACCCCCCCCCCCCCCACTGGGAAGATAGGATGGGAAGATTTTGGCGTTTGTGTCAGTTGGTTCAGGGGGGGGGGGGGGGGGGGGGAGCATATAGAGTTAAATGGTAATTTCAAACAGCGATAAGTCAGTTCTATTGTTTTTGATAAACTTCTTAGTGTAACAAACAATCATACTCATTTTAATTGAATTTATCGAAAAACAAGACATGTGACAAAATTTGAATTTCTGTTTGAAAACAGAATAGAAATGGTTTACTTCTTAATAAGAAAAGAAATAGAGAATTTCTGTACCGAAAATACAAGAAAACCTGGGTAGATAATCTATATAACTCTTCTATCAAGGGAAGCATTCTTACAATAAGCTTTTTTTATTTCATTTTTTTCGAACTTTTTTAACAAGCAATGAAAAAACCAGCCGCCCAATTTAAATGCGTGTTATATTATTCACGTTATTCACGTTAAATATCATTCGCGCTATTACGTTTGATAACGCTTTTTATGAGTGCCCGGCTAAACCAAAATGTGCAACCATACATGGTTCCATAGAAGCCATAAATTGCTGAGGACGTATGAAACCGTTGGAATAACGCTTTTTCTGTAAAGGGTCCGCCATTTGATTGCCAATTTTTGTATCATCGCAACGCCTCGAATGATGTCAAAATAATTTTGCTTCAAAGAGAGAAAAGTTTGCTATGTCTTCATAAATGGTGCCGCGTATGGTTTCTATGAAATAATATATAGTGCCGCGCATGATTTCTATGGAACCGCGTATGGTGGTGCGTTTTATTTCCATAGAACCACTATGTTGCCCAGTATAGTTTCCATCAAAAAGTTTGGCAAGAAACCGATGTTAAATTGTGGGGAACCCGTAAAATTGACAAATACTCATAAACTTGCTTGAAGTAGCTACAAATAATGCTCTGGAGCTGCTCTCATGGGGCGGCAGCCAGAAAAATGTCCCGTTTTTTTTTTATATCTTTGACTATTCCTATGCGTTTTGCCAGAGAGCTAGCAAGAGAAAAATGAATACGCAATCACATATTGTTTTTCTTGTACCAATCTCTACCTCAAATGCAATTTTTTTCATCAAATATGATCGAAACGCACTTGCCAATTTGTAGAAAAAGCAAAGAAATTCCAAAATGCAACAGTTTTTATCGGGTTTCTTTAAAACTTTTTATGTACTACTAAAGTTGTTTTTGTATGGAAACATCGTTTTCATGAATAACACTATGCTTGGTGCGACGTATGATTTGTATGGTGAAAACATTCAATATTTCACGCATTATCAACAGCAAGGAAATTTTTTCGATCATAGTTTGACCAGGTAAAAATTTTTGTGTTTTCAGAAAAGTTTTTGTTTGGAATGATTGTGTTTTATTTCTTAAAAGCTTCTGCTTTAGTTTGAATCTGTATGAATAATAATTCTAGCAATTAGAAGAAAAAATTTTTTTCAGAGCGTTCGAAAAAAATTATGAGCGACGTATGATTAGATATTTTCCATACAACCGATATATGGATGTGTATGGTTGAGCATTAACCTCTATGGTGAGCATCCCGAGTATTGCCATTTTTGTCGCGCGAGATATCTCGAATGATTATTACAGGGGAAGAATGTTGAATTGATACGAGTGATGTATTTTATACCGTTTCGAATTTAGTTCTTACGTTCCTGATTGCATGTTTCTGAAAATCTATTTCCTAGGTTTTTTGTTAAGACAATCTCAGCCTTATCTTTTTAGAAGAAAACTCCAATTTCAAGAATCTTCTTTGCATTGCAACTTAAATTTATCTTAGGGCTTAAAATGACGTATCAGTATCTAATGGATAATGAGCTATCAAACTGAATCTGTTGTATGTTCGATGCCTAATTGTGGGCAATATTAGTAGCCTTGAGTAATTTAAATCAGAATCAAACCGGGTTAAATCAAAGTGAACTTCGAGGCATTATGAATTTAAGATGTTGAAATTGAACAACCAGTTTTGTTGAAATTTTACAACCAAGAATGATAAAATCAAAAGTTTCATGAACTACAGGCTAACTGATAATTGCAAAGCATAGCTGATTAATAACTTTGATAGCAAGTTCATCAAATATGATCGAAACGCACTTGCCAATTTGTAGAAAAAGCAAATAAATTCCAAAATGCAACAGTTTTTATCGGGTTTCTTTAAAACTTTTTATGTACTACTAAAGTTGTTTTTGTATGGAAACATCGTTTTCATGAATAGCACTATGCTTGGTGCGACGTATGATTTGTATGGTGAAAACATTCAATATTTCACGCATTATCAACAGCAAGGAAACTTTTTCGATCATAGTTTGACCAGGTAAAAATTTTTGTGTTTTCAGAAAAGTTTTTGTTTGGAATTATTGTGTTTTATTTTTTAAAAGCTTCTGCTTTAGTTTGAATCTGTATGAAAAATAATTCTAGCAATTAGAAGAAAAAAATTTTTTCAGAGCGTTCGAAAAAAATTATGAGCGACGTATGATTAGATATTTTCCATACAACCGATATATGGATGTGTATGGTTGAGCATTAACCTCTATGGTGAGCAACCCGAGTATTGCCATTTTTGTCGCGCAAGATATCTCGAATGATTATTACAGGGGAAGAATGTTGAATTGATACGTGTGATGTATTTTATACGGTTTCGAATTTAGTTCTTACGTTCCTGATTGCATGTTTCTGAAAATCTATTTCCTAGGTTTTTTGTTAAACAATCTTAGCCTTATCTTTCTAGAAGTAAATTCCAATTTCAAGAACCTTCTTTGCGTTGCAACTTAAATTTATCTTAGGGCTTAAAATGACGTATCAGTATCTAATGGCTAATGAGCTATCAATTTGAATCTGTTGTATGTTCGATGCCTAATTGTGGGCAATATTAGTAGCCTTGAGTAATTTAAATCAGGGTCAAACCGGGTTAAATCAAAGTGAACTTTGAGGCATTATGAATTTAAGATGTTGAAATTGAACAACCAGTTTTGTTGAAAATTTACAACCAGGAATGATAAAATCAGATGCAAAAAGTTTCATGAACTACAGGCTAACTGATAATTGCAAAGCATAGCTGATTAATAACTTTGAATTTTCGAAGAAAAATTTCACCAGCACAAGTTGTAAGAAAATAGCAAGTTCATCAAAAGTTTTGAATTAAAATCATTTCTATGGTAAAATTGCTGTCATTTTTGAGTGACAAACAATTAAAAACTGAGGGTGTGCTTCACGATTGAAAGTAAAATTATGAGTGTGGTCGGAATATTCTTGGTTTGGCCTGATACAAGTTGTCTTGTCTGTCATGAAATGGAGCTTTAACTGGTTGTTCAAGTTGTAGTCAAAGTCTGTTACTTTCAAATTCTATTTGAAGCTTTTCTAATTCTCTACCTCAGGACACAAATTGTCCTTTAAGCATGTGAGTTTGTAGTTTTAATAAATCAGTTGTTATTCCGGATAAATCCTCGCCCAGGGTGACCGTGTCGCTTTTTATGGAATTCAGACCGACAGTTTTACGAAGTCATAAACAAATAAACCAAGAAATCTGTATAATGTAATCAGAGATAAGCTTTTGATCCGGTTTTGGCTTTAGAACGATTTTGACCAGCCTGTTCTGTTCTGGCCACGGCCGCTCTAACAATCATAGAAGCTTAATTAGTCGAAATTATCGACAGACAGAATACAGATTTAAGTTAAAAAAACTGAGATACGTAAATAGAGGTTTAATACTTCCAGTTCTTATATTTTGACACCACATACCTTCAATGCACAATTTAGCTCGAAAATCAATCATTAGGTCAGATGGTGTGTACGACCATCTGTAATTAGTTCACAAACATTGCGACGGCAAATAATTTATTAACAACAATTATTCACCATTCATCCGTGGAGCTATTGCTTTGTAGGAAAATTATTCGCATTGGACCTGGCGGTCTGCAAACTTGGCACTCCCTTCCTAATTCTGTTCTTCCCGCCTAAGAAGCCTGACAGTAATTCGGAAACAGACGAGCTTCTTTTTTGGTAGTCTTCTAGATGCGCTTCAATTGCAGCCTATGAAAGCTGGCATGTATCCTTATACCGGAGACAACTTCGCTTCAAATTTTGAAAGAGAAAAACTCCTAATTCAATCCATTTATTCCAAAAAATACCACTTTTTTGCAGCTTTGCAAGTGTTCTACTAAGATATTTAGGTGTTCCTGTCTAATTTGGATAAAGTTTTGGCACTGAATCAATTTTGGCTTTTCTTTTCCTTGTGTGTTTTCTGACGATAGATATTTTGGTCCGTAAAACTCATAAATCGCTCAGTTAAACGGTGATTGTAAATTTTTGCGATTAAAATCATAGATCCCTCAATTAAATTGAATGGTGTAGGTAGCAGGATCTTATATCCGATTGTAACCTACCTATGCGCCAGTCTATCTTATTCGAACATTGAACATTGAACCTAGTAAAGAAATTCCGCCTCCTACAAAACAGAAGTGGGTAGCGGTATTTTTATCAAGGCATATGGATCATTTCTTTTGCACTCCGATGTCCAAAACTCCTGCTGAAATTTTGCGTCGAGCTGCCTGACTAGTCAAAAGGAAAGAAAGGAACTCGATATATGATTTTGAAAATCCCGAGGGAAAATTGTTGCGAGTTTTTATTGTGTTTTACTGTTTGGATAAGACGGCTGGTTTAGGTGGGCTGGATTGTGGATTATCACTTCAGTTTTTGATCTCTGTTTGTTATGCCTGCCCAGATGTTTTAATTCAACACTTCCGTCAATATCAACCAAATGGCGTCAAACAACATCGAAAGTTTCATTCACTTGAGCAATTTAATCTCCAACCAAGATAACAAATAATCACTTGCTCAGAGACATTTTAACACTTTTCAATCTAAGTCAATTTGACTTATCAATTGTGCTCACAGACGGAAGTTTGCCCAATTAAATCGGATACGTGTGAGCAATTACCAATTGGCTGGCAGACTTCTAAATGTGGTAAAATTCAATCAACTGGAGCGCTTCTATGACTACTTGAAGAAAATTAATCCATTATTAATCAACTCAACTGGTTCTTTCTGTTATTTTCAACATTTTAGTTTTCGAAAGGTTAGTTGAATCTCTTTAGAACTATAAAAGGCTTTTAAAATTTTCTCGCAAAAGAAGTTCACTTGTTTAGTCCGGTTTTTGCTTTGTAAAACAAAGTACCAACATACAATTTTCTCCAGGAGGGAGAGAGTTGAAGAAACCAAAATTTTTTAAGTTCTTTCTCTAGATTGCCAATTAATACTCAAAGCTCTTTTAAAACTGTATCAAACTGTAAATTGGTTTAAAAAAAGCCCTATTTCGATAATTTTATGTTTGTTCGACTAGTTTTCGTAGATAAACTTTATTTAACATATTTGTTTTTACAATTTTTGATTTTTTGAGAAAAAAACTGAGTGAAGGGGAGAGGGAGACGTGGATCCAAGTTTTCGTTTGAGATAATAACAGTTGTTTCAAAGTAAGCATTTTGGCTGTTTTTGTTAGACTACAACAGTGAAGAGTATTCAAGTTCAATACTTTTTCAATCCTAAAAACGAAGGTCCAAACGCTTTACTGCTTTACATTAAATGAAAACGTCTAACGCAGTTTCTCCTGTTTCTGCCGGGATCGAAAGAAAGCGCAGTTTGAATACTTAAAGACTTTTGGACTAAGCCGGATCTAGGGTTATTTGAAAATGCAGGGGTTGGTTGAAAAAGTTTTTGATAATTGGCGAACTTTTTTCAAATGTTATCATTGATAACGAAGTGTAGATTTCCACTTTTTTTCGAAGGATAAAAACTATTGAAATATTTCTAAAGTGATAACTTTCTCTCTATCTCTAATAGCTGGTTGTTGTTCACATTCAAAAAAGGTGTTGATTCCAAATCTAAAAACTAAGAGTTTTCTCAAAAATTGTATGACGCAGGAGTCGAAAAAAAAATCTGACCAAGTTTACAAAATGTTTCTCTTTTCAACACAAAAACTTTCTGCCAAAAAATTAATGGTTTCGTTTTGCTGCTTCATAAAACAAAAATGGATCTTAGAAAAGTGCTCTATCCTTAAACAGCAATGCTTCAAATTAGGCTTGTTTTAACCGCAACGTGGTCACAATGAAATTAAAATTGAAGTCAGTTTGTCAACCTGAACACAACACTCTTGAAGTAAAAAATCATTCAGCCTGTTTTATAAAATGTTCTGGATATTTTAGAGCCAAGAAGTTCATTATCTCTGTCGTTTTGTTGAAAAGTTTCTGAATATAATTTTTATAACCGACATTGAACAAAAAAATTCAACATAAGAAAATGCAACTTTGATTTTTGACAAAAAATTCATCAACGTTGCGCGATTATCCCGGTTATCCTTAATGAATCCCCCGTAAATGCCGGACAACTTTCTAAAACCCACTAATCATGACCATTCTCATTTTTACGAACTATCAGAATGGCTACTTTTTTCTAAATTCAACTTTGCTTGTCGTAGCAATCAATGGCTTACAATCTCAAGCTTCTAAGTTAGGCGTAGATATATGTCGTTGCGTTGGCAAATTCTAAATTAACAAAAAGAGGAATGGTTAGCGGCCTTCATAAAATAAATCATAAAAACACTTAAATCATTTATTTTGATAAATGGAACCTTAGATATTATTATCTATTTTTTATTTCAAGGGCCATTATTCGTTTGACCTCAAGATCAACAAGACTGCTCGTATCAGGGTTCAGCCCTGAATGATCCGACTGCCTTTTAAGGTTTATTGAGCAGCAGTAATACATAAAAAAACTAAATAAAATGAAATGAAATGAAAGTTTTTTTTTTCTAAAATTTGAAATTTTTTATGAAAATCATCCCCCCACACGCCAAATAAAAAGCAAAAAGGTAGATTTCGTTCCTTGTAACAAATCAATTATGGCAAATAAGCTTCGTTCAACCAATTTGGATCAACTTCTAAGATGGATTAAATCTCCGCTTACGCGTTAATAGCGCGAATTATATCGCGCGTTGATTGTCCCAAATTGGTCAAAATGGCCAAAATGGCAATCTTTAAACCCTCATAACTTTATGAAAAATGATCACAGGTAAAATATCTTTTCAAATTTAGCAATAGCTTTCAGGACAACAATAGCTTTCGAATTTGTCTGAAGAAAAAAAAACCCACCCCGAGCACAAATATTCCGTTACTTTCGTATCGAAAGTCAGAAAAATAAACAGTAAAAATATTCCTGATTTTTTGTTGTATCAGTTTTGAACGATTTTTTTTTCAGCTGTCAAACTGTATTTCCTTATTCCAAACAATTCGAGCCGAAAAGAGCAATCGCTTTCTTTTCAAGTAGTACAAAATGTTCCCACCTCACACATGGTTTCAAAAAATTGCATCATAAAATTTTCTAATCCTTTTCGCATTTTGTTCCGACTTTTAAGCAAAGTGTCGGAATATTTGTGCTCGGGAGTTGTTTTTTCTCCTGACAAATTTCGACTTTTTAACTAGCCATTTTTGACAAACTTTTGTATATCCGAAAATTTTTTTGTCTTGAGCTCAAAAAGGAAAAAGTAATTAACCTGTAAGTTTTTTCGTAAAGTCATCGGGGTATAATAATTGCCAATTGGGCCGTTTCGGCTAACTTGGGACAAACAAGGCGTTATACATTTCATACTATTAACGCGTAAGTAGAGACTTCTTCTGTCCTAGAAATCGTTCTCTAATTGAATTGAGGCATGCATTTTTGGTCTATTTAATACTTTGCTAGTGCCAAATTTATCATTTAGTAATTTACATAGCGTGTTGGGGATTATTTAAAAAAAAGTTTTTTTTTAAGATTGAGGTTATTTTTTGAAAATTTGATCCGTTTTTCAAGCCAGCAAAAGCAATACTCCATAAACTTTAAGAAGGAGTCAGGACATTCAGGGCTTCAACTTGATAGAGCAGTCTTGTTGAGTTATATATGTGATTTAGCTTCCTATTCTTTTGGTTTTATCCTCAATATAAATTAGTCTGACAAATGGAAAAATTAAGTTGACCATTACTAAGTTAGTGATATTTTTGTAACTTGAATGAAGATCAAACAGGTTTTAAAATGATACAACACTTTATTTTCTCTGAGTTTTTTTTGAGATGCCTCGCAAGGTAAGATAAATGGAAGGTAAAATGGTCTGCTGGTACTAGAATTGCGTTAATTATTTCAGGATGACCAATCAATCTTGTTTCCAGTTTTTCAATTTCGATCAGGTCTCTCTTTCTTACCAGTTTCACATTTTCAAGATTCTGACTTAAACGAAGTCGTCAAACATTTTAAAAATTTGGTCGGCAAAAATTATCTGGGATATGCAGTAAATTGTTTAAAATCCTCCAATCTGGTAGTTGTTTTTAACGTTCACCATTTTTTGACCATTTTTAATCAACGTTCCGAGTCCAGACAAACATGTTTTCCTAATTTCGAAAATTTCTAGTTTCCTTGTTGACACGTTCATCTCAATTTTCGTTGATAGTGTCGAAAAGTCGTTTTCGCTACTTCACGAAATTGGAAGGAAATATGGCGTAGGGCGCGTTTTTTTCGTTAAGTTTTGTTCACATCAAAAGTCAAGTGTAGTTTCATAGGGAAGCCTTAATAATCGTACTTTGGATTCCAAAAATTTAAAAGGTGCTGAAGTGTGAGAAAATTTGGTCCGAAGTTTTCCGTTTTTGAGACTATTCGGCACGTCTAAAAAACGAGAGAGTGAGAGACTACGGAGCATGCACGCAAGACTGCTATCTAGTTCTTCTGTGTTTCATTGTTTTTCCTGTGTGTTCTATGTAGAGCCAACTCAGTTTAGCAAATTTTATGTGATTGAGCCCCTAAGAAAATTGAACGAAAAATGTGCGACAAAAAATTCGTTTTCTCAATTTTCTAAGTTTGCTGATTTTCAACTGCTTCACTTAGATTACTGTGGTCGGAACACATCCCAGTATTTGTTGCCTGCCGCAGCAACGATTAAATAGTAAATGTCGGAAGCTCCGGTTAGGAAACAACGACATAATATCATAGTAGCCTTGTGTAGTCTCCCTAAGTGACAGAACTTTTACAAATTCTTAAACTATTTTGATTTTTGTTGGACTTATTTACTACCCATTTGTACAACAAAAAAAGATGTTTTAATCAATTTTTTTACCATCAGTCTAAGAATGATTTTTTTACCTGCTGGGAACCTGGTTTTTTGCTCAGCTGTGTTAAATCAATTGCATCTGTAACTTATGGCAATATATCACCGTGATGTAAATTCAATGTTTTTCTAAAACTTCATCCGAATTATGAACAAATTGCTTAAAATATCGATTAAAATCATCAAATGATGCTGCAGAGTTACTATCACTCTACATGGTGCTCTGATGAGCTACTCAGATGATAACTTGATAGCCAGAAGGCTAGTGTTTGATTGAGACCAGACGAATCGCTTTGTATTTGTGGCCATGGATTCCAAGTTCATTTGAAGAAAGTCTGGAGCTGAACAGATTGCTCTTATGCAGGCTGAAATTGAAATTGGTTACAAATCGGATAATCCTATTTTAATTCTTAAAATAAGAAAAGAGTTTTTATAATTCACAGAATCACGCCTACCGTGCTCTTGTCAAATTATATTGAAAAATGAGATTTAAGTATTAAATTTTTGTTTCAGCTGTCGGCAATCTTTCTTACCAAATAATAGTCATCATCGTCATTCTATTAAAATAATTGTCCTTTGATTGAAAATTTTTTATCTTTTATTTTTCAGCTGACCATCGGCATTTGGAGATTTATTGAGACGAGGGCAAATATTATATCGAGATCTTGACTTAGACATACTTAATTTAACTTGAACAGATTGTCTTATCTTTCAGTAAACCAAACATAAACAAACTACCATTGCGACTAAGCTCGAATCTTCGAAACCTTATCCTTGAGGCCATGGTAGCTTATTCCACATCCTGATAATTATGAAGGCGTTATTTTGTGGTTTCTTACTTAAAAGCACTTAATCAAATCTGTCAGATTATAAACATGATTGATTCACTTGTTCTCAAATTTACTAATAACTTCAGAAGCAATGAATAAACAATAAACCTTCATTTTTTGTAACTTGACTGAAGTATTCTGCAAGCTAAAAAAAAACTCTCCACGAACGTTGATTAAAACGTTTTACTGAATGAAAACACAATTTTGAGCAAAAGTTGGTACTCTTTGTTTTGTATGAAACAGTTAATATCATCAGTTCAATATTTATGATTTTCAAGCTTAATTTTGATTTTATATTCTTCGTTATAAATAATTTTTCAGATATGAAACTTTGTCAATTTAGCGTTACTTTCATTAACTGAGGTAATTAGCTTTAATTCATAATACAAAAATTTGTTCGCACAATGACAAGTATGTCTGTTCCAAAATATTACAGTGGAAACGCAGTCCGCCAAAACTATTTTTACACCCCTTATTTCAAATCTGAGCCCGACGGGGTTGTCGTGCTGTACCCGAATGGGAGGGATGAATCGCAACGAATGAACCATACCGATGCACCCGACTCAGAAAATCCGAATCTTTTCTCGGCAGTTGCCAGTCGGCCAATGAATTCAAAAGTTTGTCGGAAACGACTTTTCATTTTACTTTTACTTTTAGCTTTTCTCATTTTATCTGTTTTTGTAGCTTTCATTTTTATTAATTTAATTCTACCGTTTTATCTCGAGCATCCGACAAGCAATGGATTTGTGGAGGCACAATTTTGGGAAAATGAGTCGGATTTATCGGAAACAGTTCGATTACCAGAAACTAATTGGCCAACTAGTTACGATTTGTCGCTTGAGTTCAATTTGATATATGACTCGCCAACTATTCAGGGTTCGGTTATTATCAAAATTGACACAAAAATTCCAACAGATTACATTTTGATGCATTCGGAGGTCTACAACATCGATTTTGACGCGACAAAAATGATTTTGAGCTCAGGGGAACGCGTTCAAATTTCAAACCAATCTGTTGATTCAAAAACCAGTTTTTTCCTCATTCAACTGGAAACACTTTTGCCAGTCTCAAAAAGCAATGAGCTTCAGTTGAAGTTCACGTCAAAAGTATCCCTCCATCCCCATAATTGGGGTCTATATTCCACTGATTACGATCTCAAAGGGGGAATTTCGACCCAGTTTCAGCCCGGCTGGGCGAGAAAATTATTCCCGTGCTTCGACGAACCTGCATTCAAGTCCATCTTCCGACTCAACGTCTCTCACGACTCGCGTCTTCTCGTGCTCTCAAACATGCCCAAAAAGAAAAATCACTCGGTAGTTGAGAGTGGAACTTCCTTAAAAAGAAATCACGATCAAATGACAGAGTTTGAGGCAACTCCTCTCATGTCAACGTACCTTCTAGGTTTGTACATTGTGCCCAAAGACCCAGAACAGACGAAGTTTAGTTTCGTATACAATAGCTCCCTTATCCCTGGTTACTCCTTCGTCGTCCGGGGGTTTTTGGATTCGAAGACTAATTACGAAAAGGGGTGGGAAGATACACTTGTTGCAGTGCTCAACGGGACTCTGCTCTGGTGTGAACAAGTATTTGGGGAGCCTTACCGACTGCCCAAACTGGACTTAGTCTGGGTATATCATCTAGCTCTTGGTATGGAGAACTGGGGTTTGATCACGATCAGAAGCGATATGAGTTGTAAGTACACTAATTGAATGTATCGATTAATTAAGTTTAATTAATTTGGAATTTGAAAACTCTTAAGTAGAGGACGTTCACATGCTAACTTTTACAGCGCAAGGTTTTATTCGTGAAGAGGCTTTGAAGATTTCATACTTTGTTTGCAAAAAACCGGAAAATCTAGAGCATTGTACAATATTTTGTAAATTTGATGACAACTCAATTTTTCAATTATTTCTCACCCAAAATCTTCCAAAATCAGACGAAGGTGTTTCTATGAGCTAATTTACTTGCTAGTTTTTTGTTTCTTCTATAAGTAATCATTTTTCACTTACAGTGACGATGACTACGATGACCATAATCCACGAGATTCTGCACCAGTGGCTGGGTAACGTGGCTTCCATCGAGTGGTGGAGCGACATCTGGATCACGGAGGCCTTGGTCACATACCTAGAACACAAGATATACCAGGTATATAGATCCCAGAATAATATCCAATTACATTCTACACAATACAAAAGTTACAGTTGTTTCCAAAAGTGTGACCAAACAAAACATAACAATCGAAAGGGCACAACTTTACACTCAAATTTAGTTCCAGGCATCTCAGGGTGGAAATAAAAACAAAATGATTCTTGAGAATTAAAAAAAAAACGTTGAATATCCCCCACTATTTCGAGATATCCATTTTCTATTCTTTGGCACCAATATATACTAAGTTTGAGGAAAGGGCAAAAAAACGCAACGCAATTTTTTTGGTCAAAACATTCCAAAAAGTGCTTAAAAACGCCTTTTTGGCCTGTTTTTTTTTCCAAAATTTGCCTGCGGCGCAGAAAATTTGGTCAAAATAAGGTTTTGATAGTGATTTGAGAGAGCTCAGAAAAACAAATTGGTCGGCCTAAAAAAATTGGGCCTTAATCAGGGGCGGATCTAGGATTTTTTCGAGGGGGGGAGGTGGCGGATTCTTAAAAATTTTCGAAAATTTTGTCGATCTTTTTTTTAGGTCAACCGAAATGATTTTTCGATCTCTCCCTAAGCCCGGTTTAGTCCCTGTTTGGGCCAAATTTTTAGGCACTCTTTAGAATATTTTAACCAAAAAATCGCGTTTTTTCGGCGCGCGCTCCCCCCTCAAAATTAGTTTATATTGGCGCCAAAGGCGCCTTTAGAAAAGTTTTAGGGTCGGTCGGCCAGAAATGCATTTCATAAAAAGTACCAAAGGGGGACCCTTTGGGTCGGCAGGGGTTCGAATCCCTGAGGGAGAGGCGTCGTCAAACCCCCCCCCCCCCCCCCCTAAATCCGCCCCTGGCCTTACTTAACAATGCAAGATTTACCGTTTTTCTTCTGCATAGGGCATGCCGTTCCTGGAGCAGAACCTGTACGAGCTGCTTCTAATCCAGGGCTTCCAGACCAGGAATGACCCGGACGCCCTCTACCCAGAAATCACAGCACCTGACAGTCACACACTCCTCGACCAAACATTCATAGTGATGGCCACCTACCAGAAAGTAAGGAACTTTTCTGTTCCCAAAATGAGTAAATTAACAATTGAGCTCATTTTTCTTTATTCAGCTTCCAGAATTCTTTCACCCAAATTAAATACAACCACCAATCATCCTATTTGAACCTTGATCTTCCAGCTTCAATCTAACAGAAAGGTCCGTTTTGGACGGTATACCAGAAAAGACCCGAAAATAATTTTTATGCCACAGACTGGAACTGATTGTATTTTGAAATCATCCTGGGTACTCAAAGTTAAAAGCCCAATTTTCGACCCAAGACTGGATTAAGTAGCATAAACTCTCCAAAAAGACCAACTTGAGATTCGCCGACCTGTTCATTTTGAACTGTTCAATTTGAATTAAATTTGTTAAACTATTTCATTTTGATTGGCTCGAAATTCCATCATCGAGCCAAATTTAACATTCTCACCCTAAAATGTTTTTTGGGCAAGGGAGAGAAGGATGATAACTTGGGCCCAATAACAGTTTTTTCAAAAGTTCTGGATCCACCCTTAATTAAAAAAACGCTTCACAAAAAGATCATTATTGTTCCGACTTTCGAAATAAGTGCGGAATAATTATGTTTGTGCTGGTTTTTGATTTCAATTCTAAAAGAAAGTGAGGAATATGTATGCTTGGGATGGTTTTTTCAGACCATTTGTGGCTCATTTGGCGGCTCAATTTCTGGCTCAATTCCGCAAACCACTATATTAGCGTGACTGGCTCTTTAATTTAAGCCGAGTCCAACTAAATTGATTATTGTAAACTTTGATGCTGAAAGTTTAATGTGAAATATTTACGTTTGGCAAATTATCATGCACAAATTGAATTGTACACGGAAGTGAATTGAGGAAAACTAATGGGTCTTATTACAATCAGATTCGACTCAATTTTAACACTTAAAATTTGGGCTCTTATCTACTTTCCCCCGCATTTGAAAATCAATTTTGAGAAATCATTTTAATAATGCAATGAAATTTGGCATGATGAACAACCTAACTATGTCAACATATTTGTTCATTGTACATCACATATTTGATCGTAACATCACGTATTCGGCTGAATAACGCAAACGCGTAAAGCAACTTAAAAAATGAAAAATTTAAAATTGGAGGTGTCGAAGTTGAAAAGAGCCAAAATTGGATGTTATCAGCCTAAAACCAGTTGAAGGGCAGTCTATATATTCAGGGCTTTGCCCTGATACGAGCAGTAATATTTTATTTAGTAAACTTTTGAGTTTTTAGCAAAACAATTTGACGAAATTTTTTCCCACCATATAAAAGATGTTCTTGTCCTGAGCCCAAATTTAAAAAGATGTTTTGCCCGTGATTATTTTTTGCTAAGTTACGGGGGTTTAAATTTTGCTAATGTGGCCAATCTGGGATTATTAACGAGCAATATATTGTGCCCTTATAACACGCGTAAGCTGCGGATTTGTGCGTACCAAACTCGATTGAGGCAAGTTATTTGTTCGTGTCGTTTTTCCAACTTTTGTAGCGAAATTGACGGAATATTTGTGCTCGTGGTGTTTTTTTTCTGCAGAAAAATTTAGACGTTTCAACTAGTCATTTTGTTTATCATTGCCAAATTTCATATCATTCAAAAAGTATTGTTGTCTTGATCTTAAATTAGACAAGACTGCTCGTATCAGGGCGAAGCCCTGAATGTTCCGACTGCCTTTTAAGGTTTTTTGAGCAGCAGTAATACATAAAAAAAAAACAAATGAAATAAAATAAAACGAAATTTTTTTTCTCTAAAATTTGAATTTTTTAATGAAAATCATCCCCCCACACGCCATATAAATTACAAAAAGATAGATTTCGTTCCTTGTAACAAATCAATTATGGCAAATAAGCTTCGTTCAACCAATTTGGAACGATTTAAAAGACGGATTAAATCTCGCTTACGCGTTAATAGGCGAATTATATTGCGCGTTAATTGTCCCAAATTGGTCAAAATGGCCAAAATGGCAATCTTTAAACCCTCATAACTTTGCGAAAAATGATGACAGGGGAAATATTTTTTCAAATTTAAGCTCAGGACAACAATACCTTTTGAATGATATAAAAAAAATTCCGTCAAAAATGGCTAGTTAAAAAGTCGAAATTTGTCTGAAGAAAAAACAAAAAACCCACCCCGAGCACAAATATTCCGTTACTTTCGTATCGAAAGTCGGAACAAAAATATATTTCATCTGTGATCATTTTTTTGTAAAATTATGGGGATTTAAAGATTGCAATTTTGGACAATTTGGGACAATTAACCCGCTAAATATTTTGCGCTATTAACGCGTAAGCGGAGATTTAATCCGTCCGAAAAGTCGTTCAGATTGGTTGAAGAAGCTTACGAGCAGTCTTGTTAGGATACTAGCCCTGATACGAGCAGTCTTGTTAGGATACAAGACTCTAAATACAATTGTTCGCAATTTAGTTAGTGATAAGCGATTTAGATAAGCGTGTGAGGGATAAACTGAAGAAAAAAATGAAAAAAAAAGTTCTTTGTTTTTTTCCTCCATTTTTGTCAATTTTTCAATCAAAAAACATTTAAATTGATCTTTAAGTTCAGTCAAAACATTCAGGGGCGTCGCCCTGATATAGGAGCTGTCTTGTTAATGTTGGAGGCAGGGCGGATCTAGGATTTTCTTGAGGTGGGGATTTTCAAAAAGTTTTCGAAAATTTTGACGACCTTTTATAGGTCGATGTTCCGAGCTCTCCTAAAGCACGAAAAAAGACGCTGTTTTGGCCATATTTTTGGGCACTTTTTGGAAAATGTTAACAAAATAATCGCGTTTTTTTGGCGCGCGCTCCCTCAAAGTTAGAAAATATTGGCGCCAAGAGGCAAGAGGTCGAATCCCCCCGGGGGGGGGGGGCGTCCGCCGCCTAAATTTGCCCCTGGTTGGAAGGGTATAACTCAAACCATGACAAAATTAGCTGACCTTTTCCCCAAATTTTCCTCAAATTTTGACTAACTATCACTACCTACTGAAAAATGTTAAGCATTATTTCAGGGCGCGTGGCTCTATTCGGGTGTCGAAAAACTCACCAGCTTCGAAACAGTCAAAGCGTGTTCACGACTTTTCTACAATCAGTTTTCTACAGAAAGCGTGAACATGCAAAAGTTCCTCGCACTGCTCACGGAATGTACTGCAAGCAAACTTCAGACAGAGTTGAAAGACCCGATCGGCGAGATTCTTATGTCGTGGCTCGAAAAAGGAGGAATGCCGATTGTGTCAGTGAACAAGTCGCCCGACGGTAGTTTGATTGTCGCTCAAATTCCAAGTTGCAAAACTGAAGAAGTTGTGTGGATTTGCCCGGAGCAAAGCGCCCTGTGGAAAATTCCTTTGTTCATAACCGACTATCATGGGACTTTGATCGGATGGGAGTATCTTGATGAACGTGAAAAAACGTTCCCTGGTTATGGAGAAAAATATCAGATTTTGTTCAACTACAACTTGAGTTTTCCATACAGTGTTCAGTATTCGAATGAAATCTGGAACGATGTGATTAGCGGTTTTAAAGCTAGAGAAATTGACCCATTCCAGGCTTGCCTGATTATGGGCGATTTGAAAAACAATCTTGACGTTGCTAGTTGCGACATGTATCCCGCGCTGAAGCTTTTCGAAGTTTTCGACCGCAGCGATTTTGAGTTCTACAAAATGATGAACCCCTTTCAGTTTTTGTACTTCATTCGAGCCAATATAGTTGTTCCGAAAAACCTTGAAAAAGAATTGTCCACTTTCATCTGGGAAACTGCTCAAAAAATTCAGATTGAAAGCTTCTGTCTCGAGCGTAAGTCGTCTTCTCACAACTGCTTAAGGTTTTGCGTTGAAAAAAAAACACATAATATAGAGCATTGCTTAATTGCACTCATTCCAGAATGGTCATACCAAAAATGAACCGGATGTTCTTTTTAATCTTCTCATGCAAAAATAAAATAGAATTCACTAAAGTGATTTCATAGCCGGGACTGATTCTTCGAATAAATTGAGTTCAACTATTTCTATAACTTTGAATTCTATTTCAGCCGGAAATTATGGTGTGCATGAGAGCAACACATTAGCATGCATGATGTTCTTCCAAAACCTCTGCCATCACGACATGCCAAGATGCCGAGAGCTCGTATCCGAACGAGGAATCGGCCACCACCAATCACAGAGTGTTTCCTGTGACTCAATTTTAGTGACACTTGTGAACGACGCCAACCGAACTACGCAAGAGAGAGTTGATTTCATGGTCGAAAATTTACTTTTCGATCCAGTCTTAATGGCTCTAATTGTTGACAGAAGTTCGCTATTGCTTCTCTGGCCGGATCTGTCTCAGACGTTGATGGACGAAGTAGCGAGAGACGGCTACGTCACTTCAGATCAGTTCCTTCGCCAAGTTCTAATTTCGGATCCGAACCTCAACGAGCTAGTCGCGACCAGTTTCCTCGCTAATTTAACTCAAGAAGTCCTCAAAAGGTTTCCAGTTAGAACAAACAACGAAGAAATGAAACCTGGAACCGCAAAAATGTACGAGATCTTGTCGATTTATTCAACACTTATTATCGAAAGTTCAAAAGAAGTTAAAGATATTGTCTCGACAGCCATGGAGATTATTGAGAAGCAGATTGCAAAATTGGGCTCTAATATAATTCCAATGACCTTGAGATTGAAGAACTTTGATATGCACACAAGAAATCAAAATATACTTATCGATTTTTTGCAACGAAGACAAGCAAAATTGAAAGATTGACATTAAAACAATTTTTTGATGATGTAATGAAATTATAAGTAGAGAGTTTATATTCAACCTCAAGAAACTTAATAATTTCCAAATTGAAGATGATATTCACATTTTTTGATCTTCACTGTTCACTGCTTGAAAATAATTTGAACAGTCGAGCTTGAATTTGAACGACACCCACTAAGATCATAGAACAGCAGAGGAATTAGGGATAGGGGCAGTCCCTTACCCTAAGAGAGAAGACCGCATCGCCACCCAAAGGAGCTCAAACCTATTAGGAAAGGGGCCGCCCGTCCCTTACTATTTTCCGGTCTCCAGTTTTAGTCGACCGACCCTAAAACTTACCTAAGGCGCCTTTGGCGTTATTATTACTAAATTTGAGGCATGAGAGCGCGCGACGAATAACGTCTTTTTTGATCAAAAAGTTTCAAAAGGTGAAGGTGTTAAACGTCATTTTCGGCAAGAATGGGCCTGCCGCTCAGCACATTTTGGCAAAATAGAAAATTAAAAAGATTTAGAGAGATCTCAGAAAAACAGTTTGGTTGACCTAAAAAAAGGACAAAATGTTCGATGTTTTTTTTGAAAGCCCCTTTGAAGAAAATCATGGATCCGCCCGTACCATAGAAGCAATGACTAAATTGGAGAAAGAGAACCAGAAAACGAAATTTTTCCTTACTTCTTTTGGTCGACTAATTCGATTAATTTGGGTCCATAAAACGTTTACGTACAAGTTAGCATGCGTTAACAAAAAAAACAGATAAAGAAGCGCACAACCTAAAAAATAGGTTATTAAAACTTTCTGAAAACTATAATGACGAAGCAATTTTATTCAGATTTTGGATCTCTTTAACTCTTCCCCTTTCACAAAAGGAGATTCGATACTAGATACAAAATACACCTATGCTAAGCTTAAATTAATTCTTTATAGGGATGGCAGTTCGTTTTTAGCTAGGTACAGGGACCATAGTTGGCGGATTGTCGAAAAAATCCCAAATTTTATATAAAGGACAATTTTTTTTAACCTTGTACCATCCTTTAGTTTATCTAAGAATAAAAACCAAGCAAGGTTTTTAAGTATACACAAGAACCAAGATAAGTTTTTTTTACACATTGAAAAAAATATTAATGACAATGAATCAGCGGTTGCTTGTAAATACGTGAGTTGCACCTTTCAAAACGCTCTAAAAGCTTTTCTTCCTCAAAACAGCTTTGTTCTCGAGTCTAGTTTTTGACGCTACTTTAGAAAAAATGGTTTCAGCAGCTTTCAATAGCAGAAAAGTGATGTTGAAATTTAATTGAAAACTATTATTCCTAAAACCAGTGCAAAACGACCGCAGAAAAAACCCTTAATTAATTTTCTAATTGAAAGCCAAGTAGTTAACACATAAATGGGACTCAAAATATACGCGTTTCTCCAAATATGCAAGTTTTGTTTTATGTTACCTGTTTTGAAAACTTCAGGCAAGAGGAAGATAAAGATAAAGAAATCTAGTTCAGAGAGTTTTCTGATGTTATCAGAAGCATATAACCCGACAATCGTAAGCTGTTGTTGGGTGGCTTAGTTTATGATAGAGACAGAATGATGAAAAAAATACTTTAATTCGAAATGAGTATTTAAAAATCTCAAACAAATCTCAAAGTTTCAAACTACCCGCATCCAGTATCAAGATATAATAATCGATTATATTATGATTTTAGAACCAGGTTTGCCAAAACTGAGAAATAATTGAATTTAGTCAATTAATCATTGATTACAATCTCTCTTTTTGAAATTCAATTTTTTTGATTGACTATAATCAATTAATAATCCATTTTTTTCGATTAAATTATAATTGATTAAAACCGATTATAACTCCATTGTTTGCCCATTTTGTTTTCGGCTTTGTATCTGAATTGTTTATTTTTAATGCTTGTAAGAAATGACATTGGCTGATGTAATAAATGAGAAAAAATGATTTAGAAGTTTTCAAATCAATTCGAAATCATAACGTTTATTTTTTAAATTATTCTCGATTAGAATTGTTTCATAATGCACATTTTAAGTTTTTTAACCACCAAAAAATCAGCATATTGCTTTAGTTTCATGCTTCATTTGGAAGAATTATTTTTCACCTAATATTATTATTATGAAAGGATCTCTAACAAACTTTTGTTTTGTTGTAAAACTTTGTGTTGAGATGGCATCCCATTTTTAGAGCTATTAATATTGTTAGAAAAATAATAACCAAAACAATATAAAGAAAATAATAAGCTACCGATTATAATTGATAAGAACTGTTTTTGTAAAGTAATTGTCAAAAAATAAACATAATGATCCGTTATGATTCATTACTTACTCCTAAGCTTGGATGCGGGTATAAAAACTAAAAATGAACGGTTGCAACAAAAAAAATTTCAAATATCGTCAGATCTAAAACGCATTGGAAAAAAAAATGATTTAAGAAAATATGAAAACCTAACTAAAAAAATTGTTTTATATCTGCACGAATCGTACAGCAAAGCTTGGCTGTAAAGATAAAAATGTATTTTGTGACAAAATTCATATTTTGCAGAAGCCATTCAGGGAATAAGAAGGTGAAACGATTGTGAATGGTTGGAACCTTTTCATCATTAGGTCCCTCAATAATGACAATGGAGCCTTGGTGTTGCGTAAACAATGGTAAGCAAGATGATCTTTCAATGGACATTTTTTGACCTATATCAACTTGATTCACAATGTAACGAACATAGATCGCTAAAAAAACATAGCTAACTGAGGTTTCAGCTGCGTTTGAAACCCAAATGACAAAGAAGCTGGGTTTCAAGTATTTCAAAACAGTTTAAAATAGGACAACTTAGTCAGAAAAAATTAATAGAAAGGAGAAATTGAGCAAAAAAGTGTAAGTTAAATATTGTTACGTACTAAATGTAATAGTATAAGATATGGAGTGGAAATTATATACTTTTATGTTAAGTAGCCACTGCCATCAAATCTTTTCAATGAACAAAATGTGCAAAACAAAATGGGCATCGCATAAGACTCGACAACCATAAAAAGATAAAATTGAAAATCGTATCGACAAGCATCAAAAATCAAACAGAGAATTGAGTTATTGTCAAAATATGAATTATAATAGATCAAAGAATTGATACAAATTACATTTCTTTAAGATTAAGTGTTTGATAATCAGCGTTTGATTCAAGTTATTACAGGTCCTTTTTAAAATTTTCAGTTGCATGTGGATTGTTTTTAATTTTCTCGACTGCCTAAGCAGTTTACTTTTTTATCAGAAATGAAAGTTTCCGTATAAACGGATTCAGATTGTTCTATTGTATTTATTGTTTCGACTTTCGTAAAGAAGGTAACGGAATATTTGTGCTTGGGGTGGTTTTTTCTTCTTCAGACAAACTTCGACTTTTTAAGTTGCCATTTTTGACAATTTTTGTAAAATATCATTAAAAAAGGATTGTTGCCTGGAGTTTAAAGTTAAAAAGACACTGTACCTGTGACCTATTTTCGTAAAATTATGGGGGTATAAAAGTTGCCATTTTGGGACAATTAACGCCAAAATTGATTTGTTGCTAGTAGCGAAATCTATCAATTTATACTTTATTTGCGTGTGGGGGAATGATTTTTACTAAAACTCAAAAAAATCTTCATGTTATTCTTAAATTTTTAATTTTTTCATGTTGTTATTGCTCCATAGACCTTAAAAGGCAGTCGAAACGTTCAAGGCTTCGGCCTGATAAGAGCAGTCTTAATTATTTATCGAAATTATGCTAGTCGATAGCTTTTTTAGTTTCAAATTGATTAAGCTAGTCGAGCTTTATACTAGGCGAGCTTTATGCTAGGCGAATTTTATGCTATTCTAGCCGTCACTGTGCTCGTACGATTTAAACGACTGAATTTTTCAAGAATTTAATTGAAATCCGATATAAACTACCCATTAGATCCTTCAATCTTTGATCCTTCACTCTAAAAAAACAGTTAATTTAGGGCAATAAAGTCGCCTATAACAAACTAGTAAGAAAACTCAAAAAATTGAAAAAATACTACGAATGTTTCGTTGACACTAGATGTTTTTTCTTTCGAAAAAAAAACAGAAATATGTTTAAAAATTGCTGGTTAAAGATTTTCTCTAGAGAAAAACCTCTACGCTCTGATGGTATTCATTTATTCCATGTTTCATATCTAAATTTTCAAAAAAAAAGAGAATTAACAAAATTTGCAATTATAACTCAGTACTGTTAAGAAATTTAGCATGCGAACATACTGCACAAAAAGAAATTGAGAAGATTTTTTCAAGAAACAGTGAATAAATTCCAATCAAATCTAGGGTTACTTACATTTTAAATTAAACTTATGAAAAAAGTTTGATGATTGCTTTAAAAAAAAATGATTATGTGTGGACCATATTTTTTAGGCGCATCAAGAATATAACATTTTTTCAGACGCATCAAGAATATAAAAAAAACAAATAATCTTCTTTGCAAAACTTTCCTCGTCGAAAGGGTTATACAATTTTTTCATATATTGTATAAATTGCGCAACCTCTAGCTGATTTGAATCCACTGTTTTCATAAATCGGATAAACCAACTCGTAAACTAGTGTGAACAAAGCATCCAAAGACTACCGGCATAAAAAATGTCCAATAGTTCAGTTTTCATCCAAGCTAGCCCTTTCTTTAGAATAGCTTTTCTCCTTGTAGCTTTTGGATCATCTCTCAACCCAAGTCTTGCTAGTGAGTTAGCAAGCCAGCGTGAATGAGGGCTACTTTGCTGACGGTAAAAACATAGTCAAGTAGAAATAAATCGCAAATAGAGCAAGAGCAGAGAAAGAAGGCACGGCAGAGAAAGATAGATAGATAGATAGATAGATAGATAGATAGAGAGAGAAGAGAGAGAGAGAGAGAGAGAGAGAGAGAGAGAGAGAGAGAGAAAGAGAGAGAGAGAGTGAGTGAGTGAGCGAGTGAGTGAGTTTTGAATTCAAGCTATGAGTGGATGAAAAAAAATCAACTAATTAGAAATTTGAGACCTATCTCTATTTATAGTGAAGTTGTGGGAGTTGACTCGATTCTGACCCAATTTTGCAATCAGAATTGCTTGTGTCTGCCAACGCATAATTTTTCTCTGGATATTCTTTCTTTCTTTCTTTCTTTCTTTTTTCTTTGTGCGATGAAAAAAAAAAATTCGAGAGGTTTTGATTTTGGTTGCAACTGGTAGAAGCGGCTGTAGCAAGATTTTTATAACATACTTTTATAGCAAATGTGAGACATTGGTAGACTAATTTATAGAGCAAAATTCTTCAAAAAACAAAGTAGCTGATTCTACAGTTGATCAGTTGTGATATCGCAATTTGTCTTACACGATGGTAAACCTAGCAGCAGAACAGTAAAGCTAAGAAAAAACTGAGGTAGTTCTTAAATCGAGCGGAAAATTTTGGAGCTTTTCAAATTGTTTTCGGTTTTTACTTGCTCTTGTCAATATATTTTACTGCTCACTAAATTAGAGCTCACTATTCCAGAGTAAAAGTTTACCTGAAACTTTTGAATAATCAAAATTTTTATATATATAAGTTCGAGCAATTGAAGGTTTTCAAATTAAAAATAGTTGAAAATCTTACTTAAATCTTCTGAAACTAACTTTAAAATTGTTCTGTGAGCATCGTTTTTTCTGATAATATAAATTATTACACGGGACATTTTTCTGATTTTTGCGTCTACCGGTTTGTTTTCAAGCTTTTTGAATGGGCAAGGTTTGATATTTCTCGAGGGGGGTAAGCGAAATTTCAAAAAAAAATTTTTACTTTTTTCGAATCACTTTTTCATAAATTGGTCAAATTGACATTCTGAGCTCGCCAAAGTCATCATTAGTTTGAGCAATTTTCTGCACCGCAGGCGAATTTTTGTCAAAACAGATGAAAACACATTTTTGGAAGGGTTACCAACTAATCACGTCAAAATAGTCTAAGGCGACTTTTTAAAAAAAAATTAGCATAGGTCAGCAAAAAAAGTCCTTACATACTACCTTTGGGGTACTCTTTTGATCATCAAGTGTTCAAATTCTTTTGATGAACGCTTGCTTAACCCGTTTTTCCTAAATCCATTACAGTATATGAACCTACTTTTTGAAAGTTTTGAAAATTAAAGATGTAGTAGATAAGCAACAATTATATTTTGCATCGAGCAGTTTTGTGAACAACTTGATACAGGGTGTCAATTTATAATCAAAATTCGAAATACAATGTAAGCTGATGTTTATCTGGTATGAAACACATATGAAAAAATTGAAAAAATTGAACAAAAACGCTCTTTTAGAAGAAACAGAAAACATACATTGGAAAGATTTTTGATGCTAACACGCGATACTGTCTTTCTATTTTTCTGCATGATTGTTTTAGGAATGATATTTCACTAGTTTCAAATTTTGCTCTAAATTTTCAAATATTGCTCTAGCTTTTCCAATGTCACACGAAAACACACTGAACACGTGTGTTTTATGTAGTAGACAAGTATTAGCTACATATTGCAATGAGAATAATTGTGAACAAATCGAGACACGCAGTGTCGAGATAAGAACAAAATTCGAGATGCAATAAAAACTTGTGATTATCTGTTATAAAAGACATGTGAAAAAAGTGATCAAATAAGCACATTTGAAAAAATTTTCATTCTCAGACGTGATTTTTTCTTTCAATTTCTTATTCATTTTAAAATGGTCCAACATTCTAGCTCAAAAATGACGATTTTTCCCTTAGAGCTCCAGCAGGTCTCTCGCAAGTTCAATGACTGAAAAACAGATGGGAATCCTGGATAAAATCTGTATTATGCAACCACAAACTGAAAATTAGGCTAGCCAGTTCCTCAAAAAATTTACACCAAAATAATTGCGCTAAAGCAGCGTTTAAATTGATTACCCTTATAAATAACCTCATAAATTGTGGTTGCATAAAGTTCCTTAAAACCAGAAAGAGTTTCTTTGGCAATCTCTTCAAGTGTTTTTTACGAAATGTCTCAAATTGTGGATATCGCGCATCAAAAAAAGCCAGCTACACCTGGGTCATTGATTCTTGGAAACAATGTATTCGATGGGAATGTTGTGATAAACATAAACATATAAATAAAAAGCCTTCATTCTGTTTCAATAAAAACTGAAATTACAATTTTGAGCTGTGCATTAATTAACGGAGCATTATTTAGCATTGCTTTATTTAAATAAAGTTGCATTTAAATTTTGGAATTCTTCAAATAAAGTACACATGTGGTTTATCAGTTAAAAATTGCACGAGATTAAAGACGCGCATCTCTAATTCCATTCCACACTTGATTAGCATTTTTGGAGATGAAGAGCATTAAGCTGATCAATTTATTTCCAAATAATTCTCAGGAGTCAGGACCAATGAAATAAGGAGGCAATGTAAACTTGATACTCATAATTTTTTCTTTGTTTATATTCAATCTACTGCACTTTTCAAAGTTTTGCTTGAACAAATTTAAGTTGAATCAACATTGGCAAGGAAATTTTTGCCTTTAAAAAATGTTCATTTTTTCAGTAGAACTTTTCAAAGTCGCGTAATAAACAAAACTTTTTTAGCGGTTTTGTTTATTAGAATAACAAAATAACAGAATGATTTCAAAAAAATATTCCAACGTCCTAATCGTTTTGAGTTTGGATTTTATGCTGCCAACAATTCTGATATGTGTTCTTAACTTCCCAACTGGGTTGTGCCATGATGACGGCGATGAGACGCATTACCGACAAGGGACCTTCTGCTGCAACGAGAAGTGTGGCAGGGGAAAGTACTGTCGCTGGTTTGAGTCATTCCACACCCAGAATGTGTGGATACCTACCAAGGAAGGACCAGTGAAAAACACTGGTATAACTAATACAGGTACTTACTTCAAATTTTATTAGTTGTTTCGACTAACTGGTTTGTTGACAGGCAGATAGCCCTTTGCCGAATATGGAAGCTTTTATAGAGAGAGCAAGGGGTGAACTAATTGATTTTTTGCGACATTTATTCGACTAACTCCCTAGTTTTTGAGATGGCGCTATATACGCCAAGATGTGTTGAATTTGACGGAGAGAAGCACTGAAAAAATGCCGCCCCCTCACAAAATACCGGACCCTCTCAAAATGTCGGTCAACCAAATTTGTCTGAAAGCTATAGGGAGTTTTTGATTATGTCAGCAGAGCGCAGAGAATCATTTTCATCATTAAGAAAATGCGCATTTAAATCGAAATTCAAATACAGTTCATTTGACTAACGTGAGGTTTAACTTGTTCAAGTTTGGATCCAGATAACTCCTCCATTTATGATACCCTCAAAAGTTGTCTGAAGTAGATGGATAGCTAAGTGACGATGACTAAGTGACATTTAGTTTCAACCGGTCTCTAACTTCTGTGTACTGTTTTATCTTTCAGATGAGAAGCATTACACGTGCGTGTGCGAGGAAAAGGGAGAACTGGATCCAGTTTCACAAGCTAAACTGAATGAGATTATGAAGAACTTGGAGACAGTGATAGAAGAGAGGGTATTCGACAAAAGAAACTCAAAATGAGCTTGGGTTAGAGTTGATATCATCATCTCTAATTCCATTCCACACTCAATTAGCATTTTTTGGAGATGAAGAGCATTAAGCTGATCAATTTATTTCCAAATAGTTCTCAGGAGTCAGGACCAATGAAATAAGGAGGCAATGTAAACTTGATACTCATAATTTAAAAAAAGATGATAAGCATTGTAACCTTGTATTCCCATGGGAGCAATGAGTTTAAAGTCATATATTCCAACATTTATTTCACAAAATGTTTTGAGTTTTGTCATTTATGCATGAAACGTGAAAGGTTCGGAACAAAAACCTGTTAGATAACGGGCCTCCGATATCGATCTTCACGCTCGGAGAATCGACTAGGGCTATCTAGTTGTATGGAATAGCCCTTCAAGTGCTGATACCGCATACGATAAAAAGTGCCGAGACTACGGAAGTTATCCATCGAGAATAACCGGAAAGCCTCGAAAAAAAATCAACGAAAAGTGTCATAGGACGAGATAATCATCGCGAGAACTCTGATGCCAGGCCTGGGGTTACATATGGTTCCTGCGTTGAAGTCAATCAAAAAGAGAACAGGTGCAGAGAACCAGGAGCAGCATACATTGGATGAATGGCACGCATACTTGACAACGCAATTTGATAGTCTTTTTGTACGCCTATGTAAAATTTCGTGAAACTATGATGTGAATTGTCGGTAAATTATTATTCGTACAACAGAAGCAGACAGTCCGAAGGTTTCTGTTAAAGTTGGAAGAGATTATTTTGATGTTGGATGAACTGATTGAGACGTTGCTGGTACAGCAGGACAACAGGCCTGCTCTACCCCTGTCGAGGCAGTTAGACTGGAAGCCAACGTCCCTTGCTACCACACAACCAGCCGACGTCTCTGCGCGGTGTCCTGGGAGAAGGCTATGCGAGTCCCTCTTGAGCACCCCAGAGACTAGCGAGAAGCAACTGGAGAGAGCAAGCCAGAGAGTGAGAGAACAGCTGGCGGATGAACTCTCGAACAGAAAAGTCTCGAGATTGAAAAACTGCCATGGATCGAGCGTAGAAGGAATTGGGAAGCGATAATCCAGTTGGATGGAGAGAACAGTTCGAAGGAAGGAGTGGAGAAAGCGTTGAAGATCATCATGGAAGAAAAGGCGGACGTCGTCATCTACACTGACGGATCAGCAGCGGCGGGGCAGGCGTGTTAGTGAAATGAAGTCACCTGTAGTGAAGACCCGCGTTAGCGTGTCTATGGCGGCGGCGAGGGCTTGCATCAAGCTGTCGATAATCACACTGCCTTTAGCGCGTACAGGAACCCAAGTGAACACTCAACCGACCCATGTGTAGAAGATGCGAGGAAAAAAGTAGAGCACTGGCTTGCATGCCCTGGCACGGCAGCAGCCCGATTCGAACTCTACGGTACGTCTAGACATCATGACTGAAGAACCCTCTTTGACGATGGCGTTGAAAACGTTATAGTCACACTTTCGCCCTTCCATAATCAACAACAACAACAATAGCAGCACTAGCAGTAATAAAACAAATTGCTTGAATTGATATTTTGCATTTCTGGTTACCTTTACAGCGAAGAAGGGCAAAAAGGACCAATGGCCATTCTGAGACAAAAAACTGAGAGAAAAGCTGGAAAGCTTTGTTTCTAGACGATGGACCTAATGCACTCCGGGTCGAGGTCGTTTTTCCATGTTCAGACGGTGTGGAACCAAAACTTAGCATGTTCAGACCGTTTGGACTAGAAAATGCTATGTTCAGACCATGTAGACGAAAGGAATCTGGTTTCAGACCGCGTGGACCGAACAAATCTGGTTTCAGACCGCGTGGACTGAAGGAATCTGGTTTCAAACCGCGTGGAACAAAGGAATCTGGTTTCGGACCGAGTGGACCAAAGGAACCCGGTTTTAGATTGCGTGGACCGGAAAAAATCCGGTTTTAGACTTCGTGAACAAAAATATTTTGGACTGAGAACGCGTGGAGCACTTTATCCGGCTTAAGACCAAGGGGTCAACAAAAAACAAAGTTACGAAAAAATCTGTTCGGACAACCCAGGAATAGTCCAACGATGTCCGTTTTCAACTTTTTGAGTCAAACGATGTCCCTTTTCGTTTTTTGATTTCTGAATCGAGCGGAAAAAATTTTGACATGATTCGACTTTAATGGACTTCGTTCGACTTTACACGACTTTGCTTGACCGTGTATAATTTACCAGAAAAGGTTAGAGTTTGCTCGACTATGTTTGACTCCGTTCAATTTTGTCCAGTTTTACCGCCCGGTTGGAGACATTGGTAGCATTATCGGCCGAGTACGGCAGCGGCTGTTCGTTAAACACAGATATATACAGTGTAAAATATATAAGTCAAGAGTAAGTCACACAAGATTTTCTCGTAGAGGCAATTTTTGTTAGAATGATCGCACAGTTACATTTGTGGGCAAAATTAAACGCCAATTTAGGTTTTTACTCTCTAAAATGCCTTATTTTGAGGACCATTTTGGATAACCTGTATTATGATTTTCACCAAAACTTTTAAATCGACCTGCTGCAAAAGATCTTAACTACACTCTCTGAAAATTTCAACTTTTGATTTGAATCAGTTACCAGTTTTTTCCAGGTCTGAAATTGCCAGTTTTCACCATTTGTCACGAGGTTTCTATGGGAGTGAACACTTTTTTGGATTAGCGGAGTAGTAAAAACTGGTCATGCGATGTGAAGCAATTTAAACGAGTAAATTTCATTGTTCAGTGTGATAAATTTCCTAAGCTCTGTTGTTTTTTATAATTTCACACCACTGGAAAAATCTATACCAAATAGTAAAAACTGGCATTTTAAGACTTGGAAAAAACTGGTAAATGATTCAAATCAAAAATTGAAACTTTCACTGATGGTAATTTCGATTGTTTGCAATAGGTCAATTTAAAAAATTTGGTGAAATTCCAAACAAATGTTAGCCCATTTGGACTACGAAAAAAGGCGTTTTGAGAATGAAAACGAAAGTTTGCGTTTATTTTCGTCCACTTGTCAATTAACAAAAAAAGTTTCTAAATTATGTTCAGAGATGAAAAAATATGATTCCTATAAAAAATAACAATAAATGAGAAAAAAATTGCCCCGAGACATGTTGAAATTAGAATATTGCAATTTCAATCTGAACAAATGCGGTTGTTTCGGGCATAAAATCCTTACCAGATGTATAAAACGCGTTTGGAAAAAACGCCAATTGATTTGCCATAACCTCCCAACAATTTTGAGCAGAATCACGATTTTATCTCGAAGTTTACTGGCAAAATTTTCCCAAACTAAAACATTTGTGCAATAAAAAAATCATGTAAAATGCGATACGGGCAAACACGGAAAAATTGAGGTTGAAGTTGAAACAAATCGAAGCCGAATAACGATTTACCTATATATAAGTTTTATAAATATATATATTCAACACACGCCCACTCACACAAAAATGGGGGAAAATGAGTATTTTGAAGCATAAAATTATCAACTACGCATCCTAGTAAACGCCATTAGTATCAGTTATATTTGATTTTCAATGTTAGTTTCTATAAAAGAGAAAAATCTGCGATTAAAAAACAAAGGAATTTACTAAACTCTGAATCGATTATAATTGTAGATTTTCTTTTCACCAGAAACTGAAATAGATACTCAAATATGGTCAACGGCTATTTATGGAATACCAGTTCGGCGAAATTCACGCTAAAGCCTTTTTGCGTAAGAAAGCCAAATCAAAACGATTCTTAGAGTTTTTTCTTCAAATCTTTGATAGTAATAAACTGAGTAACTTGCAACCAACTGGGCTTGAATATTTCATTTAGGAATCATTTGTACTTCAAAAATTGCAACAAAAATTAGTTCCATTCACGTAAACCTTATGAAGAAGTTTTGCAGCCAAAAATATTGAGCGTTTTGGCAAATAAACTTGTAAAAACCTTGCGAGCGTTATGCTCTTGAAAATATATGGTGATAATAGCCCAAAACGCTCATAGAAATAGAAACTTTCAACACTTTCATGAACTACGCCTTTTTAAACGTTTTCATCAGAATAAAATATTGGAAGCTGTTAACTAACAGCGTACATTAAGCCAAGCTACGCTGAAAAACAGTGCCTCAAAACGAATAAAAAAGGAAACCTGCCAAATAATTTGAGTGCATTGAGTCAAAGCTGGGTTAATAAATAAATTTGAAATGATCGTGGTTTTTTGGAAGTTCGTGAATTTATTGAACTTAATCTAAACCAACCGGGGTATTTTTAGATTTCAGTGCATTAAATTTTTTTTAATTTTCAACCAAGTAGCCCTTTTAAGTAAAACGGAAATTTTTCGTAGTGTAATGCTATGCCCGGACGTTTAATTCAAAAATTTTGTGTAAGTTTCAAAGTGTTCCCATAAATTGATCAAAGTCCTCCACCAGAACATTCAGACAAGTGAAAAAAGTAACTGCTGAGTAATTTTTTATCAGGTCTAATATTGAACAAGATTGCTTGTATCAGATTAAAACACTGAATATATAAAATACAAACTGATAACTGATATATTTTGCACCTAGCAAAGTATTAAAAAGACCAAATAGTAAGGATCAATTCAAAATGGTAAATTGGTTTGATTTCTACTACGGATGTATATTGCGCGTTAATTGTTCCAAATTGGCTATGTTGGCAATTTTCAACCACCCGTAATTTTGCGATGAATAATCACAGGTGAAATATTTTTCAATTAACTCGTTTAAAAATGGAAACATGTCGGTAGAAATAACCAGCCCGAGCTTGAATACTCCGTGATTTTGCTCAAAAATTGAAACAATTACGAACACAGAGGCGGATCCGCATTACGCAAACACAAAAAGCAAAAGCGCTCAAAAATAGAAGGAAGTACAGCATTAAGTAATTAGGCGTTGAAATACAAAAAATACACCAGAGACAGAGGAGATGCTGTATCTAGAAAAAAAATCTTTTTTCTTCAATTTTTTTTAAAAATATATTTTTTTTCAGTGTATTTTTTATTTTCAGTTGAATTAAATTTTAATCTCAGCGTTTTCCATATACCACTTTTAAAAAAATTAATGCGCTTTTGGTTCTAATATTAGACACAAATGCGAAGTTGCATTTCGCATACACAAGAAAAAATATGACCGATAACGCTACTGGGAAAAACTGAATGAGTAAAAATTAGAATCTACAAAATTTCTTAAGTGACGCACGCCAATTATGACGCATTAGCAGTACCAGCCATTTTGAAAAAAGTATATCAACTAACATGCCTCAATATATAGAGCAGTTTATGGAGCAGTAATAACATGAAAAAACTAAATGTAATAGAATTAAAATAATTTCTTTTTTCGAGAATTTTTTTGTGAAATCATCTCCCCACACGCCATATAAAGTACAAAATGATATGTTTTGCCACTAGTAACAAACAAATTATGGAAAATAAGCTTCCTTTAACCAATTTGGAACGATTTCTATGACGGAATAAATCTCCGCCTACGCGTTAATAGCGCGAAATATATCGCGCGTTAATTGTCCCAAATTGGCCGAAACGGCAGTTTTCAAAAAAACCCATAACTTTACAAAAAATGACTAAAGGTAAAAAAATTTTCCAACTTTAAGCTCAGGACAACAATACTTTTTGAATGATATAAAAAATTCCGTCAAAAATGGCTAGTTAAAAAGTCGAAATTTTTCTGAAGAAAAAACCACCCGAGCACAAGTATTCCGTTACTTTCGTTACAGAAGCCGGAACAATAACAGTCTGTGTTAAAGTCCGTAGCATTGCCTATATTTAATAGCTGGTTCTTGATCAAATTAAACCCATTTTATCGCAACAATATTTGCGACTTAGCTTGGAAAAAAAAGATAGTTCATACTATAACACAAGCATTGATTGTGTAAATAAGAGACGCTAAATACATCCATTTAAAGTTTACATTGCGTATGAGGGCATAAAAAGAAAAATGAAAAAAAAAGAATTTTGATAATTTTATCAATTTTTAATAGGCCTTGAAGTTCAGTATTTAAGGCTTCACCCTGATAAACGAGCTGTGCCGCTTAGTTAACACAAAAAATCTTTTTTTTTGCGCCAATTGGACTTCTGATGTTCAAGAGCGGAAATTCTTTTCCTTTTCTCTAATAAAAAGGCATTGAACATTACGAGGCCAAACTGTGCACTGGATAGTCGCACAATTTTGTGTCTGTATGCTCCCAGATTCCAGAGACAAGTCTGTAAATATGGTAAAATTTTGTCGGAACGATCAAAGAAATTGAAAGAACAAAAGAAGATCAAAGGGATTGTCCTTTTTGCGGAATCCGCTAACAATTTACAAAATACACAGTTTGGCCTTGTAATGAAGTTAAAAGAAATCACGTGTTAAAAGAAAATAAAAGTCAGACCGCAAAAAAACTGAATATAAATTTCTTTTAAATCTTTTTTCTAATAAGAAACACAGTTCATTGATAATTTAAAAAACTTACTTCTCAAGACCAATCGGAAAGCATCATGGTACAAGAGTAATCTCTTCAGTTCGCGCCCTCCTCTCCGAACAAATTGTAGTTTAAATCGTAAGTCTATCACTGTATTTTGTTCAATTAATCCCAAACTTATGAATGATTTATGTTATTTATCGTTACATTTACATTTTTGCCTTCGGGTTTGCATACAAATACCACTTACAAATGCATAAACCAAAAATCTACATTGTATAACTTTATTTTACGATAAGTGCAATAGTTTTTTCATGTCTCTTTTAGTTCAAAGCCGTCATTTTGTATATGAGCTTGAAGTTCTTTCCTTATTTCTGTTTCGCGTTGTTTCAACACTATGAGCTGAGTCCCGACAGCTAGAATGATGAAGAAAATGCCTAAGCCAGATCTCCACCAAACTATGTCTGGAAACAGAAACAGCTGCAGGACGAAACTGAAAACTGGGGACAATAGTTGAATCACAGCTGTTGCTGTCACTGTGACCGATTTTTCATAGGCTCCTTTCGGTGCAAGAATGATAATTTCTCTGTGAAAAAAAAGGTAATAAGCAACTGATTCCGAAGAATCCGCCAGCATTCAATTGTCTAAAACATTGCAATTGCTATCGGCTGCTATCTGATTGGTCAACAGAAATGCTATAGTGTATTGAAACTGCAATATCGACAATAAAACCTTTTTAGTTATATAGTTTTACGAACATATTTTCCCTACAGTGATTTCCCAGAGACCCGCTTATCATACGTGCACCTGCCTTTCAAATTAGAACACAGTGTTATTGTCTGAAAAACGGCGGCTAGAAGGGCTAGCAATCGAGGCATGTTTGCACACTGTTGTTGACTCGTGACTCTCCAGGGGTTATACGAGGTCAATCCGCTGGCAAAGTTACCCAGGGCTGCTCCCAAACTAGTCCAAGGAGGCGGTATGTTTTGAAAGCGTCGAATATTGGCATACATGCATGCAAATGAAACCCCTGCTAATGCAACTAGAGCAACACCCTTTAAATTGTCTACTTCCAGAATATTTTTAGTAAGTAAATCTTTTGGGTTGCAGACAAAAAACGTCCCAATAAAACCAAACAAAACCGAGAAGAAAGTTAAAACAGATGGAAATCTCTTGTCTTCTAGCATTTGAAATATAACTGAGCTGCAAATATGGAAAAAGACCACAACCATGTTATTATCAGCTGGTAAGATGTACTCCAGTGACCAGAAATGCAGGAAAATAGCAGCTCCTCCAAACACAAACCCATTAAGTAAACTCAGATACAAATCTACATTTTTCAAATTCTCCGTCGGCTTGAAGCTGTTGTCCAAAGCCAGAAGCAATATGCATGTTGGAGATCCAATAATGCCGACCCAAGTGCTGATTTGTGACGATTGAGCTCCCGATTTAGCAAAGGAGAGAGATCCTAACGAATAACAGAGAGCACCTAATGAGAGGTATATAACACCCCTGCTCAACATCATGATCAGAAAAGGACATAAGCGAACAGAATTTTGAAAAGTAAAGGTATTTCTAATAACTTCAACGATTTTAAGGAATTGATTTGTGGATTCTGTAAGTAGCTCAGACCGTGTGTGTTAGATTAGCGTTCCAGAGTTTTTCCCTCGCCAAAGAGATCACGATAAAAACTATTGCACTCAGTAAAATGTAACTTCATTTCAAATTAAATCTGAAAACTAAAACAACAGTCCTGTCAATATGAAAATGGTGTTGGTTATATGAGCCATAAAAATGCTTCTACCAAATAGCGTAGACTTCAAAATGTTGTAGCGACTTCGGTCAATTAGAATACTATGCTGCGCTTTAAAATCTTTCAGGCTTCATATTAAGCAATGGTGAAAAAATTTAACGAGAATCTGAGATCGAAAAATTCACAAAGGCCTTTTTATAGTAATAAAAAAAAATGTTTCCTCAATAATGCCTGTTAGACTAACCTTACATTTTCAAACGCGTTTTTCTCAAATTGAAGTAAGATAGAATTAATAACTTAAATTTTCAAACGCGTTTTTCTCAAATTGAAGTAAGATAGAATGAATATAGTGCAATTATTTCTCAGAGATTCTCAACCAAAATTTTGGCTTTTCTTAATTAATCAGAAATTACGCTGAAACTACTTTGTTAATTGATAATAAAAGTATATCACAAGAAGCCTCTTACACATACCAACAAAAATCTAGAAGGGCTAAATCTCCACAAACCTGTATAAGAGAAAATATTTTTGCTTTATATTCAAGAAACGTGATTTTTACTAAATAAAACCCAAAATGTTTGCTTAAAAGCAATTTTAAACAATTTGCACAGTTTTTTGAAGATTTAGCCCTTTAAAATTTTGTTGAGATGTGTAAGAGGCTTCTTGTGATACAGTTTTCTCATCAATTAACAAAGTAGTTTCAGCGTAATTCTTGATTAATCAAGAAAAGTCAAAATGACCCATTTTTGGGGTAAAACTTCGGGCCCGAATTTCGCAAAACAAATTACATCATATTAATTCTGCTGAAATTTTAAGCAAGTTGTGTCCTCATAAACTTTCACCTAAACTCAATCCAATCTGAGAAAAACGCGTTTTAAATTTCAAGTTTAACGCGTTTTGTCCGGTTAATTTAAATCAGCACTGTATTTATGACAACAATAATTATTTTAATCATGATCATTATAATAAGAACTTCGAAGAAAGTGAGGAGTTATATGCTTGGGGTGGTTTTTTATTCGGACCACTTTCACTAAATTCTGATCCTTCTTGATCTACATGGGGCCAGCCGAATATGCTCACAACTGGTAACCTGCAGTGAGTATGCCTTAACTTTTTTATCCCGCAGTATCAAATCTTTCCAAATTGAATTAAGGCAGCTAATTGGATTTGATGCTAGAAAAATAAGGCGACAGGGCATAAAAGTGACCGAACATTTAGAACACCAAAATGTATTAGCACCCAAAGTTACTACAAATACTAGCAATGCCATCCCAATAAGTTTCTGCAGATATCGAACCACTTAAATACAAGATTTTCGATAATAGTTATGGTAATTTTAATAATGGTTGATGCGTGTTTAATTGTCAAAATTTCCGTTTTGGGTTTCTCAGAAATGTTTTAACTTTTTGTGCTTTCATAACTCATTTTGAGAAAAACGCGTTTGGAAATTCAAATTTTGTTCGTTTAGTCCGGTTAATTTAAATCAGGACTGTTTTTGCGATAACTAAAGATTTCACGATGAAACTTACACAAAACGAACATCTCGAAACAAAGGATTTAAACAGAACAAAATATCAAGAAACACAAAATGTTTCAATCTTTCATATTTGTAGCACCCCTCGCAATCACAAGAAAAAAACTGAGAACAACAGTTCTACAAAACAGCAAAAAATTGCAACAAAATATAGAAACGTAAATTGAAAAAAGCAACTTCAAAATACAAAAAAGAAGCTGCTTATTGGATTAACTACTAAATACAAATATATTTAGAGAACTTTAGCTTAAATGAGTCAATGTGAACAACTAAGCTTCATTCCAGGGGCGGACTTAGAGGGGGGCATTCACCCCACCTCAGGGATTCGACCCCCTGACGCCCCAAAGGTTCCCCCTTTGTACTATTTTGAGATATCCACTTTTGGTGACGTACCCTAAAGTTTTTCTAAAGGCGCCTTCGGCGATAATATATATACTAATTTTGAGCGCGGAGCGCCCGCCGAAAAAACGCGACTTTCTAAAACTGTCCAAAAAAAGCCTAAAAACGCCACAGAGTCTTTTTAGTGCTTTGGGTGAGCTTGTTGCGAAATTAATTTGGTCGACAAAAATTTTTCTAGAAATTTTGAAAATCTGCCCCCCTCGAAAACATCCTAGATCCGCCCCTGCTTCACAATAAACTCGTTTAAACGACAAAAATTTTTGTCGAGCTTGTTTTGAGAAACCGTTTTGAAAACTTTTTGCATCGAGGGAATCAAAAGTGCAAAAGCTTTATTATTATATTATCTCACTCGACCCTATTTGTAGTTTTTATTTGCAGTATTATATTATGCGCGAAAAAAGTCACAGAAAAAGTAAAAGACCTGAAAACTAAATTCCTCCCGCTTCACAAACAAAACAAAAACCTCGCAGAATGCATGATTCAAATTTGAACATTTGAACATCGCGTCCAAAAATCATTCGCCTGATTCGCTTAGTCCTGACGCATGGAATTTATCATTTTACGAACAATTTATTCTTAGAGATCGGGCAGCAATTAAACTCTGCACTAAAAATGGCAAAATTTGTTGGAAAACTTGAACTGATCTTGTTACATTCTGCTCGCTTGCGTAAAAAACTCACATTTAATTATCAAAACTGTTTTATGAAAACCGTTTATCAGAATTTAACTTTTTTTCAGAAACTGCACTCTTAACTCAATTTAAAAAGAAAACTTAACATTAATTTTTTTATTTGTTGATCAGATAGTCAATTAAGAGCTCAGAGATGTAAGTTAAAAGATGCTACAACTCAAGATCTAACTTACAAGATGCTAAAGCTCAAGCTGTAAGTTAGAAAACACTGAAGCGCAGGATGTAAGTAACAAGATCCTAGAGCGCAAGATGTAAGTTACAAGATTCTAAAGCTCAATATAAAATTTACATGATGCTAAAGCTCAAGATGTAAGTTACAAGGCGCTTAAGTTTAAAATGTAAGTAAAAGATGCTGAAGCTCAAGGTGTAAGTTACATGGTGCTAAAGCTCAAAGTGTCACTTACAGGATGCTAAAGCTCAAGATGTAGGTTAGAAGATGCTAAAGCTCGAGATGTAAGGTACAAGATGCTAAAGCTCAAGAAATAAGTTACAAAATCCTAAAGCTCAAAATGTAAGTTACAAGATGCTAAAGTCAAGGTGTAAGCTACTAGATGCTAAAACTCAAGATATGAGTAACAAAATGCTTAAGCTCAAGATGTAAACTACAAGATGCTAAAGTTCAAGATGTGAGTTACAAGATGCTATAACTCAAGATGTAAGTTACAAGCAAACGTGTTGGAAACTTTGAAAAACAAAAAGGGAAAAAATTTCAAAAACACAGCCTTAGAGTGTAGAAAATGATCAAAAGAAAGCTTCAAGTCTGAGGTGCACTAAGAAGAAGGAAGCAAAAAAATACTTTCCGGCCAGAAACACATAAGACACTAATATTTAAAAAACTCCGTGAAGTTTCCGAATTTTTTGACATTTGAAAGGTTTCTAGAGCAGTGAAATGCAATTATGATTCAAGATATCAGTTATTTTTAGGATAGTTTCTAGAGAAGTTCCTTGCAATTAAAATTCAAGATATCGGTTATGTATTAGGAAAGAACTCGGCATGTATTAGGATAGTGAATAGATTTCCCCATAAATTGAGATTGGTAAAAGAAATCCATTGTATTAAGATAGAATGGAATCTGCAATGTATTATGAAATAAGGTTTGAGTACCACGGTCAGAAAATGATTTAAAAAACCTAGCTTTTAGTGCAAAAAAATTAGTGTTTGAAAAACTTTTCAGAAACCTTAAAATTGTTTTGTGAAAACTTTTCACGTAATCGTTTATTATTCAATTGTAATCTATCAACCGTATATTGCATGTAGAGTGTAAATTGAAACCCAAACGGTATAACAATTGGTATTATGTTAGAACAATGAAATAAATGTTTGTAGTTTTTGCCTTAAATTTTTTTTTTTCATTTTTCATTCAAAAATTAATTAAAAAATTTGATCTAAAATGAGTCATGAAGTAGTTTAACAAGTGTTCTAACTATACAAAGCAATGTTCATATTAAGTATGAATATGTTGAAACCTAGCTGAAAACTCCGATATTCCCTACTTTCTTGAAAAATTTTAGTTGTTTTTTCCTATTAGACTCAATTCTGTCCAAAATTCTCCACATTACACCTTTTAAACTGATACTCAACTGGCATTCTGTCAAAGTAAAGAAAAACAAACTTAACAGCATGATTTCAAATGATCACTTATATTCATTATTCTTATTTTTTGAAAACGTCTTGAAAAAAAGCGATGATTAGATTTCACCTCGAATTTTTCTCAAAGATTAGCTCAAATTTATTCAAAAAGCTAACGCGCTGTGTCTTAATCTACTTCTATAATTGACACGTATATTTACTGTCACAATTTATCCAAGTTTTTATTCACAATTGCCTTTCTAGTATTTGAAAAGGTACACAATTGGAGGGAAGTTCAAACACAGTTTTTGCAAACTACATCTAAGTATTTAACGAAAATCAAGAATTTTTAACGATTTATTAGTGCTGAATGAATCTTGCTAAAAAAACTACAACTTCTGAAAAGTCTTTCGTAATATTCATATCAAATTTGGTATCGTTAAAGGTGAATGAAGTTTATTAAGGTTAATCTCTGAAGCAAATCTGAGGTGAAATCTAATCATAAACTTAATTTAAAAAAAGTTTGGTAAAAGATGTTAAGAAATTTTGCTATAGTTGATCACTTAAATTAATTCTGCTTACCACGTTTTTTATTTGGACAGAAAGCCAGTTGAGTATACATAGAAAAGTTGCAGTGTGGAGACTTTTGGACAGATTTTGAGTCTAAAAGGAATAAACTTAAATTTTTCAAGAAAGTACAGTTACCTCAGTTGTTTTTTGATACTCGGAGGTTTCAGATCCATTTCATCTAGGCCTCAACATAGGCATACCTTATATGCACCTTGCTGTGGATAGTTAGAACACTTTGTAAAACGCATCATGACTCAAACTAAATTGAATTTCACCGTAAATCAAATTTGAGGAAATAAAAAACTCCGATTTTTAAGGCAGAAACAATAAAAAAAAAACTCGTTTGGGTGTTTTAACATAATATCAATTGTTATACAATTTGGGTTTTAAATTACAATTTAAGCGTGATATGCCGTTGATAATTTACATTGGATAAAAAACAATTAAAAAAATTACCAAAACAAAATTAAAACTTCTGAAATTTTTTTCAAAAACTTCAGATTTTTGCAAGAAAAGTCGATTTTTTTAGTATTTACTTGCCATGGCACTAAAACATTATAACTTAATGCATTAAAAACTCTATTTTATATCTTAAAACAATCAATTTCTTTTACCAATCTTATCACATTTGGAAATCTATACCCTATCTCAATGAAGCAGTTCAGAGTAGTACGAGTAATTTCAATGTAAAAAAAATACAACTAAAAGATTTTTTTTTCCAAAAAAATCATTGTTGAGTCACCAAACTCTGAAAAGGCATCGCGTTATTTTTATCTGACAAGGTATCAAGAGATGCAAACTTTTTCGGCACATAAAAATTCAAGAAAACAAACAAGTTTTGTCTAGTGGAAGCAATTTTATTAAAGATCAATTTTACTTTTTTCGGTGAAATTTCAGTTTCCCCGATATTTTGATTGTAATCCGTTAAACTCAGATGTATATTCAAATACTTTTTGAGTATATAATGAGCGTAGCGTGAATCAATTTGCATATCGCAATTTTTCTGTAGATTTTGTTAGCTCGGAACTTATGAACAGATTAAAAGAGCAACTCTTGATTTGGTAAGAAGCGATACTGTTTTTTGTTAAAATTTCGATTAAGTTTGAAGTAATTGAAAGCTTAAAAATCATTTCACTCTCCAATTCCTGTTTTGTTAGGCTCATCTTGATTCACCGTAGAAAAACTTTTTTATTCAGGATAATGGTATAAGTTTTGACCTAAGACTTATAAAATTGTTCATGTTTACTCAGGCCTGATACAATACTTGAATTAGTTAAAAAACATCAAAAAAATGAATGGCAGCTTAAAAGCTTTGCGAAGATTGCACAAGTTCTCCCTATTTGGAAAAGAATAAATTTACGCTTTCTTTTCTTCACATTGTCTCCAATAACCGCACAACTTTGATTTGATATGAAAAAAAACGTATTGGTTGATTTATGTCCACATATACATAAGCAGTTAGATTTCGCTGCTGCACTTGTTTCGCATACAGTTCCTTAATTTTGGTAAAATACCGGATTTATTGTAAGCTTTGATGTAAAAGAAGGATGAAGTCTCTGCTCAACTCCAGTTTTCTCATATTTAACATTTCTTTCGAATCCACAACAACAATGGTTTATCATTCCGGACAATGGGCAATGAAGATAATAAATAACAAAGGTTCATATAGTTTTACATGTCAGACCAAGCGTGATATATCAATCGCATGGATTGAGTGACGTCAGAAAACATTGACTTGGAGCTGAAACTGTCTGCAAATACTTTACAACTTTAAACTCAGACAAATTTGTTATGTATAACAGTCACAATGAAATTGCATTTTTCGTCTCCGAAACTGAAACGGAAACTGGATTTAAAGTAAAAAAGCAATAATCAGATTTTTTTTTCGAAACGCAAGTTTCAAAATTATTGATTCAAAATTTTTCCAAAACTACAGGGGTATTTCTGCTAATGCTAATAATGATTCCATCTGTTAGCTCATTTGAAAAAAAAATTCGTCGCTGCGTGTTTGTCGGTCTTACTGTTTTTTTTTTCAACAATTTTTCCGCTTTGACGTAGCCTTTAAGTCCAAGCTGTTTCTTTCATCTAAATCTTCGAACCTACCAAGTAATCATTGGAAACGAAAGTTTGCTTCGGCTTCTGCTTGACCTTCCAAAATTCATGTTTGATAAAAAAAGTTCCCATAAACTTTGCTTCAAATAAATCCCGATTAGGATAGTTATAAGCTTTAAGGTAAAATCTTACTTCGTCTCACATTTAACTGATAGGTGTATTTGATAACTGCTCTTTTTTCTAATACATTTAATTTGGTTGTCTTCCTGCATTTTTATCAGTAACGGTCCAGACTTTTCCGGTGCGGCTCTTTTATACGAAGTTCATAGATAAGGATAGAAACGAGTGTCACATTTTCCTATTTCGCTTTGATCAATAATTGAAGAAATGTGTCTCTATCTCAATAAGGTTGGTGAGATCATTTTGAAGTGCTGGCATAAAAATCGCAGTACAGAAAATGAAGTTCCCACATTTTTCTCTTCAAAGTGTCGACTTGCTTTAAAGTTATATGCTTTCTCATCTAGTGAAAATTTTTATATGCTGAGATGTTTCTTCATAGTACTGACATGAGTTGTACAAAAGTTTTTGTCCTATTGAAAAAAATTTCAAGGGTCTTACAACTGAATGTTGACAATAGCATTTAATATGTTTATTAAACAGTCGAGTGCAAAAGACCTATAGTTTTCTTCCGGCTTCTGCTTGAAATTCCATTGTTCAATAAGGTCGATGAGATGTTTTTTTTGAAGTGCTGTCATAGGTATAGCAGTACAAAAAACGACTTCCCTGGCCTTTTTCTTCGAATTACCGATTTGCTGTTAAATTGTTAGCGTTCTATTCGTGTCGTTGCTTGTACATATTGGGCTGTTTTTTAAATAGTACTGACATGAATTTGTCTTATAAAAAACATTTGTCTTGCGGCATTACAACTGAGTGTTCAATTTTAACACTTGCTTTGTTTATCATTTTGTCGACTGCGAACGTTAAAAGTTTACTTCAGGCTTTTGCTTGACGTTCCAGTATTCCTTTATGTTTTCGAGAAACAAAATCTTGAAAGCTTCAATACTAAAGAATAACTTAAAGGTACTTGATTCGACTCTGGTCACCTTGAAGAGATATTTCGTAGAAAAATTCATGCTGCGAAAAGATAGGACAGATGAGCACTTTGGCAGAATAAATGTTTAGAGATGGTGATCTCATAAAATTTCGAATATTTAAATGGAAATTTTTGTCAATTTAGCCATAGCAAACAAAGATTTTAATGCATCAAGTATAGAAGTTTTCCGATGTACATTAAAAAGCTTGAGTGTGATGTAAACAACTAGTTTGAAAGCTGGTTAGGACATATTGTTGATTTTTTTAACTTTTTTTTAAAACTTAAATAAACCAATGAAAATGGTTTGGCAATTTTTTGACCTGAAAAACGCTTCTTCTTATTTGTTTTTGAATGGATTTTTGCGTAAAATTTTTATAGAAATGTTTTTATTTCAATAAGGTTGACGGAAATTTTTTTGAAGTGCTGGAATAAATATCGCAGTACAGAAAATGAAGTCCCCGTATTCGTCTCTTCAAAGTACTGATTTGCTTTAAAGTTAAATGCCTTCTCGTCGAGAAAAATTGTTTATATGCTGGGCTGTTTCGTGATAGTACTGACAAAAATGTACAGAAGTTTTTGTCCCAGAAAAAAACTTGCAATGGGCTTGTAATTGAGTGTTCAAAAAAGCACTTAATTTGTTTTTTAAACTTTCGAGTGCAAAACACCTATAGTTTTCTTCCGGCTTCTGCTTGACATCCATTGTTTATATTTGTGGTCTGAAAAAAATCGCATAATTCAATTCAAATGATTTCCGATTAGAGTAAACAATAACTTTGTCTTCCATTTAACTGATGTATCTATATTAAATTGGACCTAATGGTGCAGGCCAACCCGGCCCTGTAAACGACTTGCAAGTTCAGTGCGTGCGAAGCGATGTTGTACCTTAATATTCAAGATTTTCTAATTGTTTCTCGAAGTACTGTATCGCAGATAATAACTTATTTGGATCTTATTTATGCCAACCATGATAACAACCTTCCATGTTTATCTTTCTATTTTGATATACAAAAGGCATTTGATTCAGTGTCTCATCATTTACTGTTAAAAAACTCTGTGCCCTTGGCTTTGATTTTGATTTCATTAATCTGTTTACATCTTATCTTTATGACTTCTGGTGTCCCTCAGGGTAGCGTTCTGGGTCCTTCTTTTTGTTATTTATTGATGATCTTCCTGGTTAAATTGTTTATAGTGTTTATTTTTTATTTTGCGATGACTTAAAACTACATTCAAGATCATCGCCTAAAAAGATTCAACGTGATATTGACACACTTTCTGAATGGGCAAAGTTAAATGGACTTTCGTTTCATCCTTTATAAACCAAGAGTTTTGGCTATCCACAATACATTTTTACAATGGAATTAGAATTTGTCGAGGATATTAAAGACTTGGGCCTGATTATCAAAAACCAACTCAATTGGAATTCGTATATTGACCTTAAACTTGCCAAAAGCAACAAAACCTTTAATTTTCTACGGAGAAATGTGCCTTTTCAAGTTAAACAGCAACGTAAACTTTTACTCTATCGATCAATATAATTCTATCCGTGTTACTTTTTAGCTCCATTGCATGGTCACCTTCAAAACACAGCCTTCGCACACTCGAAAGTTTTCAAAAACGCGTTCTTAAATGGGTGTCAAAATCGAATGACTGTGACAAATGGCTACAGATGCTCAACATGCTAATACGTACTGATGTCAATTTGTTATGGAAAATTTGGCACAAAAACAGTCGACATCAAGGTTGAATTGGAATTGATTAAGTCCACAAACTCTACTTGTTCTGCTAGTACAAATCAGTTTGCATTTAAACATACAAGACGATTCAAATCTGACAACAACTTCTTCATCAGTTGTCCGTACTGCAAACGAACTTATAAAACTGAATGTCTTAAGCTTTGAATCTACCCTACCCTTTTTCTCAAGAGACCTTAAAAACTATCTGGTTCAAAAACGAGCTTCTTTTAACCTAAACAATTCGTGTACTTTCTTTGTTAAATGTTTTTGTTTAAATTGCCGATCATAATTTGCTAGCATTTTGTTCTGAATTTTTGCATTCTTTGATCTATACATTCCATCTAGTATATATTTTACTTCCTCAGCTGTGAATTCAAGTGAATATAGCTTAGGTGGCTTAAGATAGTTTTACCTTCATAGTTAAGGTAAAATTTTACAGGTAAACTTGGGGTGACTTGAAGTAAAATTTAAAACAGTTCCCCACAATTTTCAAGGTAAACTTGAGACGAATTAAGGTAGTGGATGAGGTGGCTTGAAGTAAGGTTAGAGTGAGCACTTTTTGCTTTATCTGCTGATTTAACTTATGGTAATTTTTAAGGTAACTTTGTCAACTTTTTCAGCGAGATGAATTTGGGGACTTTGACATTACTAAGTTTTCTTTGCTTATTGAATTTTTCAATAAATTGGAATTCATTTTATGTTCACATGAGTTATTCCGAGTAAAATTGAGATAGAGTGAAAAAAATTTTCTTTCAAAGCTACATCATATTAGACAATTCTTTTAAAAATTTCATCAAGTCACAAATGAAAAATTTAGGCCACTGAAATTGACAGCTGCTGGATATCTGCAGACTTGCTATCTGCCCCATACATTGAAATACGCCTTCTGCCACTGCGGCAGATAATCCATCAGAGGTTCTAAAACAAGAGAAACTAATTTTCGTCACATATCGGGAAAAACATCGTTTCTTTCTTCAAAGTTTTTTTTTCGGTCAAAAACTGGATAATTACATTTTTTTGAATATTTTCTGTAGAAACATGCATTATTTAAAATAATTTTACAAGCATTCTGCGCACGATCCAATGTACCAATTCATAAGCAAAAAGTTGATTATATTTTCAAGACTTCTTTGTATTTTAACAAGCCATTTTCAAGCCAGTTGTAGAACAAGCACCCTATTTTAGTAGATTTTTTTGACTCTCAGTCATGGCTAGGAATGACGAGGGCACATCAGTTCCATCTAACCGAGCAGCTTGTCATTCAAAGCACAGTCTTAAAATTTATACTCACTCAGAATGATGTAGCTACCAGGAATACAAGAAGTGATGACCAGAAAGGCGGCAGTCAAGTTCTGTCTGAACAAAAAACGAGAAAACTCAAAGTAAAACTAAGTGAGCAGAACACAGGAAAGCAAATCTATTTTGGACGTGACTTTTCAATTCAAAATACACTCAGTACTAGCGCATTTCAGCCATAGGATGCATAGATGACACGAAAAGAGCCATTAAGTCAGCTTACTCGCATATGTTTTCGTAGAAGGGAGACCTCAGCATGTAGAGTAGCATGAGGGTTGTTCTTCTCTTCAGTTCCTTCCTCTCTCCCTCGGACGCCAGCTGACCACAAGTCTCCTTCCGCACATGCAGCCCAAAGTCATGCAGAATCAGGCTGAACATTGAGTACACATTACGTATGAAAAAAGTTAAACACCTGTAATGCCAATTTCGTACCCAACAATTAGTCTTCAGGTCAAATAAATTTAAATTCAGGTGAAGGCAAAACATAAGCTGGCTACCTGCTTTATACAAGTCCCTAAAAAACCTCCAACATGAAAAAAGATCTGTAGCAGTATTAAGTATAAAGAAATCTGGTTTCATTGAGAGAACCGGGTGAATTAGGAAAAAAGTGATATGACTGCTTCTATTTCTAACCTTGACATTTCGGTGACAAATGAGACAAACCACGGTTTGTATGAGTCACCTCCAGATATGTAGCGAGACGCTAGAAACATGATTGGACGAGACAGGTAAAGGGCTTCGGCCGCGTACTGATACGTGTTCAAAGCTGGCTCATCGCCCGGACTTGTTGATAACTTTTTGGTTTTCCGTTCCATAGGATGTTTCTGGTCAACATTTAATTTCCAGGTTCTGGTTTTCTCTTTTGCCGCTAGAAGAGAAATAATAAGCATGTTCCTTAAAAAGAAAACAACACAAAAAATTCGAAGGAATGTCTACATATCGGTAGCTTTTTCGCGGCTCAATTAGTTGTCAAAAATTATCTCTTTAATAACTCTTCATAGTCAAGACATTTACAGTATCTACAAATACACAAGTAGTATAATTTTGCTCCAATCAGGGGGGTCCCTGTCAATCCTCCATGTACAAGGATAGCTTCACTTGCCTTATCATGGGAGTTGACCTGAGTTGACGTTCTGCGCAAAAAAGTTTATGCATACAATTAATAAATAATCAATTCCAGTATAAAAAATACTTAACCTTCCTTCTTTAGTTTATGCGGATCTGATTCGATACGCATAATATCGAATCTAGCCAATCGGAAGTTTCTATTTTTCATTTAGAGAGATCCAAAAGCACTACAATTTTTCCTGCTTTGTTTTTCACAGAGGCACAGGAAAGATTCGGAAGTAGTAGCAAACCTTCTGGAACCAGCTGAATGTGAGTACAAAAATGAATCATCCAAAAATGGAAAAAAATTGGAACAATGTATTAGTTAACACAGAGGCGAAGTTGCGCTTCGCAAACACTAGCGAGAACATGACAAAAAACAGCTCTTTAAACTGCAATAAGAAAAAGGTATAAATAAGCTTCAAATTAGTGAAAAGAATCGGCTACGTCTCGGATTCGATCTGCAACTAGAGATGAGTCTCTCACATTAACCACGTTTAAAAAATTATTAAGCCACAAATAAAGCAAAAGCGTGATTAAAGCAAAAGCGCCAAAAAAATAAGTGACAATTTTTTATGAACACTTTTTTTGCGCATTAGGTTAGAACAAAAAATTCGTACTACTACACGGACGCTCGCAGTATAATCATAAAAATATCTCAAAATTCGGCAGCCCTTGAATACTTCTGACCCTTCATTCACTTTATATGTTCATTTATGAATCGAATCGTCGATACATTGCCATAAATAACTCAAGGGGCAATAAAAACAATTAATAATATTAATAATAATAATAATAATAAGAAATTGTTTTCATATCATAGATTTCTCAGCAGACAGGGTTTAATTAGCTGTGCTGTCGTTAGTAGGTCACGTTATCGGTAGAGCAACCCACAGAAAATATTCATTTTTTGACAAGAAAGTTAATATGAAATTTGAAATATAATTCTGAGCCCATGTGAATGCCCAAATATTTAGTATAGAGCCCCTTTTTAACATCATCGGTTCCTTTTTTATTTTGTCTGTTCCTGTGGTTATTTTTCTAGTAAAATTTATGTTTAGGTTCAGAGTAAGCTTATTGATTTTCAACCAATTTCTTATTTTGATAGATCCTCATTGTATTGGTGTAAGTTTTGATTTTTTTTGCTTCACTGCCGTATCATCAGCGTATAAATATATGTTCACTGAGTTTGTAATCAGTGGTAAATCATTTATCAATTAAATGAACAGTAGTGGCCCGAGCACTGATTGCTGTGAAACTCCAGAGTGAATAGTTTTCAATTTCGACAATTTCCAGCCTATTTTGACTACTCTTGATCTATTTTTCAAATATGACTTCAACAATGCCTGTATGGGTACTCGTTGTTCGCAGTTCTACCTTGTAAATCACAAAATTAGGCTAAATTTTGACGTATCTATTGCGTGAAACAGCCCAGTAGCAAAAAGAATTTAAGCAACGAGGCAAGTAATTTTTATAGAAATCTGATACAGCAATATTTTGCCTGAACAATATTTACAAACAAAAGCGAAGCTGCACGCTTCGAAAACATGAGCATATTAAATGCAAAAAGGGACGTAAAAATAGCAAACAAACAATTGGAAAAGTGCCAATGAACTCAAATAAAACAAAGAAATTCGGGAAACTGAAGTTTTCCCAAATAAAAAACAAAAAATCAACACGACCTATGTAAGTGTCAAGAAAAAAAGCCAACCACAGGAGTCAAACTGCGGATTTTCAGATTAGCAAGTACACAATTTCCTGGCTGAACCAACTGTCCTAGCTGCCTAACAGACTTTACATATCATCTAATGGTAAATACTGAGCCCCTAATAAAGCGAACAAAATGCTGGCTACTAATTCACTCGCCATATAAATTGAGCATAAAAGTTGAGAACAAATCTGAACGAGAATGGCTGGAAAAAAAAACTGGTAGGAAAAAGTAAAATCGTTTGTTTGTGTAAATGAGCAGACCGAAATTGGCGCTAACCATCTTTCTTGCCTCTTAATTTTTCTGAAATATGTTTTTTTCCCGAAATTCTTGAAGATATCATATAAACAAAACTGTGCCCACAGGCAAACAACTACGCAAACCTTAACAAAATTGAGCTTTACAAAATTTAAAAAAGGAAAATTACCTTGACAGAAATAGTAGCCTTGGCAAAAATTTCGGATTAGAGGGGATCGATTTCATAAAATATCATTTTTCAGGTGAACAAAGTATCATTAGACCAGTCACACCTAAAAACTCTCATTTACACTCAAGCTTGATTTAGATAAATAATAACCTAAATGGACATCTTTCAAAAATCGGAGATACAATTTATTACTTTCAAGGTATCTGAATTTCAAGAAAAAATTCATGATTGACAATTTTTTCTGGGTAAAATAAACCCAATTAGAGAAAAATGGTTCAATGAGTCCTATTTTTTTCTGCTGGGAATTCTGAAAACGGCAAACCTTCGAGGCAACGATCGCCCAAGCAAAAAACTTGAAAAAAGATTCTTTTTTTTTTCAAAAAATTTTCTCGACACTCATATCAAAAAATCATCGGCCAATTAAACATTTTGATATGGCGAAATCGATCTTACCACCAATAGACTTTGAGTTCTCTGTCCTCACATCTGTTCCACGGGCCCTCAACAATTTACTAATACGAACCACAAAAAAGCCAAGGCTAAGAAATTGCCAAAGCTATGCAGCAAAAATGGCACTAGGTATAAATAGGCACATATTGTTCATGTAATAATTAATTTTGAATGTAAAAAATTGGAAATTATGAAGCTAAATTATGAATAAATTATGCATTTCAAAAAATGCCAGACATACTGAGTGGGAAAGTTTTTGAAATCTAATTATTATTATTGCACTGTTGTTTGAAACAAATAATTTTTTCGGTCCATTTGATGAATCATAAATGCATCAACTGTGCTAATTTATTACTTATCGAATGTCAAAGCACATGCTACCAAATACCGCAAAAATGCCTAAAAGAAGCACCAATATTTGCGGCTTAGGTTGGAAAAAAAGAATAGTCGTACAATTACACTACGCTCGCTAAAGCTCGCAAGTGTAATGACCAGGAAACATTAAGACAATATAAACTTAAAACTATTAGCTATCATAAAACACAAGGGCGAACTTGCACTTCACATATACAATCAAAAATATGACCAATAACTCTACGGGGAAAAACTGAATGAAAAAAACTTTGAGTCTAAAAAGTTTCTTAAGTGACGCACGCCAATTATGAGTCTACATAATTGCTAAATGAAACAAGCCAATTATGACGCATTAGCTGTACCAGTCAATTTCAAAAAAAAGTAATTTACCAGCTAACATACCTCAATATAATGAGCGGACGCATTTTAACTAGTATACGAAAAAGTTCATTAAAAACATCCGACCCTGCCCACGTTCGAACCCTTTTTTTGTTGCGGGTCTCCTTCTCTACCTCTACGCTACAGATCCATGATACCTGGAAACTAAAGTGCTATTTGTAATATAACAGTCTGTGTTAATATCCTTAGCATTGGCTGCACTGAATAGCTGATTATTGATCAAAGTGAGCACTTTCAAAAAGAACACATTTAGTTGCAACAATATTTGTGTCACAACAATATCAGCGACTATGGTTGGATAAAAGAGACTTCATACTATAACACAAGCTTTGCTTGTGTAACTAGCTGAAAACCAGTTAAAAAGTCGGAATAGTTAGGGCTGATACGAAAACTCAGGGCTCCCGTCGCAAAAAAAAGTAAGATAATCGTTAAGAAATACTCTCACCTCCAGCTATGGTGCGTATTCTGATTTTGGATCTGGGCATAGTCAGAATCTCATGTTCGCTTCTCTGGGAATGATCGTCAGCAACAGTTTCTGGTCTCTCGTCTCCGTCAGAATTGAAATCCTGATTCGATCCACATTTGATTCTTGGGTACAGTTTCTGATTAAAACAGTGATAGCCATGTAAAAGCAAAAGAAACTTTAATATCTGTTTGGCATACTAGAAGACAAAGAAAACATGATTTGCACCTTTATACAAAATAAGATCGCATATTAAAAGTTTGTTGATTTTGGCTACTTACCTTGTTCTGACCATTATGAAAGATTCGAAAGGAACTATGAACTAGGGTGGGTTTTCCCTAATTCAAAAAAGATTGTTTCACATCGAGTGTAGTACAATTTGAAGTTGCTTAAATTCAGGACTATTTCATATAAAACGCTCGATGTCGAGAAAAACGGTCTGATAACTTTTGATTTTCAGACGATTTTTTTATCACAGCGTAACAAATAAAGATTTTTTAACTGGTCCTCACTGGCTCCAATAGTAGGAACAATCCGATTGCAAACTTGACAGCCTCTATGACTGCAATGAAAGTCCATCTGAGATTGTCACCCGAAACAGCCTCCGAGACGCTCACTTCGAAGAACACCTCAAAACACTCCAGAGCAGACAGCGCCATCTTAAGCGACTTGAACAGTCTGTTGTTCTGAAAAAAAATAACTGAAAAATTAAAAGTAATATTGCTTCTCAGTGATCTTGAAAGTCCAGATTTACTCTCTCTTTAAGCAATTTGAGACCGAGAGAATCAATTTATTTAAGAGTTTGAACCATGAAAATGGGGGTTAAAATGAAAACACCTGGGGGTTAAAATGAAATGGGGGTTCAAAAAAATAAATTGGAATTATTTCTAAGTGAAATATTACTTACGTATAAAGATTTATACAAGGCATGTGGGTTTGAAATTTGGGAGAGAAGATTGTTGATCAAACTAGAAGCCGAATACACTAAAACGAAATGAAGAACGAGTAAAGATACTTTTCAGTTTTAAAAACATTTTACATAGATTTATGATCACTAACTTAGCTCTGATATAGGACGAGCGCCGGCGAACTGCTTGCCTGAAAATATACGTAAGTTGTCATGAAAAAAAAGAGAAAATAATTACTTAATCTTGCGCCAAAACAACAAATTCAGAGCGAATATGATTTCAATTTTATGAATTTACATCTTCAAATTGAAAAATGGTTGATTCATGGTCCAAAGAGCCTCGGGTAAAATATTTTGGATCAGCAAACGGGCGTATTTGTTTCGACCATGAGCTTGAAACGAGCTGTGCAATCGGGTGCTTTTTCACATCTCAAATCTAATTGCCACATAAAAACGTCAGTTCAGACAAGCAAGACATGACGATTACAGCTAACAAAACTTCTCATATTTTATCACAAGGGAATATCCAGAGATTCGACTCTTTCAAAACCCAAAAGGAGCTTTCAAGTGCTTAATCATCAGAGAGGGGGTGTAACTATCGATACAAAAGGCCTTATCACTTCTAGGTGCATACGTGAATAATGTTTTTGTTTTTTCATTTTGCACATTTTTAAACATATTTTGATATTTTCTTCAATGCGTGAACAAGTAAACATTTATACAAAAAAGCAATATTTTTGGATTTTTCTTTTTGAAATTTTGTCATTCGTACTGGGGTAGGAAGCGACAAAGAAGGTTGAACTAACAATTGGCTGAAACAAACCAATAAGGGCTTTATTAAGGAGCAATTTATGTATTAAACAAGTTTTGCTCAAAAAGCGCCAATACGAAAAAGGACTCCTCACTTAACTCGTCTTAAAAGGAAAAACTCCATACGCTTTAATATGATATACAACTCGATTGATATGCTTTTTATTTGTAGCACCTGCTTTTGCATGCAAAACAATAGAGAAGTATTTTCCCAATTGTAGTCGGAGCAATTATTTTTCGGCCGAATGAAAACGCAGATTGCATGACTATGCTATTTGCATTGAGCTTGACTGCTTTTATCGTTCTGACGAAGAAATAGCTAGTTTTCCCCGCCCATTTAAGGTTAAAAATTCAATGGTGAATCCAGCTAAATTAGGGATCCAGCTATTCAGCTTGAATCTGTCACCTTTTGTAATAGATCATCTCTCGGCTTTCAGTCTAAACAGCACAAAGTGAAGAGGGCGTCCTTATCAAATTTTTTGCGTTATTCTACTCTCAGCGATATTAACGTTATTTTGGCAGCCATTACCTCCTACTCTTGAAATTGGCTATTTACTTCAGTCACAAAGTAAATAATAAGCGTGGCTAAATAAAATCTTTTGACCGACTCAAGAGAGCTCCGAACATACTTTTTCAAAAATAGCGTTTTATATTTAATTGAGCAAAAAATTGGATTTTTGTATTTTTACAAGCAAAATCAGGTACAACAAAAAATTCGTAAGAAGTTGACTGATATATCATAATTAAACCATTTCGATCTTGACTCCAGTTGCAAGGAGTAAGTTCTAAAAAAAATACATGCTTCAAAACAAACTACGACTTGAAACAGAATAGTGGGTTGCCGGGCAAACACCACAAAAGCTTCCGATCACATTGAATTTAACAAGAAAAACATATTTAAAAAGGGAACAAAATAAACATAACTTCAAAAATGAATAACCAGTTGCCGGACAAAAACTAGAAGAAACTTCCGACCAGTGATTCTTGCTAAAAAATTATCTAGAAGGCAACAGTTTGTTTCCTTTTTTTTCTCTCAGATTTTGTCATGTTTCATGTGAGGAAGAAACTTGAAACGCACTAAACCAAACAAAGCAAAATTGGCTTGTAAATTACGTTACTCCTTAATAAAGCAACAATTTATTAAGGAGTAATTAATATTTATAAAATTTGTTGCTTAAAAAGACCCAATAAGAAAAGTCCATCTTCACTCAACTCAACTAAAAAATTCAGTTCTCTTTTCTCGACATCGAGAAAAAAAATTTACTCTTTAAATGGGTTTTAGGAAATTAGACGACAAGTAAACTGAACGATCAGAAAATAACGGAATTTAGACAATAACTTGCGTCAAATTGCATGAAATTTGTTAACAGACTTAAATTAACTTTTGGCTGAGTAAATACTGGTTGTCCGTAAAGTCCGCTTATTTACGGTCGTCTAATTTCTTGTTGTCTAATTTCCTAGGCCCCCTTTAAATGAATTTAGAATCACCATTGAAAACGCTTCAATAAACATCACTCTAATCCATCTGATATTTATTTGTAGTACCTGCTTTTGAATGGAAAAAACCAAAACACCCCAAAAAGTTGGTTACCAATAAGTGATCGGAGCAACTACAATATTCAGGCCAAATTAAAACTAAGAGCACACGACAGAGTTGAAAACCTGCGCTAATTGTCTTGAACATGACTGCTTTTATTGTTCTGAACAATTCTTAGTGTTGCTTTTTTCCGCCCGATTTTAGGTACCTCGTAACATTTTTTAGGTTTTAGGTAACTCACAGATGATTAAGTGTGATATCATTTAACGACGCTATTGATAATACTAATATTTCATTAAAACTTGATTTGTTTCAAATGCTGCCTCAAAAAGTGTTGAAAAAAGTTGATCATGACATTTTCGGCTTTCAGACTAATTAACAAAAAATTGAGAGGATACTTTCCCACCAGCGTAATTCGTCTTTCAGCATTGATAAAAATACTTAAGAGACTGTTATCTCTGAATGTTGCAGTTTTCAATTACTTCAGTCTCGTTTCAAACAAATAATCTGAACTTAAGAGAAAAAAATTTGAAGTAATTTTTTTTCGGTATTTATAATTTTTTTTCTATTTAGAAATTCTCCTCTCAAATCAATGAGATCTCAACATACTGTGCTACTTGCACAGCAACAGTCTATCCGTGTTCATACGTTGGATTCCGTAGGTCTTCGTCTATTTGAGAAGTTGAACTAGTATCAATATGTTTTTTTTTCCAGAATTTCGTCCCCTGCAAAACTTACGGTTTGCGTCAATCCAAAGCTATTATTTGAAAAAAATTGCGTCTCATTCGTGAGTTCTTTGAAACATTTAGCTTGTTCCGATCAGCATTGGAAGCATTTTTAAACTACTTACGGGTTACGTAGACAAATAGAACAGGCACAGTTTTTCAAATGCCCAATTTTAGTGACAAAACCACAGAACTACAAAGAAAAACCGTACGAACTCGAAGGATATATTTAAGCCCTCTGAGTCGTGATTTGAATGGCAATAGAAAGTTTCGGAAAATTTAGAAAACCAAAATGGTAACTCTCTATTCGGAACTTTTTGTATTACTAAATGCACAGATTCCGGTTACTCATGTGTGCCTTCACATATCAGCAGTTGTGTCGGCTAAATGCACTCACGGGCTAAAAAGTACGATAGAAGGCGGAGTGTAGACTCCACTCGTGAACACATTTTTTGATTAGCCCCGATCCAGTTGATCACGTCACTAGCCGACGGCATTGCTGACGTCATTGCCAAACAAAATTCAAGAGGCGATGAATGACAAATAATCGCAATTATTGAAGCCTTCAAGAATGCCTGCTGTTTTCAGTTTCCAAAAGGAGGTTCCGATAGCAAACTTTAATTTGCTGAGCCACAATTGTCAAGTAGAATAGAATATTATCCTATCACTCACTGATCAATAAATTTCCCACTGCAATTTTACATTTTTCATAACTTAATTATCTGAAACACATAATCACTTGATTTGCTCGCTTTTTCAGGGTTTGTTATCTAAAATCGTTCACTCAAAGGGCGTGCAATTTTTCCAATAATTATTTAGGCGAACTTCAATGGTAATTCCCGCAACGAAGCAACTGATTTTAAAACAAAGTGAAAATTTAAGTTGCGTGTCATTTTGCCCAGTCGACTTGTCCAGCCCAATTTGTCCTACTCCGACAGGTCATTTATGACAACTTATCCTATGCCACTTAGCCCCATATAAAAACAAAACTTGTCCCAAATTCTTTGACATACTCTTAGAACATAGGTTCAACAAATGCATGAAAAAATGAAACGACAAAAATTTGCATGGCAGCTCTAATGTTGAGTTACCTATATCAAAACATTGATTTTAGGCTCCAAAAGCTTGGATGACAGCGCACAAGACTCAAAAAGAGTTCGAGAAAGTGGAAAAATTGCAGGCATTGCATTACAAAACAGTCCGTACTGGGTACTTTAGTATGGGGGCGGGATTGAGAAATAGAGCAAAATTATTGCAGTATTGGCCGCTATCACCGCGCAAACAACGGAACCTCGGCGATGGCTATACATTAAAAAAGTGATAACTGTGCGACGAAATGCCGAAACTTTGGATGAAAGTAAGCCAACAATATAAATTTCAGAAAAATTAAAATAGCTAGTCCAAACAAACAATCAACAAAATAGTTTTTGTCAAAATTACTGACACTGTTTCAAATTTTTTTCATGAAAACACGGAACATTTTTCCGACCCTGGTTCTGCGCTCACCCATTGCCTTCAGAATAACGACCTTCTTATTCGTACAGTCTCTATTGAAAAATATTACTCAGTTAAGTAGTAAAGGTGTAGAGGGTGGGGTGACTCCCTTCAAACAGTGTTGTCACTGAGAAGTAGCTAATACCAACGGCGTTTGCTGTTCGTATCAAACCTTCCGCTGCTTCTTGTGAATGTTCAGAATCTATGGAAATAATGGTTACTACTGTTTCCTCCAATATATTCGCCTTTGTGAAAACTCTTTTGGAAAAATTATACCAACTCGTCAATTTTATTTACAAACTAAAATGACTCAATTTATAGAGCGGACACATTTTAACTAGTATACGAAAAAGTTCTTTAAAACATCCGACCCTGCCCAGGTTCGAACCTTTTTTTTTGTTGCGGCTCTCCTTTTCTACCTCTACGCTACAGATCCATGATACTTTAAAGCTAAAGTGCTATTTGTACTATAATAGTCTGTTTTAATATCCTTGGCTGTACTTAATACTTGTAATAATATACTTTAAATAATCCTAAAAATATACTTTAAATCTAAATAAAAACAAAAGATAGTTAACTTTTATTACTAACTAACTTAGTGAGTCAGAATTGCACTTCAAATAGAATATTTTTCATTCTGTTAATTTAAATTTTATCGTACTCCTTAGTTCTTTTTAGATAATCGACACAATCACTAAACCCCAAATCGTAGTATTCAATTAGCACCTCTTTGCGGGGCGGAAACAGAGCGTGAACACCCCGTCTGATATTGTACGCACTCAAGTGAACAGGTAGTTTGTTCACGGTGAAGAGCAGCCGAGGCGAACCCTTCGTCTCGTTAGGGCTGATATCGGTGTTGCCGCTGAATGGAGATACTAAAACCGGGTGAATGTTACACAACTTGCGTCAAAAATTCAATCATCGTTTCTTCGCGTGTGTGGTCTGAACTAGGTGAAAAAATAGTTACGAATCAGCAATTAAAATATTTTTGTACTCAAGATGGACTAATTTTAAAATTCAGAAAACGCGAGGTCAAATTTGAATTCAGATAAACTCTGTTAAATAATAAAACATTTAACCAAAAAAATAGTCTTATTATTCAAAATAGTTACTCAAATTTGACTTACCTAGACATTTAACATGCTTCGATTCGTGAACCGAGTTTTAATAATTCACCTGATATAGTCGGTATGTCGTGGAAGAGCGGGAGGTTGTCCGTGAAGCCTCCGTCGATCATACGGGTCGTCCGGTGGATCCCATCTGAGTCCGGATGCTCTAGGGAGGGTGCATCTGATTTGGCATACATCGGGATATAACAAGAGGCAAGAAGACACTATAATTTTAAAAGACAATGAAATTGAAAAAGACTAGGCACACGCAAAATGCAGAGATAGAGTCCGAGAAAAAAACAATCCAAAAATTAATATTTCCGGGACATTTGTGTTCGAGACAAAATTATCGCAGTTCAAGTTACTCAATTTTATTAAAATTTAAGTTTGTTGTAGTTGCTGCGACATAGCCATTAAATGCTGAAACTCATGCGCTGACAAAAAAATCGCAAATTAAAGCTGAAAATTTTTGGGACACAAATGTCTGGGGATGTTTTGTCTAGGCATTTTTCACTCTTTCTGACAATTTAGCCTGCTCATGAATCTAAATACTAAGCAAAAAAAATACAGCGTTGTTGCGCAGTGGTAGAGCTGCTGTTTTAGGTCTAGCAGATCTACCTATCTAAAATTGTAAGATTCGAAACTGTTAATTAAAACTATAAGTGATACTGACTTGGATGAGATGGTCATTGGATGTATAGCTTGATGACACGATGTTCGATATTTTGGAGATGGACACTGCAGACGTGAGAGATACGAAGAGCCTGCCATCTGCCTTCACATAGGCATCTTCAGGCAAAGACTTTCTAAAAACGAACAGATCCACAAAGAAATGTCAAACGATCATAAAAAATTGAGAAACAAAAACAAAAACTATGTGCAGTAGAGATAAACACTTTTTTTGTAAAAAAAAAAAAACTAAACAATTTTTTGATTTTCAGTTCTGATGATGATAAAAAAATCGAAACGCGTCAAACTTTGATGTTTTTCTAAAAAACAATTTTTGATGAAATTTAAGATTCCAACCATGAACTTTCAGAGCCAATTTGAATAGTTCATAACTTAAAGTAAGGTTTTGTCTTTTGAGTCAAATAATCATGTTAACAAAGAAGTTGACCCAAGTTTTTAATCTCAGGAAATAATCGGCACCTCAGATAAGTCTCCAGGTCCATCATGATGTCGTAATCTCTGTTCAGAGGTCCCCTTTTGAGCTGGTTGATGTGTTCCCCTGTGGCTATTAGAAATGTCTTTGCGTCGTCTAGCTTTTCTGGTGCGACTGCCATAATACACGCAGCCAGCGAACCTGCCGAGGCCCCGGCATATCGGCTGATTTTATTGACCAGGCTAAAAAATTACTCGAATGGATCAGTAACTCCAAACCAATTCCCTTTCTTTGCCACAGGCAATTTATTGACAGAATTTCTCAAACTTATGCAATTTTTAAGGAACTAAGGCTTGAAAAAATTGAGGAAAACTTTTGGGGCTCTTCAAAAAACTTGTGGGAGCTCTTAAAGCTGTGATCAGAAAATTTTCAAGAAAACCAGGTTTGAAATTTTAATATACAGGTTAAATTACCGCTCGTGAAGTTTAAGCTAACAATATTTTCTACTTCAGTTTAATTTCAAACCACTATCTACATATCAGAAAACCTACCATGATGCAGTAGCGGATTTAGGGGGGGGGGCGGACGCCCCCCCCCCCACCCTCAGGGATTCGACCCCCATCCGATCGGTCCCCCCTTTGTGCTATTTTGAGATAACCATTTTTTGGCTGACTGACCTTAAATTTTTCTTAAGGCGCCTTTGGCGCCAATCTATACTAATTTTTGAAGGGGAGGGCGCGCCGAAAAAACGCGATTTTTTGGTCAAAATTTTCCAAAAAGTACCTAAAAACGCCTTTTTTGGCCTTTTTTCAAAAATTTGCCTCCGCAATATTCAGTTTACTTGCCTGTTTGCGTGTTTTTTGAGTGCAGCTATGACTCCGAAGTGGTAGATGCCGAGGAAGCCAGCCCCACTGAAGGAGATGCCCAAGGAGAGAGGACGTTGAATCATCTCCCACTCATCATATAGCCCAGGCACTACATCTTCAACATCATCAACAGCTGAAAAGACAAAACAAAACTCAATTGCTAATCAATGAAACAGGGACGTTTTTTCTCTTAGATCAAGTCATGACACCATAGAGCGACTTATAGTATTGATTCTAAAGAGACAATTAATGAACCGACCATGATTACATTCTTGTCTCATGATTTTTTCCGGAAAATCCACCCCCTTGCTTTAATCCTAGAATCACACCAGACCTCAAGTATAAATCAAAATCAGACAAATCAGACTCTCAACAGCTAAATATGCTTCGACTACAATTACATCAATTTTTTCGGAAAAAATTTTTGTATTAAAAAAATTTCGAGCACCAGCCCTAATTGTTTCGTATTATTATACATTTCGAATATTCAAAAAATTATAAACATTCCTATCTCCTCACTCGAAACTTTCCTCACTCCTCCCCTCCCTTAAAGGTCATAGTAACAGGCAACTATTTCAAAAAAAAATGTCAATACGAAATTCACAAAACTTAAAATATCAATAAATACACCTCAATTCAAAAGAAACGTTTTGAAGCTATATGAGAGTCATATACAGTTTTCCTGTCTGATATTTGTCTTCCTGCAATGTTGTTCTCGAGCTTTTTTGTTATTATTTAGCATATTTTAATATGTTTTCAGCGGTTAGGCATATTTTGCACTGAGGGATGCTTGAGTCAGACATACTCCTCTATATTCTATTCTCATCGATCGGAGCAAGTCAGATCCGGATTGGAAAAAGTTATTCTCTCTCTAATTTGATCAGTTAAATTACAGCTTGATTAACATTTCCAATCGTTGGTAGAATTATTTATCAATTTTTAATATTTAAATAGTTAATTAAATATAGGTTTGAGCTCCAGTTTAATGTTAAGGTGAATTACATAATCATTTATATCAAAATGGCTTATACCAAATCCATGACGTCAGGCAGGAACGTCACAATGAGTTTACTCTAAAATCCGAGTCTAGGGTCAATCAGCCACTTGCCTGGTCAAGTACCCTTTACTCTGTTCTGTTTCACTTCAACATATATACATACTACGCATTGAAATAACAGATATACAAATATACAAAAATCAGGACGAGATAGGCCAATGCTAAATTTTGATAAATCTTTCACTGAAAAACTTAAACATGGCAGGGTACCACAGCCCGCATTCAAACGAATAACAGATTTGATCAGTACACGTGGAAAGACAAAAATTTAAAAATCACAAGGCAAAAATTAACCAAAAATATATAAAGAGGTGAAGCGGATATAGAAAATAAGACGAAAACAACTGATTCGAAAAATATTTGAAAACGTCAGAAAAAATTGCATCTGCCAAAATTTCTATACGCGTGTCTATAACGAAGTTCAATTTGAAGCAAAAGCTTATAAAAAACGTCAGTAAAAAATCAAAATGGCTAATAACAAACTGATGACGTCAGGCAGGGAAGTCAAAATGAATTTATTCTGAAATCCGATTCAAGGTTGATCTGCCATTTGCCTGGTCAAGTACCCTCTTCTCTTTTCTGTTCCACTCCAACATACATACATCCTACGCATTAAAATAACCGATATAAAGATATACGAAAATCACGATGAGATAGCCCTATGATCAAACTCGCAAAATCTTTCGCTGGAAAACTTATATATGACAGGATACTGAAGCCCTCAATTAAACAAATAATAGAATTGATCAGTGCACACTGAAAGACAAAAATGAAAAAATTGAAAAGCAAAAACTAATCCAAAATATAGAAAGAGGTGAAGCAGATACGGAAAAATGAGTCGGAAACAACTGATTCGAAAATTATTCGAACAAAAAACGTCACAAAGAATGCATCAGCCAGCATTTCTATACGCGTGTTTAAAACGAAGTTCAATTTAAAGCAGAAATTCCCTGAAGCACAATTCACGGTGTAATATTAGCACTCAGGCAAAACTTACAAAAATGCAACTACGAAAGAGCAACTAAATCTTTGGAGCAAAAAGGAAATTATACCGGAGTAGGTTAAATTACAAATTACAGTAGTACATCAATGATTTTCCATTAGAATTAAATAGATTAAATCAGAAAAAAAGTAGACAAAACTTAGATGACTAACAACAGACCGACCGTAAAAGTTTTCCGGGAACAAGTTTCAACACAGAGGCGAAGCTTTGCTTCGTTAACACTTGCGAGAACACGGCAAAAATCAGCTTTATGAATTCAAATAAAAATTAGAAATAAGCCTCGAATTAGTGAAAATTCGGCTACCTCTGAAATTCGAACCTAGAGATTAAGAGTCTCACACAATAACCACTCAGCCAAGGAAGTTTAATATGCACCAAAAACCAGCCAAGAGTAAAGAGAGAAGAGATGCTAAATTAAGTTTACAAATGGGTGCAAAATTTTTTTGAACACTTTTATTTGCGAGTTAGTTTAGAAAAAAAAGAAGGTTCGTAATAATACACTAAGCTGATCGTAAGTAAAAAGAGCAGTTCAATTCCTAGAGTACACTGTCACTAAACAGAAGCGAATCTCCACTTCGCAAACAAGCAATAAAAACGCCAGGCAGTATCTTTAAAAAAGTTTAAAAAAGATTTAAAAAGATGCCAAAAAAATAATTAAATTTGAAAAAAAAAACTATTTACTTATACAAGAATTGAAACTTAGACATGAAAAATTTGATTGCCCCCATAAAATTGTGCCACTAAAGCTTGATGACTCCAACGACAAAAGACAGAGCGGCAAAAGAGAGCTGAAAAAACCACACAAGCACTATTTTGCAAGTATTACTTTGGAAAAAAATGGACTAAAGGCAGCATTCGATTTTGCATTCGATACATTGGAAAGTACCAAGCCAATTTTTTTTTAATAAGTTATGCACTTTACGAATTTTTCAAAATATACTGTGTTTAAAAGCTTCTAAAAAAAATCTTGTTTTTGTGCTGTTGTATGAAACAAACAAATAGCTTGCTTCGGTTTATTTCATGAACGAAATTGCATCAACTGAGTAAACTTAATAGTAATCAGATGTCATAACAAATTTCATTGAATAACCATTCCATCCCGCTAATTCAAAAGCGTCACTTACATTAGCTCTACTCTTCGCGACGAAAGTTGGAAACATGATTCATTGTGATTCATTGATTCTGTTAGACAACTTGTTAATCTCAAAAAAATACATATGCTCTGCTTTGATAAAACTTGCTAATCGCAAATATAAAAACCCGTAAATATTCCAAATAATTCATATGATCTGCATTGAAAAAACTTGCTAATCGCAAATATAAAACCCGTAAATATTGCAAATAATCCCGTAAATATTCAAACTCGTAAATATTTCAAAATCCCCCCCTTTCAAAATACCGAGTTTCATGTTTGTTCAACGTGCTATTATGGCTAAATGCGTGATGTTACGCTGTAATGTATGAAGAAAAAATCTGTTCAAAATTGTCAATTTGTTCACCGCGCCAAATTTCATTGCATTATGACGTTAAATAGACTTTTCAAAACTGAATTTGAAAGGGGGAACTGGAAAAGAGCCTGAAATAGGACACCAAAGGTAGAAACAAGCCTTGAAAATTAAAATTTCTGCTGCTGTGTATTCGATCCTACGACCAAGAGATTTGAAGTCTCCTGACCTCGCCTTTGCACCAATGGCCATTGACAATTTACTAACACTAGCAACAAATAAATCAGCTACATATGCTAATAAATTGCCAATGCGATGCAGCAAAAATGGCGCCAACTTTGCGTGTAATAAATTGAAATATAACAAACTGAAGTTATCCACACTTGCATGCAAAAAATTGGAATGCATAAAGCCAGATTATGTATAAATTATATTTATGTAGAGATAAATTGAGCCGGAAAATTTATGAAATTGAAATTTTATTTTTTTACTGTTATTTGAAACAAATAGCATTTTTCGGTTTATTTGATGAAAAAAAATCCATCAACTGTGTTTACTTATTACTAATCGAGTTTCAAAGCACATGCTAGCAAAAAACTGTAAAAGTGCCCCAAAAGTGAATTAAAATTTCGTCAATAGATTTACAAATTTCTGAATCACCATTAAGGTAACACAAGCTTTCTCCTTTTTAACAAACTTTACAATTAGGGAACTTTTAGCATACTTAGTATTCAAGCTCACTACTTTAACACAAAGTTCTCATTTTCAGCAAAAATTTTTCATAATTTTTACATTTTATATTATTTGATCCTATCATTTAACTTGCAAATTTCAAAACCAGTTTTTAAACATTATAAAACTAAACTGGGCATAGGAATAAACAATAAAATCTATTAAAGATTCAATGCAAGCAATGACTGTGATGCAATACTCACCTTCACTTTCTGATTTCTCGTTATCAGCAACATAATTTGATTTCTGACTAATTTCAAAGGTCATTAGAAAATAAGAGACGTGAAACAAAAAAAATTCCACGATAGCTCAAAAAAAAGAAAAAAATAAACATCACGTATAAGCGACTAGATGAGGAAAACGACGAAATAAGGTTACTGGATACCTTATGGCAACTCAAACACTTCTGCTGAAATAGGTCATCGCTAAAAGGCAAATACAATTTGGCATTGATCAGGAAACGAAACAAGCATACTAACAACTTCGGTAAGTGTAATAAGTAATAAATGGGTACTTCTTACATCAGTTTATTCAGTAGTTAGCAATTGCAGTGATGGAAAACAAAATGATACCAAAAAGAGCAAAAAAGTTAAAAAGAAAGAAGACGTCATCCGATTTCAGGTCATTGATTACAGGATATGAAACAACAGCCCCAATTTATTTTCATTGATCTATTCGGATGTTGTTCATAAAAGGAATGCCGCGGGTAATTTCTATCTCGACTTGTTTCACGTCAGTCAAATTGTGTGAGTGATTTATATCTCGTAAAACCTGACTTTATATCATAAGCAGATCGCAAACTAGATTAGATAAAAAAATTTCGTATTTATTTAAGGAAAACTAAAAGTCATCTTTGATGTCATAGTTGAGTTTGGATGAAAAAATCCAATTTGAATTATGCCAGAAATGGAAAAATAAATAAGTTTTTTTTAGTATGAAACTAAACAGCGCAGCAGCTACGACCACACGCGGTTGTAAACAAAAATGTTAGTTAAGTCAAGCAAATGATAAATTTAGCGCATTGAAGCGTTTTTGTTTAACTTAAACCATCATTAGATTTCAGTAAACTATATTCATTAGATTTCAGTAAGCTATATTTAAATGAAGGGAACGAGCTTTACATTGGCCGGTATTTCTTGGTTTTGAATGTGCTCTTTCTCGATTTCTGTAAATTTTTAAGCTTCAACGTATCATTTATTATTAGGTTTAAAAACAGCTTTGCTCCAATTTATCAGAAATAATAAAATTTTTGACAAATTACATAGCACATACTAAAACCAAACCAATTGTAGCATAATTAAAGTCAAAGCAAGATTGGTAGTTTCATAACCGCGATAGACTTCAGCGCTATCAAAAGCGACATTTCGCTTATGCAGGAGCAAAGAAACTATTGAAATATAAGATGAGCTCCCAAGGAGACTAAAGAGCTTTATCTTTTTTGCCTTTAGTTATATTATCCAATAAACAGCCAGCACACGAAGATCAACAAAAAAATGTCTTTTTAACATGATTTAAAAACTAGGTACGTTAAGAGGTTGCTATCTAGTACTCGACTACTTTTGAAAAACATAGTCGACAGACAATTGGAGAAGAGTCAATGAATGCAAAAAAAAACAGAAAACTGACTTGTTTTTTTTTAAACTTTGCAATTTCAAAGTAAGAAGTGACACTTGTTAGATAAAAAAATAACTCAATTCGAGAAAACTGGATCAATAGCTTAAATTTATATTCCACTGGCAAACCTGAATATTAAACTCCACTATCGAAACTAGAACACGTTTTTCGTGACCTTTACACTTTCGTAATTGGAGAGCGCAACTAACGTGACTTTCAGCAGATGAAGATGAACTTAACTCAAATAAAGCATCTTTACCTAGAACTATTCATATTTGCAATAAAAAAAATGAAAGCACTTCTATAAAATATTAGATCATTAAGACATTTCCTGAAAACAAAAACCAAAAAAACTTCACGACCTAAATTCATCGACTCTTTAAAAAAATCAAAATTAGAACTCAAGATCAGACACACAGCCGAAGCGGAGCTTCGCTTTATTTGCGATACAGCAAAAGTATAGCATTGAAAGTTACCAAAAAGAAAAAGAGATGAAAAAACTAAGCAAAATAACTTAAATTTCAGAAAAGAAAATTAAGTTTCAGAAAACAAACCAGAAGCACAACCACTAGCTTTAAATAAAATTTTAGTTTTTTCCGAGCGTTCACTAAGCCAACAAACGTGATTAGACGCCCATTTATCCGGAAAAAAACGCCAACAAAAAAATTGAGAGATAAAATTTTCATTTTTTACACTTGAATATTTCAAATTTAGAAAAAAGATTTTGCCGTTAGGCTGACGCAAAATAGTTTCACTACACCGACAAAGCATAAACCGAAATTATTTCGGCCGAATAAAAAATAAAATAGGCAAAAAAACAGTCAGGGTTAGCAAATTCACAAACTACAGGAGTTACTCTGCTAACAGCACAAAAAACTGCTAACAGCGCAAAAAAACTGCGATGTGGCAACTAAGTCGACAAGCAATAATCAGGTTATTCAATTTTTACTGAAAAAAAAATTAATTTCATTCTTATATCTGAGGCAGTGAAAAATGCAAATCGATATAGATATACTCAGATCGAATTCTAAATTATCAACATAAAAGCGTTGTACAAAAATTTGATCTACATAGAGGCAAGGCTGCGCTATCAAGTTAAATAAGAAAAAATAGAAATAAAACTCGAATTAGCAAAAACTCGGCAACGAGTAGAATTCGAATCTGCGACTTACAGCAATCAAAAGATTTTGAGTCTCACGCACTATCCCCTCGGCCACTCAAGCTTAACAACCGACAAACACTAGTCACGAATAAAGCAGCTACATACGCTGAGAAATTGCCAATGCGATTCAGCATCAAATGCATATAGACTCAATTTTGCAATTAATACTTTGTAATATAACAAACTGAAGGCATCCACACTAACTTTGCATGTGATAAACTGCAAAGCATAAAGCCAAATTATGTATAAATTATGCTTTTCAAAAAATGCGAGATATATTGAGTCAGAAAGTTTCTGAAATCGAGTTTTTATTATTGTGAAATAAAAGGCTTTTTTTTCGGTTCATTTGATGAATTAAAAAGGCATCAACTGTGCTAATTTATTACTATTCGAATGTCAAAGCACATGCTATAAAGCTGTAAAGTTGCCCCACCATTATTGGGGTGCCGCACCAATATTTGCGACTTAGGTTGGAAAAAAAAGAAGGTTCGTACTAATACACTAGCTTCGCAAGTGTAAAAAAGCGCGACTTTGAAAACAAGTACGTATCGCGAGCTTGCTTTTTGCTTCAGAAAACAAAAGATTATATTTCGTTTGATACTTGATGGAAACGATAATTGAGATCATGCAATAGCTGGTTCAAATTTTTCAGAGAACTACTATTTTGCCACATTTCGGTAAATTATTTCACAAATGGGTTCATTAGTTAGGGAAGTCTTAATGCCTTTAAAACGAAGAGCTATTCTACTCGACAAGTCTATAAATTTAACAAGGATATCCGTTTGCTGTCCAATTATCAAGGAACGTTACAGCCACAGTGATTTAAGCAAAAAAGTCTCAATATCCTAAATACACAGTTAAAAACAGCAATGATGAGCAATTTATAATGTCCAAAATGAAATCTCAGTTAATATAAATCGGGACGCTTTCATCATTAGTACGAAAGAACTTACTCACACAATTAACTGTCGCGCAGCAAAACACGAAAAAATCTGTTGTTTCAAACAATACTGCTCGTATAGTCGGACCAAAAACCTTAAACAAGTCAAGGATCGAGTGCTCCACTGCACTTGAAGATGTCTACAAAATTTTACGGTTAGAGCAATTTGAACATCTCCTTCAAAATAAAGATAGCCAACAGGCTTCGGGAAATGTTAACACAAAGAAACCGTAATTAAACAAAATTTTCGAAATTAAAAAACTTTCTTAAGCTTTAAAGCTGTTTGAGTAAAAAAAAATTTGGATAAAAGTGATAAGTAGATAATTTTTTTTCGTTTTGCTGGGAAAACTGACAAGTAAAACTCAGCTTTGAAACTAAAAAACCATTACGTTTTTCGTGCTAACAGAGTTTTTGTTATTCAAGAGCGAATTTTTCCATGCTTTTAGCATATGATTTTGTATTGAATGTATTGAAGTTGAAAAAAATGTAAAGTCAAAATCAAATTTAAGTGTGAACAAAATCAGAACATAAAAATTTTCAAAGCATTAAATGATGAAAAATTGAAAATTAGGAGAGCCCCAATCATGTAAACCTCTCTTATATAGAACATCTTCATATAGATATCAGTTATTTTCGTAGGAGGACTCGATCCGAAAAAAAAACAACGTTCAACTAGCTAGTTTAGCATCCCACTGAATGTATTCTTCATTAACTCTTCGACTTGAAAAAAGTATCATCCTCAGTGCTAAAAAACCTGCTATAAAAAGGATTTCGGAATAGATTACCTCGTAACTTTGTAACTTTGTTAATGACCATTCATGCGGTCATGTATTTGGAGCTCAAAGCACATTATTTGAAGCTGAGAAAAAAATTTTTGGGGAAAAAGTCGTACAAACAGAATTCAATTGAGAGCAGCTACATTAAACAACAATACTTCGAATAATAGATTGTTAATAGCGGATAAATATGATTAAAAACAAATAAAAAGTAAATATAATTTTTTTTCTATTATAAAGATTGGGTTAATTTTAGCAATTTGACGAGGTCGCCCCACTGAAATCTACACAAACTGGACAGCACCTGGCGACCAGCTTTTTCAGCTCTGTTTTGAAATAATTGTTGCAGATGAAGTAAATCACTGGGTTTGTGACAAAGTTGATCGTGTAGAGCAGTTGTGCGGGAGTCCTAAAGAATAAACTAAAACTGAGGAAAAATATACGAGACAAACAGCAGGAGGAATTTTCAAGTTCTGTCGAAAATCCATATTTAAAAAACTTTCCACAAGTTGCCAGCTCCTCGGACAAATAAGCGATAGCTATATCATATGACAACTCTTAAACGGTAAGTGTACACCAACAATAAAGGAAATGTTTCACTAAACCATAACATATCCAAGTGGTAAAAGTGTCAATGAACGCAAGAAACAGAAAAAATGACTTGTTTTTTAAGGATAATTTCATGTTTCCAATTTCAAAGAAAAAATGTATGCTCTTTAAGCTTTAGATTGACGCTCGCTTCAGATTAATATTATTAACTTCATTTGAGAACACTGGATCAATCAGTTAACTTTTTTTATTTCTCTGGAAAATCTGATAATTCAAATCCATTTTCGAAATCAGAAGTCGATCACGTTTTTCGTGAAATTTAGAATTTTGTTATTCGATAGAGTTTGCGTTCCTTTCAACAAAGGAGGAAATGAACTGAACTTATAGAAACCAAAAATCAAACGGCGAAAAAGTAAGTTTGAGCCTGAATAACATATTGGACTTATCCTGAAAAAAAAATTCATCGCGACTTATACAAGAGTCTCAACTAAGTTCATCGACTCTTATTCATTACGTTTTTTCGCACAATTTACATAAATTTTGAATTGATCTTAAAAAGAAATCACAAGTCAAACCGTGAGTGAAATTAAAACTTTAACAACTTCTATAATTTTCTAAATGATCACGACTTATATAAGTATCTTAACTATATTAATTGACACCTAAACAGAGTGCCTGAAAATAATTAAAAAGCACATTCAACATTGTATGGTTGTGAGCATTGTTCTGCCCAATGGCGAATTTAAGACGTGCTGAAATATTATGATTTTAAAGCCCTACCTATAGTTCTCGAAGAGGGAGTCCTCGAAGAAGTTAAGTGAATCAAGGAACTGTATGATGACGTCGGGAATCATGAGGACCACATAGGCCACACTAATCGCAAACAGGGTCATCGTCAAGTTCTGGTCCAGCAGGGACGCACGAGAACCTGAAACAACGCACAAGCATAGTCCCATCAAGTATAGTGGTGCATTGAAAGTGATGGTGCAGAGCAATCATATGATGGCGAGTTCAAATCACAGGTGCGCCACAATGCAAAGTGAGCACTAGCAAGCTAGTTACAGCTTAATGAACTCATCGTGATATTGTAAACTCTTAGTTCAATTTTGAATAATTAGCTTCCGAGTTAGGTAAGTACTTGACTGGTTGACTAACAAAAAAACCTTGATAAAAACGCATCTTCACTGAATTAGCTTACAATTACGCATATTTTTGTGATGTCATTATTGATCAGCGTTTCACAAATTTTTTTTCAATTGTCAAATTTCATAGAGAAATTAAGACCTCCGCAAATCTCGTTCAAACGTCAAAGAAAATTTATTATTGGCAATTTTTTTAACATGACCATCACACAGTTGGATAAGCGTTGATAAACTCAAAGAAACCAGTTTTTTTTTTTAAATTTTTGCTCGGAGAAAAAATATATTCACGTTATATTTCAAGCATCTTTTTCATAACCTAATAATCCACTTCGTGAAAGCGGGTCAAAAAGGAAAGCTAAAAAGCTTAAAAAAGTTAAAATAGTTGCCAAGAGCAAAATGTGACTTAGCTGCCAAGAGCAAAAGCTGTGAAAGCTAAAAAAAATAAAATAGCTGTCAAGAGCAAAATTTGGTTTATAAGATCGTTATTGAATTTTAGAGATATTCAAATTTGTTTCCACCACTTGCATTTTTATTATTGGAGAGCAAATTTGGACTTAAATAGTAATTTGAAGTAAGCTAAAAGTTAAAGCAGAAGTCAAACTCCAATAAATCGAATTAGAGCGTGAAGAAACTTTAGGATAGGTTCCTGAAAAAATCAACACGATTAAATAAATAACATTTGAAAATTATTTGCTAAATTAGAAAACTAACTGCGGAGGTTTATGTAAAAATTCGCTCTTTACGTGAAATATACTTTACCCTCGAAAAAAACGACCAAAGCATGTGAAATTTCAATTCTTCGTTAATACTTAATATTATAATTAGTATTATAATTAATCACACAGCACACAAACCATTTTCAAATCAGTCAAGAAGTATTCACATTCAATTGCTCAAATTAAATTCAAATGAAGTTTTGATAGTATAAACATGGCACTGTTAATTATAGACAGTTATATTAGGTACAGCAAAATTAATTGCTCAAGGCAATTTGGAGAATGTCAAGCACGGCGGTTTCATTTTTATCATTTTTTCGCAATGGGTGAATGCATTACCAATGCTTTCAAGATGATGCTCAAGAAAACTATTTGTAAATCTGGCGTTTTTGTCTAATTTTGAACGAGCTTGTCTTATAAAATAAAAAACTCTTATTTAAGCCCTAAAACACTTAGCGTTACTCCGAGAAAACTAGTTTACGATGCTTCGATGCTTGATTTAGCTCTTTTTTGCCAGTAATTTTTTAGTATTAATTCTGCTTCATTTTTCTTTTGTTATTCACTTTTCGAAAACAACAGTGGTGGATAATACGTTACTTAGTAGTTCTATGCATTCGTCTAGTTCCTTTCACAAAATTCCACAAAAAAGACAAAACTTGTTTATCTTAAGAACTATTTTTGAAGGTTTTTTAATTAATGTTTCCAGAGCTTTCTATGCTCCTTCGGAATTATCTCTGAAACAGAATAATCCTTCTTTACTTTTCACTATTTTTTGAATCAATTTCCCAGTTGCTTGATAAATTTGTTAATGTCGTAATTTCCCTTAATATGATTTTCAGCTAACCGTAACATTTGTTCGGATATCCTACGTATTGTGCTGTGACACGCCACAAAAAATTTAAGTCCGAATATCATCAGGCAAAACTATAAGTAGTAATATACACCAGTAGGGGTATTCTCGTGATGGAGGGACCGAATGATTGAAAGCTTTCAACCAAACAGAATCGTTAGACGTTCCTGTTGGCTAAATGACTTTAGCACAAAAACCGAAATCACTTTTAACATAAAGTTACTTTTAACAAAGTTTTGCTGCGTAATTTGCGCAGATTAACAAATAATTTGATTATTTTTTTTGGATTTAGGTGTCTTCCAATACCTGACTTCGTTTTCGCAATTTTAGAAAATTCATGCAACTGCTTATTTTTTAATCGGTCAATATTAGTGGCCTGGATTCCTTCACTTTCATAAATATTTATGCAATTTTTTAAAAACTTTTGAATACTCAATTCTGATTGGCGGAACATAACTTAAAACAACTTCCAACATTCGGTCCCTCCATCATGAGGGACGCCAACTACACCACGCATTCAGTTTTAAGCTGGTACAATCCATATTATTGCATAAAATTTCTGGAAAAAAAATCAGCCAAAAACTTTGGTGGTATCAAACAAAACTGATTAGAAGTTAGACGCGTTCCCACCCCTACCCTAAAAATTACGCTACAGATCAACAATAGTGAAGTTTTGCTGTTTTAATAGAAAGTGCAAATTAGAATATCAGACATTGGGACGAGACAATACATAATTATATTTGCGTCTCAAAACCGTGCATTAAACTAGATACTTTACCTGGGCGCTTAGAACTACCCAAAGGTTTTTTCTCTTCTAAAGCAACAAAATGAGAAAACTTTGAACCTAAAAATATTAAATATTTAAAACCGGCACTCAATCTGAAATTTAAGGTCATTCCTGGTTTTCTAAGGAAACTGAAAAAACTGATGAACAAAACAGAACCAACTAGAACCCAAAGAATTCTGCTGCAACATAGAGCACATTCTGCTGTTTTATAAAAAAAAATTGCTTTTCTGCTCTCTGAAAAACTTTCATTATTCATACAACCAATACAAAAAAAATGCTATAACTATCACTTTTCGAGATAGATTAAAAGTTGAATTGGGAAAATGAGCAGAGAAATTCCAAAACCAATTTCAGAGTAGTTCAGTAGAGTTGTTGATAGATGCATATTTGTGTTTCTGAGAAAAATAGGTAAATTATGCCTTTTGACTGAAATTCTGCTCTATCTGCTGCTCTATAAAATATTCAGCTCTATACGCCAAATTCTGCTCAATTGGGGTTTGATAGCCAGACAAGTATAATCAAGGACGCCAGGAAACAGAAAGTAACTTCAACTTTCGAAGAAAAAAAACATATGGCCATAATACTCTTTGAAAATCATAAAAAATTTATGACTGACACTTTTTTGATAAAATTAACCCAACATGAGACAACTTACTGTATGAATAGGTTATTTTTGCTGGAGAATTTGAATATTAAAAGCTGAATATCAAACTTAAAACTGATCATGATTTTCCTGCTCTACAAATTTTTGAAGTTCGGTAGTGGATTCTACTTTCATTTTCCTTTTAAAAAAATTGTCATGATCTACAATTAGGGGACATAGGAGTTGCAATTTTTTGCTTTCAACAAGCAATTGAACGAAATTTTTCTTCGCATTTTTTCCTTTTCTCTGCAACTATTCAATATATAGGATGCAAATCTTGACATAATCATACTATTTGGAAGGCCCTATCCGGGACAAAAAACCTAGTTTTAGAGGTGTTAGTACTGTGGAAACAGCCTCACAAATAAATTTAATTTTGATTGTGGGCTCAAATTAGTTCTTTGGGAAGCTGATGAGCGTGAATTACTCTTTATACCGCCAAAAAATGACAGATAACAGAATTAACAGAGTTACTTCGTCCTGCGTCGAGGAACTGTCATATCTTTTTTGACGACACATGCATTAAAAGTTCTTGGGAGCTTATAACCGAAATTTTGACAAAATTAAAACACAACATAACTGCTAACAAGAATACTGTGCATGGATTGGAGCAGCAGTTTTTGAAATATTTACTAGAACAGTTCTTATATTGACTTATTTCGATCATCGGATCAAAATTATTCATGAAATTTACGCTGTTTTCTTACGCCGGACCAAGTAAATCATTCAATTCTGTTATCTGTCATTGCTCGGCGTTATGAAGAATAAGTCACGCTCATCAGCTTCCCATAGAACTAAATTGAGTCCATATATTCAAATTCTTTGTTTGCGAAATTGTTTCCACAGCAAGAACACCTCTAAAACTAGTGATAATATATACTGGCTAATTTACGCCTTCAAAAAAATCTAATTTTTCGGCTCAGATAATCCCTTCTAAATAGTTTCATCTATTTGTCAAAATTTGAACCGTATGCCTTAAATAGTTGCAGAGAAATCGAAAAGAAAAACGAAGAAAATTTCGTTCATTTTTCCCGCTCCTATGTTCGATGACTGTATATAAAAGTGTTCACTACGTTCATCGATTCTTAGAAAGCAATCAACACTTTGGAAAAAACGGAATGCAATTACTGTCTGCAAGATCAGTTTTTTTTTCGGTTTTTGACTTTTCATTATGTTAGAATCATTGATTTTTAAATTAGCATGAAAGTTGCCAGCCAACACTCTCATTTTTCAGGTTCCCTTAACCAAAGCGTGTCCACTTTTGTGTTAATGAGATTCATTTAGAAAGGTCAAGTTTTCAAAATTTGACACATTTTAAAACAATTACATAGTGGCTACTCAAGGCACGAGGGCATGTGAAGCGCAAAGAATGAATTCTTGACCTAAAAGTATTCAGGCAAGTAGCAAACATGAGATAATCTGAACATCAAAAATCACCCCAGCACTATTCTTACCATCAAAAGAACAAAAAAGAAACCCAATGGCTGCAAGTTTCCTTGAAAAATGAAATTTTAATAAGGTTTTATTGATGAAAAATAAAAACTGACTTCAATGACGAAAATGTTCACATTTTGAAAGTCGGCTTTTCAAAGTTGACTACTTTAATTGATATGAATGCTTATCAATTTTGCTTCCGAAATGTTGGGTTTTCACATAAGTGAATCCAATTTATTTCAAAGGCAAATCTCACCCCATAAATGTTTCCTCCTCGGATATTCTGCCCCAAAAATTAAAAACCGATTCTGAGTAGAATAATTTAATTTCCTGGCAATTAACATGTCTATTTTAGCGAAAAGTGACCACCCCTTAGCCGACAAAGAATATTATTCTAAGGAATTATTCAATAGAGCGGCCAATTAAGCTTAAAGGAAAAGGATTCTCTTCACATCATTAGGGACCTATTAAGTGAAAATATTCCTAAATTTTCTAGAATTTATTATGGACAAAAATAGGCCGCAGAAATTATAGATGAAAAGTATATTGTAAAATGTCAACAGGGTGACATATGTTCAAAGAGGAAGAACAAGAACAGATTCGAATTTTTGCTACACTATATGTGGCAAACCTTCAGGATACCAGAGATCGGCTTTGAAAACGCTATATTATCAAATGATTGGCTTTTATGACAGCGATTACCAAGAGAACCAACCATATATTTTTGGAGTAATCGTGCATCTTAAAAATAACCCATCAAAAACTACCAAAGAAAGAAACTTTCTACTCGATTGCTGCAATTTAAACTCAGTGCTTTCAACTAGAACCTTTTAATCGACCGTAACTAAGCAGATACTAACTTGTCTTCCTCTTTCTTTGACCTCTGAGAGAACTACGGCCGGCTACCAGCTGAGTGAATGAGGATCGCCTTCTTTCTGCATGAGGAGTTGGTATTGTCAGTCTGCGACACATTTTAGAACCAATCCCTTGTTTCCCATCAGCCTCCTCAGCTTCATCCGCTTGACCAATATGATCATGCGCTTCTTTAATATCGTGGATGGCATCAGCTGAATGTTGTACCGAGAGTTGAATCTTGTCTTCACCTGTACAAATAATGTTATGTATCTGTATCTGGTTTTAATAAATCACGTCAGGCGTCTTGCCCCCAACAGACGTCCTGTTAAAATTAACAAACAACCATATCACATTGACTCGATCAGCTCACAATCCGTCATTTATTTACAAATCAAATATGACATCTTCAAAGTTCCATTTTTCGCAGGGAATATTTGTGCTCGGGGTAGTTTGATACTCCAATTGATACCAAGAGCTTCTTTTAAAGTTGTTAACCCGAAAAAAGGTCCACATTCCGATTTGATAACGCTTGCTAACCGCAAGCGTAAAAATAACTAAAAAGATCATTTCAGGCACTCGAAATTTTCAGGTCTGGTTTTTGATACGAACAGTTTGGTTTTTTTTTCTCACTTAATCCGCTGCCAATAACTTTTGACCAGCAAAAGCTCAGATCGGTTTTGACCGCCACTGAGAGAAAATTTTGAAATATCTCGAAATAGACCAATCACTACGGTAAGAACTTTAATATCATAGCACGCTCAATCCATTCAGGTGTCTTTGAATTAACGGAATCTGCTAAAAATTCCCTTAACCACAGCTCCTCTCATCTTTAGGTGGTTTCGGGCATAAATAAAAAAATATATTTCCTACTATTGTTATAAGCTAACTAAATATGCTTCCAAGAATCTTCACCTATTAATTATATTTCATGAGAGTTATATTTTTCATACTTTTAGAATACCTGAATGCTGTCAAAATTCGCACCAAGAGTGATCAAATTCTGTTACGTTTGAGACATTTACACAATGGCTCATTTGAAGGCATAGAAGCAAGAGACGCGCAAACAATAGACTCTTTGACACAAATAATCATCAGAATTGTTCGAATAAAATATCAAATTAAAGCCTTTTCAGCAGTGGTTCGAACATTAAAAAAATTTCAAAAAGTTTTTCCAGTTTCGAGAAGAACAGGTTTGAAACGTTCGTTATATGAAAATTTAGGGCTAAGAAAACTTAATTTTTTTAAAACGAAAACCATTTAGCTTTTCTTAGGAAAACAGCTTAATGTCAACGCTCGCTACCTGGGCAAAAAAAATTTCCCAATACATTTCAAAATTACGATTTTTTTTTAATTTTGTTTTTTATTTATATTTTTGGACAAACAATGTCGATTATGCCTAATTCACTAACTTTCTACACGTTTTTGTAGTTTTCTCATCTTACCGCGCACAAACAACGACTTCAATTTGAAAAAAAAATTAAAGAAAAACATTTTTTTTGTAGTTTTGTTATGAATATGGTCGGAACATTCTGGATTCTTTGAACAGCAACCTGCTACCCTTGTTTCATTCTGGTCCAGATCGTTCATCGCTTGAATTATGCGCAGTAAAAACTGTTTGATTTCAAAGCAACAAAAATTACTGGCTATTCATTAACGACCATTATTTAGCTTCAACACTAAATGGTGGTTTGAGCAAAAAAATTTCCTACTTTTTATTGGTTTTCTAGGAGTTTAATTCATGTTAAATACGAGTTTCTACATGTTTTTTTTTAGTTTTATTTTATTGCAAATTTTTGTGTTGTCAGATATTCCGAACCAGAAGAAAATTACTTAGGCTATTTTTACCGGTTCTCGAACACTACGATGCGATTCAAAATTAGGACACTATGACAAAAAAAGTTTCTCTAGCACAAAAATATGAGGCTGTTAGGTTTATTGGCTACAATCAGATAATTCCCGCCGTATTGCTATTAATGTAAGTCAAAAGCAAACCATTGGCTTGGGTAACTTCCACGTTGGCAATTTTATCAGCTTCATCTCCCTCGATAACAAAGCGACTTTTGGGAACTGCATCAAGACGCACTTTTGTTCCAACTCTGATCGGAACATTCGGCTCAGCTGCTGCGCCATTCTCACACTGAGTCTTAAACAGATAACTCCATTGAAAACTTTGAATGCTGGTAATTATAAAGTGAAAACAGAGTGGAACTTTGAAAGTTATAGTAGTTGGCAGTTTGTTGGAGCTCATAGAAGTAATTGTAAAACATACGAGCTCTTCGACCATTTCCATAGGAATAATCCCTAGCATCTGAAATCTTTGATTGCTTCCTCAAAATATGCGTTTCAATTTTGCTGGAAGGAGAGGGGATACCAATTCAATCAGCCTTCCTCTCTCTAACCTTGACGGGTGCTCTGGTGTTTTCGACACAAGTGGTCATCTGCAGGGCCTTCTGAGACGCCTTGGCCTTCTTCTCGTTCATTGTCACTGCCACCAGGCGGTACAACACAGCCATGAGCACAGCTGCCACAATCAGCAGCAGCAGTCTGATGTTCACCCAGATGAACTTGACCACGTCGAAGTGCGTGGCATCGCTCGGCACAATATTCCAACCTGCAATACAATTACATTTTCTTCTGATCACACTCAAATTAACTCAAAATCTCATTTCTGTTATATGATTTTATGAGTTACTCCTTTAATAACTTCAATAGAAAGAAGCAAAAACTGGACCAATAGTATATTCTTTCATTTTACTGGTAAATTTTCAAATTTACAACTAAAACCAAGCAAGTTTTTATCGCACTTTTACTTTAGTGTTTAATTTGGCATCTATTTTTCAAGTGAATTAGAATGTGAACACAAAAAATGAAAAGTCCAGCTGCCAATATATAATCAAAATGAGCGCGAGAAATTTTTCTTTGAAATAAAAAACGACACGGCCTAATTTCGTTCATAAACACTCACTGGCTATTTTACTTTTTCAAGATTTAAACCTATTTTTAGCATGAGAAGCTTTCAAGAGTCTCGATTTCTAAGAGTAAAATTGAGTTTTTTATTTCATATTTTTCAAGTTCTGGGGTATTTCAAGGAAATTTCTTGTGAGATTCTTGCTTTCATCTTCGAACGGCGAGTGAAAAATACTCCACTGATTAACTCGTTGAAGTTTTGCTATATGCCTGCTAATCCGCTATAGACCGTTATTAGCTGTGCCAAACCCTGGCCCTGATGCCCAGCAGATTCCTCGCCACTTTCGCAATTTAATTACTTATAGCTTTCCTTGTCTTAGTTTAAGTTTCTCTAGCTTATTCAATACTTATTCAAGTTGAAATGGCTTGTAAATCGATAAACGGTAATGGAAATGAAACTTAAAAAAACCAAAACTCGAAAAAAAAACATAGCGAACAGCAGGGTGACCACTCTTATGAAAAAAAAGTAGCGACCTCATAGAAAAGTACTAATAGCGACGTTTTAGCGACGTAAGCTCAATTTAGCGCCTCAGAAATGGAAACTCGCTCAAAACTTCCAGGGTAAGTTTAGTTTTGCACAGGGCATCTGGAAAAATTTGGTAATGTATCAACTAGTATTTAAGCAAACAAGTACACACCAAAAACAGCGAGTTCCACAGAAGTAGCGACCTTTTAGCGACCTGTCGAGAAGTAGCGACCTTTTAGTGACCTGTCGCTGATTAACGACCGACTGGTCACCCTGGCGAACAGGCAGTTGGAAAGAAGTCAATGAACACAAGGAAACGGTAAAAAAAATACGGACTTGTGTTTTGAAAAAATCTCATATTTCGAATTTCCCAGGAAAAAAAGATGACCATAAAAATATTTGAACTTCTAGAACAATTTATGATTGCAATTTTTTGTTAAAAATAACTCAATTTGAGAAAACTGGATCCATAGTAAATTTTTATTTCGCTGGGAAATTCGATAATTAAACTCCACTTTCAAAATTAGAGGTCAGTCACGTTTTTTTGTAAATTTTGCCCTTTCATTGTTCTATAGTAGATTTTGCCTTCCTTTTAACGCAAGAAATGAACTGAAGTTGAAAAGAAATCAAAAGTCAAACTGCGAGAAAGTAAATTTAAGCTTGAACAACTCTTAAGTTTCCTGAAAAAAAAAATTAAAAAAAAATATTCAGGACGTTCATAGACTCTTAACAATGTTCACCAGACAATTATAAACACATAGCAACTGGCCAGTATCGCATAGGATCTGAGGGCGGTGTATTTCTTGTCAAAGTTTTTGAATAAAGAGGTTTAATTTAAGTTTTAGGAAAATTTTTTGAAAAAATGACAAAAAACGTCATATCTGGAAAACCTAAAGGTTTTGAGCGGTCATATTTGGAGGCAAAATTCACAACCCCTGACAGTACCCTGAGAAAACCTCACTATAGAGATTGAAACTTTTTATATCTAAGTTCTGGGAAAAATTTTTCTATATCTAAAGTCTGGGAAAAAATCCTAAAAGCGTCATATCTCGAAAACTACAAAGATTCGAGCAGTCATATTCAGAGGCAGGATTTGCAACCCTGGAGAGTACCCTCACAGTTTCTAACAACAGGATTGAGATCAGGCTAAAGTATTGGAATTTTTCAAAAATCTAAGTTTTTTTGAAAAATTTTGAAAATCATAAAAAAACTTCATATCATAAAAAACGTCAAACATTTGAAAAGTGGGATTTGGAGACCCCTGGGAGTACCCTGACAGCTCCCAACTACAGGGTGAGAATTTCAAAAATTGAGAAACTTTTTAAAATTAAATTTTCTAGAACCTCGTAAACTAAAAGGATTTAGTTATTAATATTTGGAGGCCAGAATCAAAAAACCTGGGAAAACCCTGACAACATCCCACTATTGGTTTGCTAATTTCAAACTTGATGGAGTAAGCACTGAACTTAAATGGGAAAATAAAAAAACCTTAAACATTGCTATATACGATATACCTTAAACGTGCAAAAATTCTTTTGTTAAACATGCAAAAATAATACTTTGAAAAAGCTTAAACATGGCGAGATAGGGAAGCCCGCATTTAAATACATAATAGATAGATTGGTCTTGAATGACGATAATAATATTTCGTTCTGGTGAGTGCTGTGGAGAGTTAAAGAAGATATAAAAATGAATTATGACAGTTCGTCTACCTTATATTTTCGGCTTATTTACCACTCAGTAAACTTTACTAAACGCCAATTAAAGGCATGTAATCGTGCTTCTCGGTAGTTTTCATCAAATTTAATTTCATTTGAGACAAACCAACGAAAATTGTGGGCGATGCTTTTTTCGGATTTTTTTAAAAAAAAAAAAAACGTCTTCCACTCTGTCACTTTCGTCTGTTTTTTTTTGGCGAGCTACCCTGCTATGTTTCTATTGTAATGCAAGTGATGTGATAGCCTGTTTTGCATCGGCGTTAAAATTTTATTTTTCATAGTTAATGCCAAATTATTGGCAATACCCTTTCAGGTCAAGTTTCTCAATGTTGCCAATAATTTGGCATCAATTATAAAGATTCATGTCTGGAAACAGAAGATTTAGGTTATCCTAACTCAGAACAGCATCATACAAAATTTACAGCCCATATGACGGGTTGTTTATCTATCTCATCATTGGTATGTATATATCAGAATTTGATTTATTTGTTAGGGCAAATTCAAAAAAAACGCAAATTTATTATCCTTCTTCAACGTACTTTGACCTTTCAATTTTAATCATATATAAAAAGTAATGAATAATTATTCACGTTATTGAAGGGGACTGTAGATTCATAAAACCTAATTCCATTCCCCTCATTGTAATCTGCCAAAAAGTTAATTAATGCAGAGAAGTGAATTAAATCATGATAAAGACCCTGAATATCGTCGAATTCATTAAAGGCTTTGAGGTTCCTGGACGGAAACAGAACAATAACATTAGCTCACACCACCTACCGGCCAATTGTTCAAATCACAAAGCAACTCATCGACTATTCATTTCAATTCCAAGTTTCTGAACTGAGACTCCCTCTTCTGTTTTTCCCTGAATACCATAGTTACAAATAGCGAAAAAAACTAGCTACTATAAAACTGATTTATAGAACCTATCAGACAGTCACATTTCGGCGTTCTCAGTATGATTTTCGGGAACACGCATAGAAGAACTCCGTGATAAAAAGTTCGGGTCTAACAAAACCCAAAGTAGTACAAGACCAAGATCACACTTTAGGGCTCTAAGAGGTGCCGACGAGCTGACACGAATAAATGAAATAAGACTCGGTGGAGAAAAAAGAGTATCGAATTACTTAAGCTTAATAAACTGAAACCTAAACGGATTCTCCGGTTCCATATATTTAATGATCTATCTGCCATAAAATAGACATATAGGCTAAAAATAAATAGTTAGCCAGTGGATGTATTACACGGTTCACAACTCTTGAATTTGATGTCACATTTCTCCCCACATTGATAATGGGACTTTGTGTAAGATATATGAGCGAACTTTGTGAGGGGGCGAAATGTAGCAGTGATTTTCAGTGGCGCCTGAAAACGGGCTGCAAAGTTCCACGGCGTTCTCGCAATGAGATTTCATTTGGTTGTAAATCTAGTAAATTTTACAGTGAATGGAATCTACATTGCAAACAATTTATTATTATTATATTATTATTATTTAAGGGGGACTTTTTCATATATTTCACCCAAACACATTTCGCTATAGTGATGTCACACAATTTGCGGACTTTGGCCCTATTTTTTTTTTACTTAGTATACTAGTGTCATTAGCATACTAAATTTGAACGAAAACTATCTCCGAGTGAACTGTCGGGTGCAGGACTTCTCCAGCAGTTCGTGTCTCGGGACTGCACACACCGCTCGGAGATAGCGTTGCTCGATTGTATTCATTTGTGGGAGCGCAATGCGTGAGAGTCGAAACAATATGAACTTTTTTTTACGGCAGAAATGTATGATTACCGTACAGCTCTTTATCTTATGTCAGCTTTCTATTCTTGCATTCAGTGTACCGGTTTCTTTTCTATTATGAACTTTGATTGCATATTGAACGTGGCTAAATTAGCGCTGAGTTACTCAGTGTTCGAATATGGAGATAAATACAAACCTAATTGCAGTGCAAGCGAATGGCTAGATGAGAAACGTTCACAATAGTTCGCAACTGCGGCGACTTTATTGACATGATGCTTCACTTGACTGAATTTTAAAGGGAAATGCTGTCGAATATTCATGCAATTCAAGGGGGTCTAATAGGAGGGGGTGGACTTGGCTAGACATTGGAGGTGACTGACCTTTAGGAGGGAAGTGCGAGAGACAGATTGAGAAGGAGAGCGCGCAGGAGGGCAGGGAGAGTGCGATGGTGGAGAGGAGCATGTAGTTGACCCTTTTGGTGGTGAAGATGGTGTTGTACGAGTGGGGCCTGCACACTGCCACCCATCTGTTCACAGTCATCCAACACACCAGAATAGAGGAGGACGTGTTGATTACGTCATAGACTGAAACGAAACAACACAACTTTCTAATTCTCGTCATCAATATTTTCCAACCCCCCCCCCTTGGTAAAATAATTTACGACGCCCATTTCTGGCCGAAATAAATACCAGCGCGCGCAAATTATGATCATTCTGGGGGTTTTGGCAGAACTCAAGTATTTCAAAAATATGATTCTATGATTTAACACAAAGGCGATGCTGCACTTTGCAAACACGAGCGGCAAAACGCCAAACCGTAGCAGTAAAAAGTCAAAAAACAGATAAAAAGGCAGAAAAAAACATATATGAACAAACTTTAACAAATTTCCCTCTGCGGGAACCGCAAACCCGACTCAGAGTCTAATGTCGACAAAACTGTGCCCTCAGTGCTTCCAGCTACTAGCCACCAAAAAACATGGTCTTAAATTTACAATTATAAAATCCCACCAAAAAGGAGCACTAATTTATGACAGTTGGGCTGCAAAAAGTTTACTCATAACAGAAATACACTCGCAAGCTCTCTTGGGTAAAAGTCGCTATTGAAGAGACGAATACGCTGAGTGTTAAGAACTTTTCCAACCGAGTCACGACAGAAACTAATTTGTTAATGCTAGAAAATTATGTCGGTTTTCGATAACCCAATCAATTCAAAAAATGGTGGCATCAACTTTTCGCCTCCAGTTTTAACATTATATACTCTTGTACTAAGACGTATTATCAGCAGATGTTCCATATGCAAAGTTGATTTATGAGCGCGGAACTCGGTTTAATGATGTGGTGGTGATGTTTTTTTTATTTAAATCGTAAATTTTTAACTCACGGTTAATATATTTACTTGATATATAGATTTATTTCAGTGTTTGCTAATTCAAAAGAGCCAAGCAGACACGGTATTCTTTTTCGGCTAGCTCAAAATATCTAATCCAAAAAAACAATCCGAGTATTTTCCCATTTAAATATGTCTGAATGCTATCCAGGATAAAGCCGCACTGTAAGACGCCAAGTGCAGGCGACGCCAAGTGTTATCGTCGCCCGACAAGTTGATGTTTCCCATTATAATAATGGACTCAAGCAGAATTACCTTTGGACGCATTTAGAATGAGAATGGCTGGTAATGGATCAAATATACAAATGTCTGTTGATTTCACTCAACTAACCCTCGCAACTTTGAGCATGTTGAAATATTGGATCCGTACCACCTGTGCGAAGGGGTTGTTGTTAACGCACTATTGGAGGAGAGAACGGGGTAGGCTGGTACGGTAGCCTTTAACGTACAGAGATCCCAACGAACGAAAGAGGCAAATCAAGAAGAGCAATCAGTTATGAAGTTTATATACATTTTTGACACAATTGAATCTTCTCCACCGACTTTGATCTATGACATCAAACAATAAACTGAACCACTAACTCACAATAAAGAGAATTACAAAAGGTCGATCTTTGTTTCTTGTCTTTTCGGTTGGCTATTCTCATGATGGAGGGACCTTTTAAGCAATCAAAATCGTAGAAAACCGTGTAAGTTCTTATTTGATGAACGCCTGATGCAAAAAAGAAAGCAAAAAAGACAGACCTGTAAAAATATTTCCCCGCGGAGGGCGCACATAGGCGCTTCACGCCTAAGACCGTCAGGTTCTTTCATAAAGTTGGAAACAAGTATCACCTCAATTACATTTTTTTCTTTTTGCACATCACCTGCAAATTATTACAATTAAAACTTTAAATCACATTTCCTGATTGTTTTGAAAAATGACAAAAGGACTAATTAAGCCATGAAAACATATTTGGACTTCATAATTAACCTTGTTAAGCGACTCGTTACACAATTAAATTGATGCTCGTGTGAGATGATGCAGAGGAGAAAGAGCCAATTTTGACGTGACTGCTCTAATTCGCACTTGACAGAAGTGAACCGGAGCATCGCACGCCAAGCAAAACTACAGAAAAATATCGGTACAAACTAGACAAAAACTGAAAAGAAAGCCTCTAAGCCGATTTGAAAAAAAAATGACAAAACAATGTTGATAAAAGCACTATTACAAAAATTTGACAATTTTGTCTCGAATGATCTTCAATTTAAGGAAAACACGTCCGGCAAAGCAATCGCCGGAAAAAAACAAGAGATCAGAATCGGTTATCGAGCGGCAACTAATCTGACGAATTTACGTAAGCTACGGTTGAGTCGAAAACAAAATTGTTGTCATGAACAAATTTGAGCTGTAATGAAGATATAAAAATTAAAGATTAATTTTTCTGTGTTTCTGGAGGATGTGGGGCGTAAAAATTATGGTTCCCTTCAAACGACACAAATTTAGATCACTTAGCCGATAAAACGGAAGCCGAAACTATTGACGTCGAATAAAGTTTTAGAAAAAACATAGCCAACAGACAGTTGGAAAAGCGTCAATGAACAAAAATTCTTACGTTTGGGCCAAATGTGTCAAAGAAATCAAGAAAAAATTTATAAAAAACCGAGCCTACAATAGGTTCAAGTGATTTTTAAACAAGCTGTTAACCCGAAAAAAGTCTATGTTCCGATTTATTAACATGTGCTAATCGCAAGCGTAAACATACAATTTTGATAGTCTTTCCATCATTCTGACCTTCAATTATAAAGGACTCCCGCACAGAAGCAGAACCGTAGCTGAAACTCTGATGCGATACTATCTAATTATGGTTGCTCCTTTTGTGCTAATGTCTCGATTCGCTTCATATCGAAATGAAGCCGTAAGTCATTAATGTACTTCAAAGGTGCCAACGATGAAAGAACCTTATTCAGTCACATTTGGTGAATTTAGACACAGGCTAGTTACCCCATTCCCTGATGTTGAGATGTTCCAAGATTTTAAGGTTTTTCACTAAACTCCGCCCCCGTTAATCAATCGGCTCGCAAAAATTTGGTTGTTCTGAGCCAGACAAGATCTTTGGAATAATTCAAAGTAATTAAATTGTAAACGGTTCGCAAAATTTTTGCCAGCAAAAGAACGTTTTGAACACAGGCGAAGCGGAGCTTCGCACCACTTGTGATACAATACAAACATAGAAAAAAACATTCGAAAGAAACTTTTTTAGTTGAGAAAAACTAGGTGAACCAAATTTTTCGTAAGTCTCGATAAAAAAAACAACCACAGGCCCAGGTAAAGCTGGAGGTACGTGTTAAATATTGAATGAGTTTTTGATTTCAAAAATTGGACTTCGCCTAAAACATTAGTTGTTTCTCTAGTAAAAGAAGTCAGATGAGTAAAAAATCTATTTTCCCAAGATTTTCCACAATCCACAACGGTTTTCTGCAAAAAGCAGATTATGGCCGCTTAAGATTTCGAAAGCCGGGTTTCTCGATTTAACACAACCCAAAAATTGGCCCGGTAACTTTCGCATGAAGCCAAAAATTTTCCAAAAAAACTGTCAAAGTTTCAAAATTTTGACTTGCTTAAAGGTCAACTTGATCATTTGAGTAAGCCAATAATATCAGATTTCGCAGAATACAGTGCTGATTTAAATTATCCGGACAAAACGAACAAAACTTGAATTTTCAAACGCGTTTTTCTCAAATTGGGTTAACATTAGACAAAAAGTGAAGAGAGCAAAAGTTGCTTAGAATTTCACCAGAATTAACATGGTGCCATTTGTTCTCGGAAATTCTCTACAAAAAATTTACCCCAAAAATGGGTCAATTTGGCTTTTTTCAATTAATCAAGAATTACGCGGAAACTACTTAGTTAATTGATAAGAAAATTATATCACAGGAAGCCTCTTACGCAGCTCAACAAAGTTTAAGAAGGGTTAAATCTCCAAAAATTTGCGCAAATTGTTTAAAATTTATTTTTTAACAGAGATTCTGGGTTTTATATAGTAAAAATCACATTTATTGACTATCAAGTGAAATTTTTTTCATTTATACTGGTTTTTGGAGATTTAACCCTTCTTAAACTTTGTTGAGCTGCGTAAGAGGCTTCCTGTGATATAATTCTTATCAATTAACTAAGTAGTTTCCGCGTAATTCTTGATTAATTGAAAAAAGCCAAATTGACCCATTTTTGGGGTAAATTTTTTGTAGAGAATTTCCGAGAACAAATGTCACCATATTAATTCTGGTGAAATTCTAAGCAACTTTTGTTCTCTTCACTTTTTGTCTAATGTTAACCCAATTTGAGAAAAACGCGTTTGAAAATTCGAGTTATGTTCGTTTTGTCCGGATAATTTAAATCAGCACTGTAGTTAGAAAGAAACGTCAAAAAACGGTCAATAAATCACAATTTTGACGATTCCGAGAATCATAGCTTTTTGTGTGAAAAAAATATAACATAAACGTTATTCAGAAGGGATTCAATAATCTGTAATTTCAATTGAACCCAAAATCTCAGACTTGGTGAGTAGTTTTCGAGAAAAGTCAAAAACTTTCAAAAACAGTCTCAAAATCAAATTTTTTTCTTTTCCGAGGGGCAAAACTTTTGGATTCAACAAAATTTCTGCGTAGTCGCATAAGCAAATGAACTTTCCGAAGCCCGTTCTGAGAATTTAACCCAAAAAGTCAGGATTGGCAGAGTACTTAATATATTTGATTTTTCAGAGGGCGACAACTGCTTGTGTACAACATTTGGTAGTGTCCGCTACTGCAGAGGAGCTTCCCACTACTTGCTATCTCATTAAGCTTCCCACTACCTGTTATCTAATTGAACACACAATATCAGATTTGAGAGGGTAGTTTTCGAGAAAAGTCGAGAAGATCCACAAAACGGTCAAAAATCAAAAATTTGACTATTCCGAGGGCCATAATTTTAAGTGCAAAAAGAATTTGGTCGAAGACACCTATGCAGGAAACCTTTTCAAAACGTTTTTAATGATTGAAGCCAAAAACTCATATTTGAGAGAGGTAGTTTTCGAGAAAACGAAAAAAAGTCAAAAATATGGGTTAAATATTCCCCCGCATATTTTCGAAGGCTGCAGACAGAAGGGTCAAATGAAAAAAAAAGACTCTAGGGTAGTATGCAGGCACACAGAAGAATAAGCGGTCTTTCAGTTGATACTCCTATTTTGAAAATCAGCAGAATTTTCTGGAAAAAAAAATAAAATGTTTGCAAAAAGTGAAAAATTTTTCCAATACGAAAAAAAATGAAATTTCAACAAACAGATTGGTAAACATACAACCAACTTGAAAAATTCGGAGGAAAGTGCCAAAATTGTATTGATCTTGAAACGTTCAAAAAAAATTAGGGAAAAAGAATTTTTTTAGCGAAACAAAAAAAAACGAAGAAGGAAATATGAAGTCAAGATAAGTAAAATTACAAAATGTAGGCCTAAATCCAGCACTAAAAACAACATTAAAAATCTGCGCAGAAAAAAAACAGTTCCAGAACACTAGCGAGAACACAACAAAAGCAGCTTTATAAAGAGCAATAAGAAAATGTAGAAACAAGCCTCGAAAAAATCGGCTAAGTCTCGAATCTGCTCTGCGACCTACAACAACCTAGAGAATATGAGTCTGATGTACTAACCAATCAACCACGGACGCTTAAAATATCGCCAACACTAGTCTCAAATAAAGCAAAGAACAAAGAACACCGAATAATGAATACTTTCCACTTTCAATGAACACTTTTAGTTGCGAGTGAGATTGGAAAACAATGAAGGTTCGTACTAATACACTACGCTGCTCACGAGTATATTGATTAAGTAAAGAGAATCGCAAATTTTTTTGACATTCTAAACAGCAATTTTTGAAGTTATTACAAATCGTGAATCGATTCGCAAAGTAAATTTTCTGCGCAGGCCAACCAAGCGTTGACAATTTTGAAAAAATTAAAATTGAATCATTAAGAAGCTATACAATCTATTTGTATAAAAATTTTTGTAATTGAATTAAAGCCAGAAACGATTTGCAAACTTCGATGAATTTCTAAGCAAACTATTCAAGCAATGCAGAGAGATACTTTTTTAAGCCAGCTATGTATGCTTTGAAACCTGTGAAACTTTGAAGATAAATGATAGAATAAATCCTTTAGCAAAAGTTGATGACTTTCTAAGCAAGCTATTCAAAAAATGATTTTCAAAACTTTTGAAATTAATCTGATGCGTTAGGATCTGATGCGTACACTATTCACGCGTTGCAACTTTGAAATGTGTCCAGTTATTTCATGGAGCAACTCGTTTCAGAATAAAAATAAATTTTATAGGCAAGCTAATCAAATTTTGAAATTTACCAAGTTATTTTATAGAACAAATCGCTTCCCGAAAGGTTGAAGTTTTTTGGCGAGATTGAGGGGAATAAATCTTTAAATTGTTCCAAATTGTTTTTATGCATGATTTCTCGATCAAATTTTTCGTTTTCATAATTTTTTGTTTTCATAGCCTGAACCGATTTGAGCAAGGTAACAACTTTCAGAGCAAGCTAATCAACCAATTAAATTTGAGTTGTATGAGCGAACTGCATCGAGTTATTGCCATAGCTTGAATCGAGTCGCGGTAGTTTAGTTTCTTTCAATCGAGCAATTGAAAGTAAATTTTCAAATATATCAAAGGTTGGTCTTAGCTTGAATCGCTTCCCTAGTTGAAATGGTTTCAAGCAAGCTATTGGTCAAAGAAAAATTGAAACATTTCAGATTGTTTATGTAGCTTGAATTGAGTCACAATAATTGAATTGATTTTCCAGCAAATTAATGAGGAAAAAAAATTGAAATACTCAATTTTTTCCGCAACTTGAAAAAATATTTTTAGGTTTAAGTTTTTTGAAGCAAGCTATTATTTAATTAACTTTTAAATATTCCATTTTTTACAACCTAGCCGGTGTACAAAAAAAAATTAAATTAGGTCAAATTGTGTTCATAGCTCAAATCGACTCGCAAAAAATTCTAAGTAATTGAATCAACCAAATGAGCAATAAAATTTTCATCATAGCTTGATTTGAGTTGCGATAGTTCAAATTTTTTTCAAGCAAACTTTGAGCAAAAAAAGCTTTGAAATATTTCCATTTAGTTTTATAATTTGAATCAACTCTTAAAATTTTAATTTTTTGAAACAAGATATTAAGCATTAAGGTTTTAATTATTTCAAGTTGTTTTTATAGATTCCATCTTTTTGCGGAAATATAGGGTTTTATCAAAATAGCTATTCAGCAAAAAAACATTGAATTATTCGGTGCATAACTCAAACCTTTAAACAAAAAATTCAGGCAATATTATGAGCATGAGCGAATAAAATTTAATTTCATTGCGTAAACCGATCCTTCCAAGTTAAATTCCTTGCATAAGTTTATGTTTTCTTGAATAAAAAAATTCACCAAGACCAATATAAGAGTTTTTACTACGTTATTTTTCTAAATTTAACATCATTACTTGCGTCATTTCAAAAAATTTCTACTTAGTTGTATTGTCATAAAATGAATTTAAAAAACGTAAAAAGAAAAATGACTCACAGCTGTTGGACAGAAGACAGAACTGAAGTGCATCTCCATCCGGCCTCCACCAGCGCAGTTTGCCCGTGAACAAAATGAAGCACAGGTTCATCGCGAAGTCAGTCAGTGCGATGGCAATGATGAAGCGTTCGCTCGGTGCCTTTGGTACTTTTCTCCCGTAGATGTAGAGAACTAAGAAATTTCCAACCAGCCCGAATATACAGATAATCCATTGGACTACAAAAACCTCAATAGGCCCTTGCACACCGGGTACATCTGTTGAGTTTCCACTGGGATCCGCGGTCGAAGACAGCCCGCCGGACGAATTCATCATTTGCTTGGGTCGGGTTTAACTAGCGAATAACTTGATTAAAATTAAAATAATCAGGAAAACAAATGATTAAAACTAGCATAGAATAGATCAAACTGTGAGTCTGGGAAGGTTATTCTTTGTTCTAATCAGATGAACTGATACCAAATCGAACAAATCAAGGCCGAAGATTTTATATTAGGGAATGCATTGTGAAAAGGGGACTTTTCAAGCTTAATTAGTTGCCCAGTTGAGTAAAAATTAATAAGATGGCGACGTTGAGGCATTACTTCGAATGAAAAAATGGTGCTAAATAAAGAAGCATCATATTTGAATTCTATTGGTACTTTTAGAGAAAAATATACCTAATGACAGGCACATTGCTCGAAAGCTTATCAAAATCTGATAAAGACAAAAATAGTGAAACATCAGCCATTTTTTAGCAGGCAAATAAAATAAATTAAAAAAATTACTAATTCGCTTTTTCATTTGTGATGAATCGAATCTTACGCTCTAAAATAGATTTGCTTGTCATCTTTTCTATCAGCCTAATAATAAAATTTTGTTTCCTGCGAAAAAAAATCAAAAATTACAATGGCAATTACTAAGTACCTGAAGTTAATGAATTAAACTATCGATCATACAAAGAAAAAAATGGTATTTTACCCGTGTTTTTCTTCCAAAAGTGAATATGTATTAGTAGACAGACAGAACGACTCATACTGCTACGGCGCCTTCAGCATTAATATATTTAATTGCATTAGTTATTTTGATTTTAAAAAAGCGTATTTGCAGAAAGCTATTCAGTAAAATAAAAAAAAGAACAGCAGAAAAAAAACGGCCTAGCTCCTTCATCTAACCTAATAGACGATATATCTCCCTATTTTTAGGGGATTACTAAATCAATTCAAACCTGCCTTTTCTGAAATCCTCTCAATAATGCAGCTAAAAAAATTTTTTTTCGTTATGTAATAACTGCTTCTTGAAAATTCAATTATTATAACTAAGTATTAAAACTACTGATCAAGTTTACCCAATTTACCCTGAAAATATTCTCCACTTGTAATCAACACCAGGCCTGTTCCCGTTTAGGATAAAAGAGAGGGTTGATGAGGGAATAAAGTAAGGGCAATCTAAGGAATATCAGAACTCCAATCAAAAGTTGACAATAGCTGGCTGTGCTCAAAGGGTCTACCAATTCGGACTGTTGTTGACCGAATAATCAAAACGAATGATAACAAATCGATGTGTCTATCCGAAACTTGCAGAAAGCGCTCGAAGAATTTTATGCATAAAAGCTTCAAATACAAACAGTGAGCAAATGACTTTAGGAAACGTGACCACCAGGGAGCGGAAAAAAAGTATATACTTTTTTTCACGTTTTTCGCTCGTAATCAAGTTAAAAAAGTGAGCTAAAACATCTAGTTTTTTATTAATTTGCTCTACAAACAGCACTTTCAAAAAAAAGATACAAAAACTGGAATTTGTGATGAAATGAAAAAAATCTGCCAAATTCGTTCATGCGCGGATAAAATCCTAGAAAGTTGAATTTTCAGTATTTTGAAGCAAAGCTGCGGGGTCGTCAGAAAATACAGAGTAAAAAAATGTAGATTTATGCGTTTATAAGTCAAAGTTGAAGGTTTTTGTTTTCACCTTTTTTATGAATTTTTTTTGGCAAATAAAAAAAATTAAAACAACTTTTTCCGACCAAAAATTTACTTTTTTCCCGCTCCCTGGTTAGCAGAAGAAAACGAGCTTATCCTCTAATAAGTAATGCTGAAAAATCGCACATGATAACTTGCAATAATAGACACCTCGCTTAAAAGACATCTTACATTATAAGGGTAGAGCTTCATACGAAATTTAGAAATTGACCTTAAACCGAAATTTTCAATTAATTTTCAAAACTTTTGCTTTCCTTAAATTTTGCTAGTTGTCTTTTGTTAAGAGATGTCTTTTATTGCGAGTTCTCGCGGAACTCCAAATACCTTATTAAATTCAAACAGCTGGAACTTAATGTGCAATTTCGATTTATAATTCATTTTCAATTTTTTTTTTCAGAAATCGAATGGCACCGAAAATAAGATAGTCGACTCGAACCGACCGCTGAAAAGAGCTGAACCGTCGACCCCTAGTCTAAAAAAAATCTTGATTTTGCAATCGCTGCAGTTTCTTGATTTTAAAATATCAGCCGTGAAAATAGAACAAAGGAGCCATGGAGAGCATTGGGACTAAATTAAAATTAATCTTTTGTCTAATTTTTCTAAATCAACCGGCGCTTTTACTTACCACGGCAATACAATTTGCAAGAAAAGAACGCGGGAAAAATGTAGTCAATGTAAGCAACTACTGGATGACCCACGCATATTTTATAAATATTTTTCAGAAAGCTAAGCAAGCAAAAATTGTATGCTTAATTAGCTATCAATTGAATTCAAGTTTGCGTTGAATTAAACATAAGTCACTGCACTTTTTCTGATCAAAAGCTACCGAGCGCAGTCTGCGTTTTGAGCAAAAAAAAAAGTTTGCCACTATTCCAGCTGAAAAATTCTTTGTATTAAGTCGACGGCGGTACTTAACGACAACAATAAGCATAGTATGTGAAAGACACTCTATTCTTCTTTTTTGAGACGATTTCTATTCCGCACTGGCTGAACAATAGAAAGAGAAAAATAATGAAGAAACGAGGAAATTAATGAAACTAAAAGACATAAACATATATACGGACAACACGGCAGAAGAGAAATTGAGGACTGCTAGTTAACTTAATAAATTACACGGCTAAAAATAATTTTATGATAATTGTAGTGTTGAATTAAATTATCCGGAAAATATAAAAAAAAATTGAATTTTAAAAAGCACTTTACTTTTTTTTCAAAAATGGTGAGTATAAGTCCGGGTTGGCTTTCTCATGGAGTAATTTCAGAGAGGTGCACCGTCTGTTGGTCACGCTATCTTATTTTCAGCCGGACAGGTTCGTGCAACTTCTTAGTCTAATACCGATCTTAATCTTACTCTTACATTTCCAAGTCTCAATAGATCTAGTATATACTAGTCTTCTTGCGAGGTTAGAGGAGAGGAAGAGCAATTGCTTTCTAAGTTAAATATATTCAATAAATTGTTTCAGCCTTATAAATTGTTGTTGATTTTAGTCATGGATCATGATTGGTTAGTTCTAAGTATTTTACAGAGATAGTTATCAAGAATATAATTAGATATATAAAATACTTGTTTTGAACTGGTTCCAATGGGTTAACGTAAGACAAAAAATTATCAGAGGCAAAGTTGCGGAGAATTTTACCAGAATTACTATGGTGCAATTTATTTGAGGCATTTCGGAGCCAAAACTTAATCCCAAAAATGTTCACTTTGGCTTTTTTTAGTCAAAAAAAAATTACGAGTCTTCTGCACGAAACGACCTGAAATCAAAATCTTTAGATCTTAAGGTAAAAAGCATGCGGTAGAGTTTGATTGGCTAATATTAGCCAACCGAGTTCAAGCAACATGGTCAGGCATTTCAATCAACTTTTTCAGCAGAAAAAACATTAGCTGAGTTTACCAAAAATGTGATACTTTTTTAAATAATTCAATGAATTTCTTGTTTTTTGTATGAAATTTTGCCCAGACGGCGCCCAAATAACTAATTTTGGGGGTGCCCGCGCCGAAAAAAAACTCAATTTTTTGGTCAAAATTTATCAAAAGGGTGCCTAAAAACGCTTTTTTGGCCTGTATTTTTTTGAAAAATTTGCCTGCGCAACAAATTTTTTTTGACAAAACAGGGTCTTTATATTATTAACGGAGAGCTCGAAAAAACTAATTAGTCGATCTTAAAAATGTGAAAATTTCTGCGCATGCCACTGGATCAAAACGCATAACTTAAGATCAATCTTAAGACTTCAGATCAAGATGTACAAACACTTATTTTGGGCTAAATTACACTATATCTAAGGAGTCAACTGACGAACAAGTTATATCAAAATTAGCCTTTTCAAAAAAAAGTGTAGCAACCGTTGAATCTCCACCCCTAAATGACATGCTGTAGAACGTCCTCCCCACGCAGGTAATAATTCTGAAAGTAACCCTGACATTTTAATCATTTTTCGATAATGAAACATCTTATGTAGGTGTTCTCTACAAGGAGCGAGATCGAAGTTCGCTCCTTTTATTATTTGAGCATTTTATTTTTGTAAATAAGGAATTCAGCCAAGTTTTTACAGCTTTTAAACATTTTTTTTACTTACGGCGATAACTGCTTTACAGCTATTTAAAAAAGTGGGCTCTATTCCAACAAAGTACTTGGTAGGAAAGCATTCAATAACAAAATACAAATTAATTTGAACAAATCATGGTTTCGATAATTGCAGTACAATTTTTTGATGAAAGAAATAACTGCGCGTTATAAAAAATTGTCATTCTGTGCAAGAATTTGGAAATAGGCTTTTTGAAAAATTGATTTAAGTATTTTTTCATACTCTTTTCTTTTCCAATTTTCTTCTCTATTGAAAACAAAAGTGATTTTTAAGCCCAAACTTTTTGTTTCAAGGATATACACGCTTGGGTGAGTTTTCCTGTTAATTCAGACGCTTGAGTTATCAGGGAGTCGAGTCCGCCCGTAAAATTTGCCCTTACTTCAGGATCCCCTACCTAAATCCGCACGTGATTCAGACGAGTTTTCAAAAGAAAATTTGAGAGTGAGGATCAAAATTTAAATGTACGTATTCAAAGTGGGAGTAGTACACTCTATCCATATGCGATTTAAACCTAAGTAGATGAAATCTTCAAAATGTTAAGCGAACGAAGATTTTAGCTATGATGCTGAATGCGTAACAGAATTTTTTATCCATCACAAAACCTTTTTCCGATTTGAAATCAAGTAATCTAATTGGTCATATCATTTCCTTAATTAACTCAAACTTTTACATTTGATAATTGACATTGACAGTTCACTTTTTTCTTTGCCAAACACCAATTAAAGGGCAGTCGGAGCATTCAAAGATTTTTCTTGATTTACGAGCAGTCATGTAGCTGTATAAGATTAAAAAAAAATTGCTGGTATCAGGAAAAACCCTAGAATGCTCCGAATGCCCTTCAATTGGTCTCGTATAGTTTATGGTAATTTAAATATTAGTAAAGTTATGAATTTTAGGCTGATAATATCAAAAATTAGGTTTAGCAATTTGAGTCGTGTACGGAAATAATAAAACGAATGATGACCGGCAAATAGAGCGACAGTCGTTAAGGTGACAACCGTTTTTGTCGGGACTTTTAGATGACAAAACACATTTCTGAGAAACTGGCAACGCGAAATGATTGTTGTAACAGTCGGAATACATTTCTCAGATACACAAAATGCAAAATGATTGTTTTAAAACATTTCTGAGAAACCCAAAACGGAAATTTTGACAATTAAACACGCATCAACCATTATTAAAATTACCATAACTATTATCGAAAATCTTGTATTTAAGTGGTTCGATATCTGCAGAAACTTATTGGGATGGCATTGCTAGTATTTGTAGTAACTTTGGGTGCTAATACATTTTGGTGTTCTAAATGTTCGGTCACTTTTATGCCCTGTCGCCTTATTTTTCTAGCATCAAATCCAATTAGCTGCCGTAATTCAATTTGGAAAGATTTGATACTGCGGGATAAAAAAGTTAAGGCATACTCACTGCAGGTTACCAGTTGTGAGCATATTCGGCTGGCCCCATGTAGATCAAGAAGGATCAGAATTTAGTGAAAGTGGTCCGAATAAAAAACCACCCCAAGCATATAACTCCTCACTTTCTTCGAAGTTCTTATTATAATGATCATGATTAAAGTAATTATTGTTGTCGTAAATACAGTGCTGATTTAAATTAACCGGACAAAACGCGTTAAACTTGAAATTTAAAACGCGTTTTTCTCAGATTGGATTGAGTTTAGGTGAAAGTTTATGAGGACACAACTTGCTTAAAATTTCAGCAGAATTAATATGATGTAATTTGTTTTGCGAAATTCGGGCCCGAAGTTTTAACCCAAAAATGGGTCATTTTGGGTTTTCTTAGTTAATCAAAAATTACACCGAAAATACCCAGTCGATCACAGACATAATTATATCAAAGTGAGCCTCTTACGCAGCCCAACAAACTTTAAGAAGGGTATAATCTCCAAAATATTGTATAAGTTAATTTATTTTTGTTTGATAGACAAAAAAGGTCGTTTTTACTAAATAAAATACCAACTTTTTATTTAAAAACAATTTTTAAACAATTTGCCATTTTTTTGGAGAAAATATTTTTCATAGAGTTTGTTGGGCTGCGTAAGGGGCTCACTTTGATATAATTATGTCTGTGATCGACTGGGTATTTTCGGTGTAATTTTTGATTAACTACGAAAAGCCAAAATGACCCATTTTTGGGTTAAAACTTCGGGCCCGAATTTCGCAAAACAAACAACATATTAATTCTGCTAAAATTTTAAGCAAGTTGTGTCCTCATAAACGTTCACCTAAGCTCAACCCAATTTGAGAAAAACGGGTTTTAATTTTCAAGTTTAACGCGTTTTGTCCGGTTAATTTAAATCAGCACTGTTCTATTTATTGACTAATCTTTTGAGATTATACAACAAAAACTTGACGGCAGTAATAGCGAATTTATAAATTGGAGAGTCTTGGAATGATTTACCGGAAGTAGCTACATAACACGCAATACTCTTGGTGCAGTTTCAAAGTTTGGTGTAGCGACTGGTAAGAATCTCGTGAACAGCTTGACAAGTCTACATTTCAAGCCTGTTGGCTGAAGGAAGTCGACCTAAGAGGTCAGGAACCTGGCAACTCTTAGAGTCCTGTACTAAAAGTTATCGCACAAACGTTCTTTCGATATTGATGGGAAAAAAATCCGACACTCACTTGCTCGTTTCATACATGTGTATTGTTGGCAAAAGAAATGTAACCACTTGCAATACAAAACAAGAAAATTGAAAAAAAAAAATGCCGAAAAAACTAGATCCATGAAAATCAACAAGGCTAGTTTTGGTACAAAAAAGTGCCAAAATAATAGAATGTGAAATACGCATCAGAAGATTATGTACCCAGCGGCAACAAAGCCGAAACTGTGTTGTCAGAAAACATTTAAGCTGAAACAATCAACGGGACTTAAGACTTATGAAAAATTAATAAATCCCCCTCGCCCTCAAAACACACAAACATACAAACATTTTCTCGTCAAATGAAACAAAATGGGGCCACTAGGCCGATATAATATTGACCTAAAACCTATTAAACCCAAAAAACGGAAATTAAAAAACCGAATAAAAAATCTTATAGAAATAATAAGTTATAAAGTCCCCTACACAAACACGTACGCACAAACACTTTTAGCTTGTCGAAGGACGCAATATGAGGCAAATACGTTAATGTAATATAGGCCGAAACCTATCAAGCCTTGAAAAGGATAAAAAGTCGAAAAAAACGTCATAAAAAACTTGAACTACAATTTTTAGCATTTTGTGCGATCCAGAATATGTTTCCGCTGAAACGACTCGCGAATAGGAGGCCACTCAGCCGAAACTAATTAGACCGAAATCATTTGAGCAGAAATCTAAGAGAAAGCAAAACGAAAAAAAAATTATATACGAATTCAAGGTTAGTGAAGTAAAAAACAGCAGAGGTAAATCAGAACTAAACCGACAAAACATAAACAGACAATACTAAGCTGACAATTTTCTTTTGAAACGGGCTATTTCTCGTTTGAAAAAAAAGGTCCTATCAGAAGTGAATCCAGGACCTTTGCCGTCCCAGGCGCATTCGTTACCTCGAAACCAAGTGTACAGGAGACGCAAAAAAAATTTGAATTCCTGATAAACAGAAACTAAATGTACCATTTCTAACTTTGACTATTCTGTGAATAAAGTTATTTACGGGAAAAAAGTCTAGCATCCGATTGCAATACCCTTATCACTAGTTTAATTATAAAAAAAATTGCGAACATCTGAAAATCACACAATTGCTTTTTGCTAGACAGTGAAAGTACGCTCCAATTTTTTCAGGCGATCCTTGTATGCCTTCGGTAATCATAGAGCAACCATTTGGAGTCACGGCATTGAACAACCTCTAGCACATGCACGTCCCTTTTTGAGGCAAACCAAGTTCAGAGGAATATGTTAAAATGGGTACAATCATCGATAAACAAAGATTAGTTCAGTTTCAGCCTTACGAGAAGGACTAATTTGAGCTTTGTTGCAATGAAAGCGACGGTGTGCTGTCCACGAGAGATTGCTATAAACTATGAGGCCAAGATTGAATTCACTTTCGACCGATCGAGCTCAGGCATAGGAAGCAGTAGTCTTGAACGGGGTGTCTTGTTACCAAAACTGAGATAATGACCCTTGTCCGGATTCACTGGTAACATATGGTAACATAGCGCTGAATTACAAATGATGCCGAGAATATTTTTATAGGCAATTTCCATTTTTTATACTGTCCCAAAGATAGTGCAGGCCTTAACTCAAAACTAAAAAACAATATTTCTTTATGGTTTTTTGTTCATTTTTTTCGTTAGTGAGAGGAGACTGAGTGGTTTATTGAGCCATAAAAACTATTTACCTAAAATATTGTTGAAATATCCTGTAGGAATTAGATCGGACTTCCAACCTGAAATTTTAAGTCTGAAAGTTCAAGATGGAACTTAGGCTGAAAATGAAATTTATGACCAATGGCGCTTTAAGGTGAAACCACACTTGACACCCTATGAGCTCTTGAGGTAGCCAAAATCGGAGGGAAACAAGCTTATACAGTCCTCCGCGACCATGTAGGGGGTGCTCGAAGAAATAACAGCTTCACGTAACAACTTGGAAATAGTGCGGATCAACTAGCTGCTTAGGCGAAGGGCATAATACTATACTGAGAGAAGCGAACGTTCTTTAAGACAAATTAGCAAGTTCCAGTTTACGGCGATAACTTTTAGTCAATAAGTAAATCAGTGGTACATTATCTTTTGAATTTGAACTCAGGTCAACTAGATATTAAATCAAGTATAAAAACTTTGTCAAAAACTGTTATTTTGATTTATTTCGAGAGCCTCAAATTAAGGGGAAAACGCACCTAGCACAATTGTTACTCAGTTTCTTCGGAACCAAAATACCTATCGACGAGAGCAATTGATTTTCTTTAATCAATCGCACAACACGCGAAATTATGCGCCATTTACGATACATTAAACTAATAAATGAAAACGATCACGGACGAGGTTCGAATTGACGACTACTTCAATAAACAGATTTTAATATGAGAACCCAGTTAATACCGCCGGAAGCGTGATCTAGTAGAATAGACAAAGAAAGATCTATGCAATTTAATGGGATATATATTGTTCAGCTTCGTAGACCGCCATTTTAACTGTTTATCTTAAAATTCTAGAAATGTATTTTTTGTCTTCAATCTCCTTAGTTGGCTCAAAAGCCAAAATGCAGAGCAATTTCTTCTAAAAACAAAGCCTATAGATTCAGGGCTAAATGAGCATCAATATGATCTATCACTCGATCCTTTCTGCCGTTCATTTTATGTACATTTTGGATTTGCGAGGAAAAAAACTCACACGAACACAAAATTTAATAGAAATGTCCGTGAACGGAGAAATGAAAATTGAATCCACCAAAAATTTACCTCACCGGCCGAAAAACACGTAAGGAAGCTGCTTGTTGAAATCAATATAAAATTTCAGCTATAGAACTGAATACTACTAAGATGAAGGAAAATAGTCAAAATTTCGCAGATAAAACTGAGATTGCAAACTTTAAGTCTCAACAAAGAGTTAAATCCATAAGATGACGTTTTTGAAACAATATGTTCTCCGATAACGTCTTTCAAAATGAATACATTAATGAATGTGAATTGTTCTTCTTTCCATCTAAAATATCCTTATATAGGAAGCATAAATTTACATAAGCGAAGAGGATTAACACGCGTCATTTGATGGGCCGGTCGTGAATCTTAAATTCAAACGGAGAATTTTGAAAGTAAAGAACATTCCAACATAAACCTAATTTTTAAAGTCTAAATAAACATAAAAGAGCCGATTTTTTAATCATAGCTTATGTGCCATATCGCACCAAAGTCTTCATCCAGAAAGGTCTGCTTAGATATTTAGAGGATTTAAATCAGATACGTGGTCATTTGATTACAAGCCTGTTTTAAGATAACTTCAAATCATTGCTTGAGGTGATCGAGGAAAACGCATTACTAAACTAGGAGAAATCTATTTGAGTTGAGAGGAGAACGACAAAATTTCTTATGAAAAAAATTGGAAACAGAAGCCTTCATCTGCATTTGGCGTTTATGAAGCGTTAAAAAAGAGGTAAATGGTTTAGGATGTGGATTAATCAGTCCGGGAAGAAAGGCGACACCATACGGTAGAAGCAAGCAGTTATAACTGATTGAATTCGACACGCAACATCCACGACACTGGGGTAAGAGGCTGCAGTCTGACGGAAGCCACAGTCAAACGAGTTTAACTAGTAATTAGCAATAAATTTAGAAAGAACCTATGTTCACAAGCCAAAGTGGGCAGGAAGCGAAAGCAGGACAGAGGGCTAACCAAGTTCCTCAATCTTCTTTAGTTCCTCAATCCATTGGCAAAAATAAATTCAAGCAGGGCAAAAAATGCTAGTTATCAGTTTTTCTGCTCATACACCCAATTAATTGCCTGAAACTACCAAATACGATGAGATCAGAACTTTTAATTCGCAGTTTTTTCACTCAAACCCAGGTGAAAGGAATAACCTTCAGATGGCGCTGAGAAAATTGAGGCCCTTTCAGTCATGCTTTGATCGACATTTTTGTTTTTCAGATTCAATTAGGAGATGGGAGATGATGAGTTGGGGGGCTTTGCCTTCGCGTCAGCAATTAATTTGGACTTCAAACCTCTTCCTTAAACAATCATTATGCCCATAAACAACAACTCTTGCAAAATAGAAAATAGAAGAACTAGTTGAGCAAAAAACAATACTTAAAACTCCTTCTGGTACGAAAATAAACAAAAACTGGGAAAATTGGGAACGTAATAATTTTTCAAAGCTACATCTATACAATTATAAATATCTTGTGCGCGTGTGGGTGTGTGTGTGTGTGTGCAAAATCGTTTGTTATTCTACTCCTCTTAAGCGGCTAAACCGAAATAATTGATGTTTCTATAGTTCCAAATACCGATCTTCAAAAAGAACTGCTATGCTTTTTTTAAATTTGATCAAATAATTGATGAGAAAAATGGTGAAAAAGACAAACAACAGAAGTCAATGATGTCTCACATTTCATCTATAGTTCACTCCACTTGGATTTTATCAATGAATTCAATTGACTTCACTTTCGATTAAGGCCCCTTGCCCCCTTAATCATCATTACCGAATTAATAAGTTGAGTTGAACTTGAAAATGGAAGGACTTTTTTGTAACTCGCGGAATCATTTTTGAAATTAAAAAATATGAACAGATATAAACTATCAATTGATAAAAAAGTATCAATTGACCGAATAAAAGAAGTAAATATATACTTTTAATCTAAATTGAATTGAACATTTTTTCGGTAAAAAACATTAGAATCAATTATGCCAATAAATGAATGGTAAAATCTCAGGCAAGTACCGATGTAGACAGCCTAAAAAGTAATGCAACTAGAAACTGCCCTTTAAAGTTTACAAATCGATATAAAAAATAATTGAAAAAGTCCACACGAAAATGTATGCTATTCATACACCTGGGTTGAAGGAACAACAAGAACAAACAACTAGCGATTAAAAAGTGTTCCAATGAATAATGTTACAATTAATTTTTAGCATCAAAAACGTCATCCAGTGGCTATAAATTAGAAAAAAAAACAAATATCAGCAAATAAAAGCAACTGGGCAATTTTAAAAAATCTTCATTCGGAAAAGATTTATAAATTACAGTCTATGAGTTGATAATCACACTCAAAAAATAGTCTTGTTAAAAGTAAGAACGTATTTCTGAATGGCAATGTCACTTTTCAATTCGGGAGGTGGCAGGCCAATTCGAGCTAACAGATTATATAGTTTTGTCCCATGATTACGTTGGAAGTTGAATATAATTTTATCAATGCATTTTATTTGAGACAACCGCGGTTGATGCAATTAAATTTGAAATTGTGACTCGGTTTCGTAAAGTTTTCATAAAAGATTGATGAACTAATTTTTTCAGATTTTGAGAACAAATTTCAGAAAATCGGAAATAGATAAGTTATAAACATCCAGCATTTAACTTCGAGGACAAGTATATCTGTCGCAGCTAAGTTTCGTTTGTGATTTTTGATTTTTAAGACCGTTTATGAGTTGTAAGAGTTGATGGCCATCTATTCGCAGCAGCGGAAGGGGAATGTTTCGGAATTGTATCAATTGGCATTTATTGTTTTTCAAGTCTAAGTTAACCAACTAAAGCTTAGTTCATTAGAACTGAGCAAATGCCCTTCACCATTAAGGTTTTTCTGGACTCTAGACGACTCGTTTCTTGCGAGAAATCAGAGATGTAACATCTGTATAAAGAGCAACAGTGGTAATTTCTGGATTCTAGACGACTCGTTTTTTGCGAGAAATCAGAGATCTATCATCTGTATAACGAGCAAACAGTGGTAATTATGGCTGACGAACTCAAGTCATTGATTTAAATTTTGAAATAGTAAAAGCCCTAACAAAGACTCCTGCGGTACACGCTGCGATCTATAGAGCGCTTCTGATTTCAAAGCGGCAAAATCCACAAATTGCATTCTTCTATTTAAATAGCTTTCTAGTAATTTCGAGGTTGGCCCTCGGATAACGTGCTATTTCATTTTCAGTAAAAAAAATTATGATCAAGATTCTTTTTCAGATCCAACAAAACGCAAAAATCCAACAATGCAAACTGAAATAAGTACAAAAGTTCAAATATCACAAAAAAAGTACATTAATTGCCGATATAGTTTTTTCAAGAACTTTACTTATGGGGGAAAAGCGTGATTGAATGATCACTCCCAAAACCAACTTGATCCACTTCTTTGAAGATAGGTACTACCTTTACTACTTTTAGAGAATCAGGGACATTCAGGACAATCAGGGCCAGAACACAATCATTGAAGATACAAGCACGTTCTTTTATCATAGCTGGGTATAGAAGCTTTGAAATTTCATTGCAAATACCAAAACTACCAGTTATTTACTATTTCATTAATTCTTTGAAGACATTTTAAATTTCATGTGGATGTGTTTTTTGCTATTAAAAGAAAATGGCGCCAATATTGAACAGCTTACCTGATTGGTAGTGGAAGCTTGTGGTGAAGATTTCTCAACTGAGGTGAAAAAAATATAAAAACTCTTGTGATCAGAGTATATGATCGCTATTTTAATTCCTATATCATTGACCATTTCATCGGTAGAGGAAGAAGCTTTCCAGCTGATTTCCCTAAAATCCTGTCAATCAAATTATGTTTTAAAAAGTTGCTAGTTTTTTTTTCAGGTTTTCAATACCTGACTTATGAGAAAATGCATTCATAAAGCACTGTATCGTGCTATCTACTGTTTCGTTGCTTTTTGAACTTTTCATTCACTGCGGGATGGTCTCAAAAGTGAACTAATTTTTAATGTGAATAATCACGTTTGCAAATCGTATTTTTTTAAAATTTCATTAATCATTTTTTGTTTTTCGAGGTTTTCTATAGTTAAGTGGTGCAAATTGATCTAGTGCTTTAACAAATTTTCCAATGAGGACACGAATGTCATTTACTTGCGAATAGTTTGGAATGCATCCTGATACACTACAAACTTGTAATTGATACATTCTCTTTCTTTAATATTTTGCATAAAATTCAAACGCTTTTTTATGTGCAATGATTGGAACACGCGAAAAAATAGAATAGAATTCGGATCAGTTCTTGTATCGAGATTGATTTCTGAGGTAATTTTTTTATCTATGTAAAAAGTAGTCGTGACAAAAACTTCAGTTTGTCGTATATGTTTTGAGCTAGTAAGGTAAAAAATTATTTGTTTCAAGAACAGTTTCGAAAAAATTTTGTACTTCGCCACCCAATAAGATGTCTATATTGAAATCTCTACCAATAACTCACGATGATGAGCAACAGTCTCTTTCAAGAAGTCTGTCAAGTTTATTGCAAAATGCTGCCACATTAAGTATAAGTTATTTGCTTCGAGCACAGTTTTGTGATTATTTTTTGCTTTGCCACTCAATAGGATATCTAGATAAAAATTTCCACTATTTACTCAAGATGTTGAGCAACAGTTTCTTTCAAGTAGTGCGTCAAGTTCATCGCAAAAAGCTGCTATTTAATAGTAGTCGGCAAATCGCAGTTTTTATTTCATTTGTAATCATTTTTTTGTTTTTCCAAGTTTTCCTATAGTTAAGTGGTGCAAATTAATCTAGTGTTCTATCAAGGTCAAAAATGACGATATACCTGTCATTTACTTGCAAATACTTTTGGAATGAATCCTGATACACTACTGAAATCTAAATGAAACGTTCTTGTTCTTTAATTTTATGCAAAAAGTTCAAGTTTCTGTTAGACATTTTTGTTTGTCGTATAGGTTCTGAGCTAGTAAGGCAAAACTAATTTGCTTGAAGAAATGTTTTGTAGTTATTTGGTGCTTCGCCACATAATAGGGTGTCTAGATTGAAATCTCTAGCAATGAATCAAGATGTTGAGCAAGAGTTTCTTTCAAGTAGTAAGCCGAGTTCATAGCAAAACGCTGCAACATTAGTTTGGGGTGGCCCAAAAAAGAACATCCAAACCATACGTTGAAGTTCCTAGTTTACTTTATTTTTTCAAAAGATTTTCAAATATATCAGTTATTTCTTCTAAATTATTAGTCAAACTAATATTATCTCTTAAGAAAAAGGTTCCTCTTATTCCTCTTTCTCTTGTTTTTCGGATTTTTTACTAGCATAAACTGCTATTCAGGTATCTGATAATGTTTTGGATCATCAGCCGTACCATTCAGCCATGTTTTAGTTATTCAAATAGCACCAGGTTTTGTATCTACCTCGCTTAAAATGTAATTAATCAAAAATTGAGCACGCATTGATCCTATTTTGCTATGCAGGATTGAGCAAGTTGATGTTACAGGGTGCCCTTTCATTTTCTCCTGGTTGCTCAACACGAAATGCAAGGTTGGTATCTACTCGGGAGTAGCTGTACTTTATAGTCAATTTGTTTGGTGTAGGGCAGCAATCAATACAGGAACAACAGCTTCAACAACATGAGAAGCTATAGAAGTCGGGGAACCCAATTCTTCAGCTGGCGACAAGTTCACTTTCTTTCTCTTCGCACTTTGGCCGTTGCAAAATTACATTTGCGGTGTCATGTTCACTGTATTTTTAGGGGTCTCAGGGACACAAACATAAGCACAGTTCTTCGTTGACGTGTCTAACGAAGTTCGATCTTTGTTTGTGCGAAGAGACGGTAAATATTTGACGGACGCAAAATTTTTTCCTTTGGCGTTCAAAAGTTTTGGATTGTGCGCATACATGTCTTGTTTATGCGTGAAAATTTGAATTTGTTTTGATTTTGCTTCTAGATTTCTAGTTTAATTTCTCCACCACACGGTGCTCAATGCAGGTCAACCATCAACTATTACACCTAACGTGTTTCTATAGCTTTTGAGCCATGCTCGCCGTCTCCAAACAATATCACGATTGACGTGAAATATGAAGTTAAGTACCATCAAATTTAAGTGGATGAAGTGCTGCTAGATTATGCTTATTCAATTTTATATTCAAATTGTCATGCGTCACTTTTAGCACATCGTTTAATGGGTCGGAGCTGATAACCATAAATGTGAATGTCACGCAGAGCTTCCTAGAACACTTCTTCAGTTCAACGCCCTCCCAAATATCTCATGTAATTGATTCTGGTTGTCGACAATTCGAAGTTCAGATTCATTTCGTGTGCTTTGAGCAGCTAATATTTCTGTGCTTGCTCTTCGAGGACAAACGTCAGCACTGTTCTTCGTTGACATGTCGAACGAAGTTCGATCTTTGTTCGTGCGAAGAGACGGAAAATCTATGATGAATGCACAATTCTTTCCTTTGGCAATCAAAAATTTTGAATTGTACGCATATATGTCCTGCTTATGCGCGAAAATAGGGATTAGTTATGACTTAGCTTCTAGTTTTCTACTTAAATTGCTCCATCACACGGTGCTCAATGCAGGTCATCCATCAACTTTTACACGTCACGTGTTTCTATAGCTTTTGAGCCACGCTCGTCGTCTCCAAACAATATCACGATTGACGTGAAATATGAAATTAAGTACCATCAAATTTAAGTGGATGACGTGCTGCTAGATTATGCTTAATCAATTTTGTATTCAAATTGTCGTGCGTAACTTTTAGCACATCGTTTAATGGGTCGGAGCTGATAACCATAATTGTGAATGTCACGCAGAGCTTCCTATAACACTTCTTCAGTTCAACGCCCTCCCAAATATCTCATGTAATTGATTCTGGGTGTCGACAATTCGAAGTTCAGATTCAATTTCGTGTGCTTTGAGCAGCTAATATTTCTGTGATTGCTCTTCGAGGACAAAGGTCAGCACTGTTCTTCGTTGACATGTCGAACGAAGTTCGATCTTTGTTCGTGCGAAGAGACGGTAAATCTATGACGAACGCAAAACTTTTTCTTTCGGCGTTCAGAAGTTTTGAATTGTGCGCATTTATTTCCAGCTTATGCGTGAAAATAGGGGTTTGTTTTGACTTGGCTTCTAGTTTTCTAGTTTAATGGCTCCATCACACGGTGCTCAATGCAGGTCACCCATCAACTATTACACGTCAAGTGTTTCTATAGCTTTTGAGCCATTCTTGTCGTCTCCAAACAATATCAGGATTGACGTGAAATTTGACGTTAAGTACCAACAAATTGAAGTGGATGACGTGCTGCTAGATTATGCTTATTCAATTTTATATTCAAATTGTCATGCGTGATTTTTAGCACATCGTTTAATGGTTCGGAGCTGATAACCATAATTGTGAATGTCACGCAGAGCTTCCTAAAACACCTCTTGAGTTCAACACCCTCCCAAATATCTCATGTAATTAATTCTGGTTGTCGACAATTCGATGTTCAAATGCAATTTCGTGTGCTTTTAGCAGCTAAGATTTCTGTGATTGCTTTTCGAGGACAAACGTCAGCATTGTTCTTCGTTGACAAGTCGAACGAGGTTCGATCTTTGTTCGTGCGAAGAGACGGTAATTCTATGACGAATGCAAAATTCTTTCCTTTGGCGTTCAAAAGTTTTGGATTGTGCGCATACATGTCCTGCTTATGCGTGAAAACTGGAATTTGTTTTGATTTGGCTTCTAGTTTTCTAGTTTAATTGCTCCATCACACAATGATCAATGCAGGTCACCCATCAACTATTACACGTCACGTGTTTCTATAGCTTTTGAGCCATGCTTGTCGTCTCCAAACAATATCACGATTGACGTGAAATATGATGTTAAGTACCAACAAATTTAAGTGGATGACGTCCTGCTAGATTATGCTTATTCAATTTTATATTCAAATTGTCATGCGTAATTTTTAGCAAATCGCTTAATGGTTCGGAGCTGATAACCATAATTGTGAATATCACGCAGAGCTTCCTAAAACACCTCTTGAGTTCAACACCCTCCCAAATATCTCATGTAATTGATTCTGGTTGTCGACAATTCGATGTTCAAAAACAATTTCGTGTGCTTTGAGCAGCAAAGATTCCTGTGATTGCTTTTTGAGGACAAACGTCAGCACTGTTCTTCGTTGACAAGTCGAACGAGGTTCGAGCTTTGTTCGTGCGAAGAGACGGTAAATCTATGATGAATGCAAAATTCTTTCCTTTGGCGTTGAAAAATTTTGAATTTTGCGCATATATGTCCTGCTTATGCGTGAAAATAGGGATTTGTTTTGATTTGGCTTCTAGTTTTCTAGTTTAATTGCTCCATCACACGGTGCTCAATGCAGGTCACCCATCAACTTTTAAACGTCACGTGTTTCTATAGCTTTTGAGCCATGCTAGTCGTCTCCAAACAAAATCACGATTGACGTGAAATTGAAGTTAAGTACCAACAAATTTAAGTGGATGACGTGCTGCTAGATTATGCTTATTCAATTTTATATTGAAATTGTCATGCGTAATTTTTAGCACATCGTTTAATGGGTCTGAGCTGAAAACCATAGTTGTGAATGTCACGCAGAGCTTCCTAAAACACTTCTTGAGTTCAACACCCTCCCAAATATCTCATGTAATTGATTCTGGTTGTCGACAATTCGATGTTCAAATACAATTTCGTGTGCTTTGAGCAGCTAAGATTTCTGTGATTGCTTTTCGAGGACAAACGTCAGCACTGTTCTTCGTTGACAAGTCGAACGAGGTTCGAGCTTTGTTCGTGCGAAGAGACGGTAAATCTATGACGAATGCAAAATTCTTTCCTTTGGCGTTGAAAAGTTTTGAATTTTGCGCATATATGTCCTGCTTATGCGTGAAAATAGGGATTTGTTTTGACTTGGCTTCTAGTTTTCTAGTTTAATTGCTCCATCACACGGTGCTCAATGCAGGTCTCCCATCAACTTTTACACGTCACGTGTTTCTATAGCTTTTGAGCCATGCTCGTCGTCTCCAAACAATATCACGATTGACGTGAATTTGAAGTTAAGTACCAACAAATTTAAGTGGATGACGTGCTGCTAGATTATGCTTATTCAATTTTATATTCAAATTGTCATGCGTAATTTTTAGCACATCGCTTAATGGTTCGGAGCTTATAACCATAATTGTGAATCTCACGCAGAGCTTCCTAAAACACCTCTTGAGTTCAACACCCTCCCAAATATCTCATGTAATTGATTCTGGTTGTCGACAATTCGATGTTCAAATACAATTTCGTGTGCTTTGAGCAGCTAAGATTTCTGTGATTGTAATGGGAGAACATCACTTCAACAGTCATTAGCTGGAACTTCTCAAAAAATTTATCGCATGAACTATCTGAAAAATTTAATTAAAAAAATTGTTGAAAACAACCAGCTTTGATTCTAGGGTTGCTCTTCTGATGTGAAAAAAAACGAAGGCATAAAACACAATACGGTAGGAGCTATGACTTGCTAAATCAGCTTTTTTTAAACTTATTAACTCAAAGAGTTTTCCATCCTAATTTAAATTCAATCAACTTGAAAATAGCCCGACGAAAACAGTTGAGTTAAGAAAAAGTGCAAGTTCAGCGAGCTGTCTTCGCCACAGATTAGCACTATTTTCAATGCGCTTTGATAACACCGAGCAAATGCATAAGTTATCTTAGACCATAAGAAAGACCTGAATAGGGAAGTCAAAAAATAGGTCTGAATAGAGAAGACCTGAATTCAAAAAATGACAAAAGAATCAATTATTTCGCTGTATTTGGAAAAAATCCAAGAAAAATCATTTTTGTCAAACCACTGGACTCCAGGGTTTAATTTTTTCAGAGTGTGCCCCAAAAATAAGAAGTTGTTATCATCCAACTGCTATTTATATTTTCGAACTTGAATTAATAAGAAAAACAATAGCCAATATGTCGCCAAGGTACTAGTGTGATAGAGGGGTCCCTAAAATTTGATGGGGTCCCCTAATTGAAAACAAAACTATCAGTTCAAAACATTACACGAAGGAGCTTTTTCTGCCATTTTTTCACTTCAGTCAATTCTCTGTGACATACGCCGCAAGTAGGAGTACTTCTTCTAATTATTGTTGCGACTTTCGATACGAAAGTAACGGAATAATTGTGCTCGGGGTGGGTTTTTTTTCTTCAGACAAATTTCGACTTTTTAACTAGCCATTTTTGACAGAATTTTTAAATATCATTCAAAAGGTATTGTTGCCCTGAGCTTAAATTTGAATAAATTTGACCTGTTATCATTTTTTGTAAAGTTATGGGGTTTTGAAAATTGCCGATTGGCCAATTTGTGACAATTAACGCGCGATATATTTCGCGCTATCAACGCGTAAGCAGAGATTTAATCCGTCTTAGAAATAGTTCCAAATTGGTTGAAAGAAGCTTATTTGCCATAATTGATTTGTTACAAGGAGCGAAATCTATCCTTTTAAACTTAATATGACTTGTGGGGATGATTTAAAGTTTTAGAAAAAAAAATCATTTTATTTTATTACATTTAATTTTTTTTTAGGTTATTACTGCTCCATACACCATAAAAGGCAGTCGGAACAATCAGGGTGTTACCCTGATTCGAGCAGTCTTGTCTTGTTTAGTTTAGGGACTCAATTTTTTTTTCTGAATATCAGTTAGAGTACCGACACACTTATGAGCGAAATATGCGGCATGAGCTCCGAACTAAAAACATCTATTTGGAAAGACTCAGCTCGCTTAAAAGTAATTAGATGCAATGGCTCAACAATTTTCTGAATTTTTTCCTTAAAAAACAGCCACATCTTGAGCAATTAAATATACTGATAGCCTATTATATTCAGGGTGAACTCGTCCTCTAATAAAAGATCATTATTACTCAAGATCTTTGGCGTACCACAAATTTTTTAAATGGAGGCTCTTCTTCTTTTAACGACCATTTATTAGTTCAGCCATTAGAAATTTTCAAGCTCTGTCCCACGCTTCAGTCTACTTGTAAAACTTCATTTTGCTGGCATATCTGCATAAATGTTTGTCTATGAGATATTTAGTATTGATGGAAAAAAAAACGCCCAAGAGATCACCAAAAAATCCAAAATTTAAGTTGTAAGTTCTGCCTCCAATTTGTAAATTTTGATTAGCTTAGTGCAATCTAAAATCCTCTCAACGCCAGAAAACACCAATGCATCGTATAACACATAGAAAAAAAAACACCTTATATGCTGAGATTTAATTTTAAAAAGTAGGCCAAAAAACCGATACAATATTACATGTAGAAAATAGTAGTGATTAGCAACAAATCTCGTTGAACATAGCCAACTGACAGTTAAAAACTTGCCAATTAACTTGAAAAGATCAAATACAACGACATATTTTTAGAAACATTTTCAATTTCGAGTGAACTGCATCAATAGGTCTTTTTTTTCAATTCCGCTGGAAAATCTAAAATTTCAATTCCACCTCTAAAACTAAATGCATTCAAATAATTTATGCGCTATTTGCATTTTATTGATAGGGGAGCGTAATTTGCCTTCTTCTGAGCAAGCGAACTTTTAAATTATCTTGAAATGAGGCAACAGCGAAAAATGTAGATGTTCTCTTTACAGTTGAATTGGATAAATGAATGTATCAATCCATTTATGCAAATACTAGTTATTATCCAAGAGAGGATCTTAAATCCCTAGAAAAAGCCACACTTCTACTTTATAGCGATATTTTCAAACATCACTGCTAATTGAAACAAGACTGATCGCATCAGGGCGAAGCCCTGAATGTTCCGACTGCCTTTTAAGGTTTATGGAGCAGTAATAACATAAAAAAATCAAATGAAATGAAAAAAAAAATTCTAAAATTTGAAATTTTTTTATGAAATCATCCCCCCACACGTCAAATTAAGTTCAAAAGAATAGATTTCGCTCATTGTAACCGATCAATTATGGCAAATAAGCTTCTTTCAACCAATTTGGAACGATTTCTAAGACGGGTTAAATTTCCCCTTACGCGTTAACAGCGCCAAATATATCGCGCGTTAATTGTCCCAAATTGGCCAAAATTGCAATCGTTAAACCCCCATAATTTTACAAAAAATGATCACAGGTAAAATATCTTTTCAAACTTAAGTTCAGGACAACAATAACTTTTGAATGATATAAAAAAATTCCGTCAAAAATGGCTAGTTAAAAAATCGAAGTTTGTCTGAAGAAAAAAAACCCACACCGAGCACAAATATTCCGTTACTTTCGTAGCGAAAGTCGGAACAATAAATTATTTGAACATAAGATCGACAGAAATTAGGAAAGAAATTGTGCATTGAAACAACAAAAATCTGACACAAAAAAGAAATTCTAAAAGTAACAAAAAATCTACAAAAACAAAGGATGAAATAACGCAGAAAGTGCACAGTTAACTAAGACCGCAGTTCCAAAGTGTTCAAATCGATCATCGACTCGTCTGACTAAGCCAAAGATACCAAGAGGTGTATTGGCAAAAAAATCTCCGAAAACTCAAAACGCTAAAATGACACTGCTTTTTTAATTGAACTGATGAAAATTTTTCAAATATCCTATAGTTATATTGATATATCAGAGTCAAATCACAAGGAAGTCTATCGCACATACGTTTCTAAACCTCCGAGTGTCATCGTTGTACTTTCAGTAATTCGTCTTCACATAGAGGCGGAGCTCAGCTTCCCAACATTTGAACTGCATCATACAAAGCGAGCTACCTGGTATAAGATGAGACGGAAGCCAGTAAATTGAAAAGTAATTTGAAGAAAACACAAAACCAACAGATGTGTTGAAAAGTAAAAGAACAAGGAAATCCGGAAAAAAATATTTATAAAATTTCTAACGATGTTTGAATTTCCAAAGTTATCAAGACAAAGATCTTTGACTTTCAGCCATTGTTTATAAGCGGTAGTCCTTTCTTACAACTGTCCCATTTATAGAAAACTGGAACAAAAGTCTGTTTTTTGTTTCGCCAGGAATTCAGAAAGAAGAAGTCAACTTTTGAAACTATAGGTCATTCACAATTTCTGTGACCTTAACACTTTTGCTGTTCTAAAAGTAAAGTTTGCCTTCCTTTCAACAGAGAAAGGAATTGAACTAAAAAAGAAAAAATCAAACCGGAAAAAAATAACAGTGAGCGTGAACAAACTTTTCTGACAAAAAAAATTGTCACGACCTATATAACAGTCTTCACTGCATTCATCATCGACTTTGTAAAATGAAAATTAAGAAATTGAGATGCAATTACTGCACGTCTGATCGTTTTTTTTGTAAATTATTACTTAAACTTGTTAGAATCAGTTATGTGAACACGAACATGTTCGAAACAAACAAAAAACATCACAACCTTTATAAGAGTCAATTACTTCGTTCTTCTACACTTAACAATTGCGGAAAAAATACATATACAAATCTATGCGTACAAATGATGTTCAAGATGAGGAAAACAAGTCGAAACACTTAACGCCCGACGGAAAATCAGCACTGAGAAAAAATTTACCAAGCGGTAACTAGGCAAACAATACTTGGATAGAAATTGAGCCTATTAAAGTGTTAAAGAAAATTTAATGCTTTGAAAAGTTTTGGCACTCCAAGTTGTTGTTACGCCCTGGAAGCTGGCTTAAAAAGGAATTAGTGTATAATTATACCTTAAAAACGGATTATTGTTAGATAAATAACCTTTAAAGCAAAAAATATTAACAACAATGGTAAATATATATTTCCAACCTCTAGTCATGCCGTCCATATGTTGATTAGATTAGATCCTGTATGCCTCTCGCATCTTGAAAAATAAACCGGTATTTTTTTGTGTCCAAGCAGTTCGGCATGAACACTCTTTGTTCAACTCAAAAGTATCGCATAAACTAACCATTTGGTAAACTTTTGCGAACCTTGCAACTAATTCTTAGCGAAACAATAATTTTTAGATTGCGCTTCGCAAAATGGGGGTCAAACAAAGCACAATGACCTGAAAAATATCAAACTAAAACTATCATAATTGAAAGAAATGAATGGAAAATAAGCTTACCTTCTGATCACATGAGAGGTTCTTGAGTGTTCTAAGAGGTTGCTGTAGGGACACCTGGGGCCTAAATCAATAGCTTGTCTACTCTTCTCTTCCTAATAAACGTAATTTGTAATCGATGCGGAAAAAGGAAAAAGAGCTTCTCCCTCCGTTCCTTTTCAACCCATTCAGTTTGAAAAATTAGGAAGCTGTTCTAATTAGTTTGCGAAGAGAAAACAAAAGAAAAAACATTCATTAACGCATATATAAGCGCAAGTTTTTGTTTAATTTTTTTTTTCGAAAATAGCAGAAACAGTGGGAACGCGGTTGTGAGTGTTCCACAAATTCAACAGAGACAAGCTTGATTATTTCGCTTCCGTTTCGAATGGAATTGCAGGATTTCAATTAAGAGCTTGCAAATTGAAAAACCTGTGGGCCAGTAAAAAAAATTAATGAAGTGATTTTCTGCGGTTGACAACAAAGTGTTCATATGATAATAGCAACAGTTACAACACTTTCCTGCGGTTGTATACAATTGAAAAGCTTTCTGTTATAAAGCTACCAATCTATATAAATGATTCTTCTCACTTGCGTCAGTGATAAAGAAATTGATTCATTGGATGGTACTACTGAAAGCGGAAGAGGCTTCTATACCATGGGGTAGAGAGAGAACCTTACTATTCTTTAGATCTGCATTACACTAAGAAAGAAACAAACAGGGCCAAAACTCCGTATAATCTTTTTAGGAACTATTTGCAAAACCATTAATTTTTTATTTTAAATGTAAAGTTTTACTACATTGGCAGACTGAAAGGTTTCTTTCGAGAAACATTGTTGGTTGTTTAGAATCAGTGGATTCTTCTAGTGAACGCTTTTTAGTTTTCAAACCCGGCCGATCCTTAAAATGGGCAGAGAAATTAAAAATTCCCAAAAGCAGCCAGAAAAAAGACTGTTACTAACAACGGACAAACAGTTGACAAACTAGTAATAGTTACTAAAAACGGACAAACCTTCAAAGTCTAGATTTTTTTTTGAAAACAATGAGAACTTACCGCAATTCCAAATCCAAGGTTAAATTTGCTGTTCAAAATATTGAAAAGGTCCTTTCAAGGATAAAGATAAAAACTTGAATAAATCAAAGAAAAAAAACAAGTTTGAATTGATTTTTGGCTGCTCTAAGCGGTTTAAGTGACCAATAGATGGGAAGTAAGTTGTCATGGGATAACAAATTTGATTTACGAGGCCGGAATTGTTTACTCCAGGAAGCTTATAAAATGAAAACAAAAACAGATCTAAAAAGGTTGAACCGGCAGGTTCAGGCAACCAAAGTAAGGTAAAAATTTAAAATGTCTGGCCATAAATCAGAGAAATTCAAAGGATCATTGCTTGCGTTTAATCAAAAACAAGCTTGTTTTTAAATTTTGGGCTAAATTGGTGTTGGTGTGAAAATAATTCAGAGGCCAGTTATCACAACAATACGGGCCGCCAAGCTTCGAACACAAACAGGGAAAATCGAGTAGTAGGAAACGGGTGGACAGGTTGAACAAACATCACTGGAATTTCACCACTGCCACATGCAACTGAATGAAGGGGTAAAAAACAAACTCAAGAGGTGAAATCGTTGAACTACCAACAAATTTAAACTTCCATTTTTCGCTGAATTAGTTTGAGAAACAACAGGAAATTCAAATTTCGAACCAAACCCAATGGAAAGCGCTAGAGGAGTCAGTGTGGCTTTGGTATTTGAGACAGACTTTAGAAAAAAAGGTTGGAATATATTATACCATTTTAAACAAATGAGATAAAACCTGTACCCTTTCAGGGTAAGATAAATACCAGTTCTCCGTTCAAATTATCATGACAACCTACTAATCCAAAATACGCCCTTTCTTAAAATCAGGCATTAAAAAATAGTTCGCGAATTCCGCCATAATGCCCTGTTCATTGATCAATGCGATTTTAATGAAGACTAATCTCGTCCAAATTTGAGATGCACAGAGATACAGGTGCGGATCTAGGATTTTCTCGAGGGGGGAGGGGGCTGATTTTAAAAAAAAATTCGAAAATTTTGTCGACCTTTTTTTAGGTCGACCAAATCGATCTTCCGAGCTCTCCCACAGCATTACATAGACCCTGTTTTTGTCAAATTTTTTGCGCCGCAGGCAAAATTTTGAAAAAACAGGCCAAAAAAGGCGTTTTAAGTCATTTTTTGGAAAATTGTGACCACAAAACCACGTTTTTCCCGCGCGCGCACCCCCCTCAAGATTAGTATATATTGGCGCCAAAGGCGCATTAGGGTTGGTCAGCCAAAATAGATATCTCAAATTAGAACAAAGGTAACCCTTTGGGTCGGTAGGGGGTCGAATCACTGAGGGGAGGTGCGTCGCCCCCCTTAATCCGCCCCTGGAGACATAAAAAAATGTAATTCCTTATGATAGTTAACGATCCTACTTTTGCAAAAACATTTCACAATTTCTAGAAAAAATATCGTAGCATGACAGAACCAAATTTAAGCCGAAATCGCCCAATAATTCGACTTTGTAATATCATCCCGATTGAATCCAGTGATATTCACTATTTTAATATCAGGAGTATTCGGCGTCAACATTTAAGCCTACAGTCGAAATTACTTCGGAACAAGCACAAAAATGAGTTCCAAACATTCGAGAAAAAGCCTTGAAGGAAAACAAGGCACAGAAAAATCACTTCAAAGGATCGAACTAACCTCCTGCCACTTCACATGCTCAATATTTCGCACATGATCTACAAATAAAGAACAGCAAAAATACGCATCAATTAACCGGAAAGAATTCGTCCTGCTCAAATATCAACGCAGAAACAATTTTTCGCAAGGAATGCCATGCCCAATTTAAAGCGCGAGTTTGATAGCAAAACGTACACTCAAGCGTTAATTGCGGAAAAAATAAATTGTGACACAAAAAGATTTGATCAAAATGATCAAAAACAGCACAGAATAGGCCAATTAACCCGCACTCACCGAAGTTTAATCAGAACAGAAAAAAAACGAGCTTCTGAAGGCCTTTTATCAAGTCCTTCAGAAAACTCATTAAAATCGAAACAAAAACATATCTACAGACGAGCTCTTCAGATTTAACTTTAACAAAAAAATTCCACCATGAAAAAAGAAATAGGAACCCATCGCCGTGCTTATAGCAAAACATGTTACTACAATCTATGTAAGGTGTCATATAGTCTTTCCTGCCAAATACGTTGTCTTTTTGTAGGTTGTTCTCGAGCCGATCTGTTATTAAATAGCGCAAACAGTTAGAAGTGTTTATTACTGTTTTTTTATCTATTTCGAGCGGTTAGACAACATGCACTGAGGGATGCTTGAGTCAGACCTACTCATCTAGATTCTAGTTCATCGATCGGAGCAAGTCAGACCATGATTGGAATAAAACAACCTCTCCATATTCTGATCAGCTGTATTACAGTTCACCTCAATCTCGCTCTATCTGGTTGGTATAATTGGTTATCAAGGTTTACATCGTTAAGTAAAAATAAGTTTGAGCTCCAATTTAATGTTAAGGTGAATTACTTAATCATTTATATCATTTGCTGACGACCTTACTCCTAGAAAAAAAAGCTGGTGCCAGTGATTCCAAGGTTGTGCCAGTGATTCCAATAGACATTGGCCAGCAATAACTTTAACTTGAGCGTCAAAGTTTCCAGAATTTGTTGCCTTTTTCCATTAGTTCCTTCTTTTTCAGTGTTTGCTAATTTTTGTAGCACAAAATTGAATTTTCCTTATGCCAATCTCATTTTTTTTTGTGGCTGGCATGAGAGGGAGGGACTTCGATTACAAATTAAAAAAATCTGTTTCAAAATTTTCCAAAAGGATGCAATTGACGCAGCAGGACTGATAAGCTACCCTCTAGGAAATGAAATCCGTTCTAATTTTTTTGAAAATTTAATTTTGATCAAAATTTGAATTTTTCGACGTTTTTGACCGACTTCTGGCTTCTCAATTTATCAAGACCACATCCTATTTTCGATGGCGCTTTTTGTGATGCTGCTTCTTGATGCAATTAAGGCTGCTTCTTGATGCAATGAAGGCTGCGCGATGAATTAAGAGTATTTTTGAAAACGCTGATACTCCGACTTGTGGTGTTTCAATGCCTTGAAGCGTTGTTTGCAGTCATGAGTGGGCGTCTCTGATCGGCTCCGCAATTCCTTTGCTCAATTGAAAGTTGCTCGAAACATAGTGTGCGATAGCACCAGTGAAATGTAGGAGGTTTCTGCTCTGTTTTCGTCTAACGGCTGGCGATAGTTCTCGATTTAAATCGTCGAGGTTATATTCCTCGAAGTCGGTTCCTTTTTAGCTAATTCGGCAGTGCCAGGGTCATGGATGATGTTTTCCTGCGAGGAAGTCACCGATAGTTATGTCTGGCTTCAGGCACTGGAAGCAGGCGCATCAATGGTGGAAATGGTACTGCTTGCTGAAGCGAAATTCGGAACTAACTACACCGGTACTGCTGCCACAGTTACAACTGCTACTGGTCCTCTGAGAGTAAAATTCTCGCAGTTTCAATTGGATTATTATTTTTGCTAATGTTCTGAGTTTGTATATCATCTAGAAGCTTCGGTAAGTCATCGTGAAACAGACCTAGCAGCCCCGGTCCGCTTTGATATTTTCCCAGCAATGGATCCGTTATAAACTTTGTTGCATACATCGTCACGAAATCATCAGGAGCAAAAGGTCTCGAACATATACGATGTACGCACTGCGTATTGTTAGTTCCAATTTCCCCAAAGGTGTAGTTCGTATTTGTTATTTTTTGTTTAACTCTAAATTGTTATCCAAATTGGATCGATTTGCTTCCAAACTCTGGTAGCTAGGTCAGCAGAAGATTCAGAAAAGACAGAAAGATTGATGCAAAAAACACTGAGCGAATTCCTTCTCATTATACTAGCTTCGGTATTTTTGGTACGAGAAAACTAGATTCTTTTTTGTTTCTTCGAACTTTTCCAACATCATCTTGCATTGATTTAAAAAAAATTTGATTCTGCTTCTAATGCTTTGGTCGCAAAGTGAAGACGAAGAGGTTTTGTATGTCCTCGTCAATTAGAAACTGAGCTTGGGCAAAATCCGATTGATGAAGAGTTTCAGGTTTTAGGAAAAAATTGTTGCCAATGGGACGTACTTGTACCAATCTGACCATTTTTTGTCGCTGTTCTATTTCAGTACGCGTGAAAAAGATTTTTGGGAGCTTTCGAGCAACGGTATCAGCAATTGCATTCATTAATGGTGCTGAAAACAAGAAAATTGGGGTGACATCAAATCCAGGGAAAACGAATCTGCACACTTGTGACTTCAGAGGTCCAACGATATCGAATCACATCATTTCATCTCGAAAACATTGCAATGAAGAAAGTGGTTGGAACGTTAGAAGTTCATACTTTGTGGATGCTCTTCATCATAGTGTTCGCTAAGCGCTGTTCATAGTGTTCGCTAAGCAGATGCGTTGCCTGAATTCTTCTGATAATCTGATCATTTGAATCGGTCCACCAGTTTGAGAGTTGTGATGTCGCTGACAACTTCTTTCTACAGGTGTTTCGGCAGGCAGTATTATTCATTCTGATTTTGCCCAGTTTGATCGTAGAACTCTTTGTAAAGTACCTCGATACCTCGAATTCGATTACCAGCCGAACTAATTGCTCGGCAGATTTCTTCTTGCGACCGTTTTCATATGTTAGATTTGGAATTTGTTCATTGTGTATCCATTTCAAATCCTCTCTATCGTTATCTTTTTCTAGCTCTTATTTCAAAATTAGCATTACTTGATTTACATTCAGATCCTGAAGGAAAAAGGGACCGGATAGTCAACTGCTGCAATGATTGCTCTTGTGATTCCGACAAAGTTCTGTGGAACTATCATATCAGCATCGTCCTGAAAATTTAACTCGCGGAGACAAGTCTCGGCAAGTCCAAGCTTTTGCTATTGGTATTTTGGAGTTTCGTCAATTGAAGTGTCTCCCATTTTAGCGAGTCAATGCATCAGTTAGTTTCGCTGCCGTGTCACTATGCATCTCTCTTACTGGAGTTTTGTCCCTTAGTTGCAATGAAGATGAACCTGAAGTATCCGTTCGCATTCTGGACAAAAAGTCTGCAGCATAAGTTGCTTTTCCAGGAAAATGCGCGATAATTATAATACAAGCCATGACTCAATCCAAGAAACTCAAAACCGAAGGTTAACTGTTTGGCTTGAAAAAATTAAATTAAGCTTCGATTGTCGATAAGAATTATCACTGGTTTTAAATATCACCAGATGAAATGAGAAAAAAGACCAAAAGCAAAACAGCGTGCTTCCTGAATTCCTGTACTCTCATAGAAGCGTTTCCTGAATGCTTCTGATGTTCTGATCATTTGTAGAGGTCATCAGTTGGAGAGTTGTGATATCGCTGACAACTTCTTTACACAGGTGTTTCAGCAGGCAGTTTTATTCGTGCTTATTTGGCCCGATTGATTGTACAGTTTTTGTTAAGTACTTCGTCTTTGATTACCAGCCAATTTATGACCGTTTCTCTATATTAGATTTGGAATTTGTTCATTTTGTATCCAATTCTTCAAATCTTCTTTATCTTTATCTTTTTCCAGCTCTAAATTCAAATTCAGCAGTTCGTGATTTACATTTCGAACTTCAAAGAAGTTGACAGGGACCGGATATTCAACAGCCGCAATGATTGCTCTTGTGAGTCCGACAAAATTCTTTGGAACTATCATGTCAGTATTGTCCTGAAGTTTTAACTCGCGGAGACAAGTCTCGGTAAGTCCAAGCTTTTGTTATTGGTCTTTTAGAGTTTCGTCAATTGAGTTGTCGCCCATTTTGGTTAGTCAAGGCTTCAGGTACTTTCGCTGTCATGCCAGTCTGTATCTCTCTTACCGGAAATTTGTCAGTTAGTTTCAATGAGGATGAACCTGAAAGATTTGTTTGTATTCTGGGCAAAAAGTCTGCAGCATAAATTGCTTTCCCAGCAATATGCGCGATGATTATAATAAAAGCCATGACTCGATCCAAGAAACTCCAAACCAAAGGTGGCACTGTTTCATTTGGAAAAACTCAATCAAGCTTCGATTGTCGGTAAGAATTGTCACTGGTTTTGAATATCACCAGATGAAATGAGAAAAGACCAATAGCAAAACAGTGTGCTAAAAACTCGTTTTAGCAGATGGAAAACTTCAGTTGTGCTGTGTTGAAGAGCCTTGAACCAAAGGACACCAGAGCATACATTTTCAATTCACATAGTCTTCAACTATCAGCACAAAACAGGTTCCTTGGTAGCTTGCGTACCTTCATTTAGTGAGGTTGTCGGAGTCTAAAAAATAAATATCAGAGCCAGAACTCATTTCAAGCACTTTGTCTTCATTTCTCAAAAAGATCATAGTTTTTGGATGTGGTGGGTGACGCTGAACCGTTATTTTGGATCTAAATTCAGTGTTTTGCATCGTCAGCAATTTTCTAGCGTCAGAGGAAAACGAAACAAAAATGCGTTTCAAAAACATCAGTTATTGAATTATCCAGTTTCATGATGGAACTGATGATAACTAATTCAACACGCATTGAATTAAGGGTGACACAAAAAAGCTAGCTTCAATAAGTTTCAAAAAATTAGCGGTTTTCATTTGGATTGATGTGATGATTCGAGAGTTTTTATTATCAGGGCATGGTAAAGTTTTGGTAGCTTCACTTTTGTGTAGGGGTACTTTTTTCAACAACAACAGTTTTATGCGCTTATGAGTGTTCGTTTTATTTTGACCTAGTGACTGTTTTGTCGTTGAAAAACTATGAACTATTTTCTTTTCTGGTGGGTTAGTAGCTCCTTTGACAAACCACCATTTAAATGCAATCAAAATTATTGATGTTGTAGGTCAAGATCCATAACGGTGCTTCCCCAATTCAAGAAAAATGCGTGAAACGGGTTGGTAAGAAGTATTAACAAGAACCAAGTTTTATTTTTCTGTTTAAATCAAGTCATTTCCTTTGTCAAAGTCTGCACATGTGTTGTAGACTTCAGTTGCCGTCCACTTGTTGTGAACCCAAAAATAGAGTCTTCCACGCTGTCACCATGTCTTTTATTGTCATTCCTGTCTTTTATTTTGTTTTTCTGTATCTTGTTTCGAGCGGTTAGGCATGTCTTGTACTTAGCAATGCTTGGGGAAGATCTATTCCGCAAGATTCTTTTCCATCGATCGGAGCAAGTCAGAGCATATTTGGAAAAATGTATTCTCTATATTCTGATCAGTTATATTACAGATCGCTTCAGTCTTTCTCTATCGTGTTGGTGGAATTAGTTAGCAATGTTTACATGGTTAGGGAAATATAAGTTTGAGCTCGAGTTTGATGTTAACATGAATTACAAAATCATTTATATCAAAATCAGTAATATCGAATGCATGACGCCAGAAGGTCACGTCACAAAGCAATTTAAAAAAGAACGGCGGGACGCTCATTCTAAAATGAAATTTGAAACAGAAAAAATGAAGATCGGAAAAAAAGTTTCCATTCTTTGATTTGAAACTTTGTTTCAATTTAGTTGGTGAAAAAAAACTTAATTTGGTTAATGAGCCTAGTCACCAGTTATTAACTGCAAAATTTTGGTAAGAAAACCCAAGACGATAAGGTTGGAAGGTAGTAATTTTTTGAGGCAGTGAAATTGGGCAAAAAAAATTACACTATATGCCATAGTTCCTTGCCTTCATTTAGTGATGTTGTCGGATTCTAGAAAAGAGTTATCAGAGCCAAAACTTGTTTCAAACACATTTTCTTCATTTCTCAAAACAATCATAGTTTCTGGAAGTAGCGGATGATCCTGAACTGTTAATTTGATCTGAAGTCAGTGTTCTAATACAATTTTCTATAATAGTTATTTTCTAGCGTCAGAGGAATACAAAAAAAACGCGTTTCAAAATATCAGTTACTGACTTATCCAATATTTCTAATCTACCCTGCATGATATAAAAACAAGAATAAAAAACAGTTACGCAACCGCATGGTATAAAAACAAGCACGATTAGAACGAATTAACTCTTAGAAGGAAACAACCATGGTGAACCAAACAACGAGCACTTTCGTAGCTCTACACATTGGTGCAAAAGATTTTTAAAAAAACGCCGTTGAAAAAACTGAGAAAAAATGCCCGAAAGGAACGGGTAAACTCTTCAAATGTATATTTAATTTTTCCATTGCGTGAACTCGAGATAATCTGTTCTCAAATGTCGTGATAGGGATGTACCATTCCAATAACTATATCTAGTATCAGGGTCGACAAAATTGATTTTCTGAGCTCTCGTAAAGCAATAAAAAGACGCTGTTTTGGCCAAATTTTCTGCACCGCAGGCAAATTTTTGAGAAAACAAATCAAAAAAGCCGTTTTTGGGCGTTTTTTGGAAAATGTTGACAAAAAAATCGCGTTTTTTTTTGGCGCGCGCTCCCCCTCAAAGTTAGTATATATTGGAGCTGAAGGACCTTTAGAAAAACTTTAGGGACCGTCGGCCAAAAATGGATTTCTTAAAAAGTACCAAAGGGGCGACACTTTGGGTCGGCAAGGGGTCGAATCTCTGGGGGAGGGGGGGGACGCCCCCCCCCCCCCTAAATCCCCCCCTGTCTAGTATAAAATTACTTTTGGCAATGTTCAAACGTAGATTGAGATAACCTCAAACATTAGCTCAGATAATCTCAACGAGATTATCTCGACAACACCCCTTTCCATTGCCGAACTGGGAAACATCAAATGCTTCAATAAATCATGCGGGATAAACCAATCTTTTCTCAAATTCTTATGAAAAAAGTTCATTTCTGATGGTTTCAACCACCAGAGGCTCCCCAACAGAATTGTTCTCAATGTCTTAGATCAAACTAAAACCTTTGACTGCATGAACCACTACGCTCTCATCAGAAACCTCACTGACTGCTCACTGCCAGAGCCAATGAGCCGCAGGCTAAGCAACTACCTAAACCATTACCAATATCAAAATCTATCGTCATCTCTCGATATACCTAGACTCTATCTCTCCCTTCATATGTTCAGTGGTTCTCTTGTCAACTGACTCAAAATATTACAAATCTCATCCCCCAAATTTAAATCCAGAACCTTTTTCTACCAATCCAAAAATTGATGAGCTCACTTTAAAACTAATCCTTATGTCTTCATATTCTATAAAACCCAAGTAGCTAAGCAAAAGAAGCAAGTTCTCAGTAAAAAAGGCCCTCAACGCAATTGGGGCCAAATTGAGGAAACGCTCCTAGAAAACACATGCAGCAACCATTAGACTGCTGCTTGAACACGCCGCTGCTTGAACACGCCGCTCCACGCCGCTAGTGCCTCCTCAATCCAAAAACTATGAGCTACAGAATGCATCACTTGGCATTATAACGAAAACCCAATTCTACAAAACACTCCACGTGAGTGGTTTCCAATACTTGCATTGAAACTATCATCAAACTCAAATTACTCACTGGAAACCTTCCTCTAGTCGCTGCAATTGAACTCTCATACAGTCGGAAGGCCCGGTCTATTCACGCTTTATTAAGCTTGCACTATTCACGCTTCCTTACGTCTTTCTTAACCGACTTGTCCCAAGTGTCCCCCAGGTAAAACCCAAGTGCTTTAAAACTCAACACGACATCAACCTTTTCTTCAAAAATTTTAACACTACTACCCTCATTTATCTTCAATGAGGTCAAAATTAGTCGATGCCTCTCTCATGAGATGCCTTAGCGAACAACAAAAGTAAGCAAACAACCTTCAACCTTCTACCCACAGAAATACTGCACGGACGCATCATCCAATTCGGGTGATAATCTTAACCATTCCAGAGAACACACCAATAAGACCAAAACAAAGCCACCCCCCTCTAAAGAGGCAGCTAAAACCTTATTAACCAAATGGGATATTATAACTCTCGTGAAATATATTTTTAGTGATGAATTATTGAGCATGATATACACTGTTGGAAATTGGATACAATGAGATAAGACAGAGAGTTAGGGGTGATTATGGAACCAACTTATATTGACTCATATTGACAACTGCACACAAGTTAAAAACATAAGTTTTCAAACTGAAATTGCGCGAATTTCATTTTGATTTTGAATTTTTTGAAATAGTAGATTGGGTTCAAAATTTTAAATTAAGATTCTTTCTGTTCATTAAAATCTTTGCTAATCAAATTTAAAAAAAATCGCCAAAAACGAACAATCGAGGTCTTCAGTAAATTACAGTTTCGAATTCAAATTCAGGTCCAATGAACTAATGTATTTCCTGTCCGAATGAACTGCCGACATAACTAACTCAACAGATACAAAGGTGACACTTAGATTATCGTATACAGCAGTAAACAGACTGGTGAGCTAGTGCTGTTGAAAAAGCGTTATTACCCAAATGGAGACATTTCTTGTTTTTCATAAACAAAAGTTTATCCTCGGAGGTCAAAATAAAATCATTTATCACAGGCCAAAAAAGTCAGAGGCCAAACATGTACGAAAAATTTAAAACCATAATCAAGGTTGACCGAAACAAAAAGAAATTGAAAAACTTTCAATAGAAGAAGTGCCCGCTGGTGTGTCTTTCAATTAACTGTTTTGTCGGCTGACGTTGAATGACATTTCAGGGTTTTTAATGTGACTATTAAGGAGGAGATTCTGAAAAAGACTACAGCCCATGGGCAGATCCAAGATTTTGTAGAGGCGGACGGATTTTCACAAAAAAATTTTTCTTCATATTTTGGTCACTATAAATACTAATACACCCCATATTGCAAAAATTTTGTGCGCCGCAGGATGATGCTTAAAATATTGTTTAAAATATCCTTTTCAATTTTCAGAGGTTTCTGGCAAAATGCGTTTTTTCAGCGCGCTTCTTTTCAAAATTAAAAGTTAAAATATCTTTGCTCAAAAGACGTTTTGGGATGGCTCCCCCCCCCCCCCCCCCCCTCCAACTGGACCAACGAAAAAATCTCTAAAATTAAGCGAAATGTTCAAGCAGTAATTACTTTTAACCAAGTGAACTATCCCCCCTATTTCGATTTAGGGGGGAGATTGTTCATTCGGTCCGATGTCGCATTGTTTCAATCTTTTTGACATAATTGACATTATACATACGATAAAAACTATTTCCGTAAGATGTACATTTGTATTGAGCTAACAACTGCCTTGTTAGTAAGTTTATATTTGATACAAACATTTGGCACGAGCTATATACAAATGAAGTATCTCGACGGGTAGGTAAGGTTTCCCACAAAGCGCAAGTACCTGTTCAATGTCCACCAGTGTAATTGCAGTGTTGGACTCTTTTCCAAATTAACAATTTTCTATCATGTGCTAGAGCCAATCAATTCAAGTTAGTCAGTGATCTTAGCTGTCCGACAACAAGCTAAAACAGGACGCCATCCTCAATCCATTATCTAACCTGGCACTTTTCACTCAACAAGTTTACCTACCCTGTTATGCATGTTTCAAGATAAAATCGATCCCAATTAAATCAATTAATCTAAAGTTTGATTAAAAGAATTACATTCTACTCAGTGAAAAGCCCACCCGCTAAAACTGAAAACGAAACCATTTTTTTATAGCAAATTCCCTTTCTTAGACAGCATTCTTAATAGACGACAAGAAAAAATACAGCTTCTATGTTTCTTTTTGGTTTTTTATTTAGACTGTTTGCTTAAGATAGCGTTGGATTTGAGAAAAACCGCTCCGCTACAAAACACGCCAACCTTTTTAGATTGCATTTATTGTACTACATTATCAGCACAGTTTCAGTTTTTATACCACATCAAAACAACACACAACAGTTCTCTTCAAGACGAATTTTGTTTATGCAGAAAAAACAGTAAAAAACACCAAGCGATCACGCAGATTGAAAAACTTACTAAAATAGCAAGCTATTCGTTACTGAACAAACTGCTCATTAATTTAACTAGTTACTTAAATTGTTTTATACTTTTGCTTAGTTTGGCTGGAGCTCCTGCGCAAATTAAACATTGAAAAGTTCAGCTCAAACGCTCTGGTATTTTTGCTCAGCTAAACACGCATTTTCTTACCATATACCAACTCACAGTAAACTGTGTTGAATAAATTTTTAAATAGCATGTCCGTTGAAATGACTAATCTCTGAACGGAATCATCGGAAAACGATCAGCAAAAGCATATTCAAATTCCTTAAGCAAACAGGAAAAATTGTTTCTTACCAGTCTACCTAAGCTTACTTTTTTCCTTACTATAAAGCTTCACAGCATTGATAAGTACATTAGACTACCAACTTGTGTGACTAATCATTCAGTTTTGTTTACAAAAAAAATAAACTTATCAAAACGTCATCAGAACCGATCAAATATTTGCACCATCAAGTTAACAAAGTCCTTATTTGTGAGAATATTCATCATGTTTAAAAAGAAATCGAACAAATCAAAAGAGCAAGTAGGTACTATAAGTAAAGACGATATCTCACAGCCTTCGAATCCTGTTCACAAAATAAACGTAATTCACGATCAAGACAGACAAGAGTTAGTTGGTCTACCTCGTCAATGGAATGGCTTGATCGACAAGAAGTTTGTTGGACATAAGAAACGAAGTGCATTCGTGGATCCGACACAGATAACAGACATCGCACCTGTGAAGCTGATTGTGGGCCAAAAGAGCAGCTTGACCCCTGAACAGAAAGCGGCCGGGTTGACTCGCAAAATCAGTTTGGACAGGTAAACAAAAAAGATAACATACGATCTGATCCAATTCAAATCTTTTTGGAGACTTAAAAATAAAATTTCAAAGCTCCCGTCATTTTTTACACGACCAATTTTTTTCTCAAAATTCTATGAAAAGATGTGAAAAATGTTAAGATCAGATATCTTTAGGGAAGGTAAAACATATTAACCGAAGAAAGCCGGTTGCGTTCAAATACTAAAACAAATCCATTTTAAAAAATTGTGGCATCAAATTTTTGGAATTGATGCATGTAGAAAGAATATGAAACAACTTGATTTTTTGCAGCTAAACCTTCTTTATTTTTGATCAGCTCGACGATTGAGTAAAATTCTATTTTGTCTACAGGACCAACTCACTGCGTAACTACAATGACCAGTACAAAATAGAACAGACTAACAACTTCCAAACACTGACTGAGGAAGAAAACGAGGAGGAGGCCGAGATACAAAAACGATCCAGCTCCTCCAGTGAAACCAGTTCGTCCCAAAGCATCCCATCAGCAGAGAGCTCACGAAATACGATCACTAACAACAGCACATCACCGCCTTCGGTAGACCAGCGCGAAATAAATATTCCACAACAAAACCAGCCTTACTCGCAAAAGAAAAATTTACCCAACGAAAAAACCGATCAACGGTTTAACTTTCGTCAAGACGTTTTACTAACCGGCCACCGAGCCTCAACCCAGAATCCCGTCAGAGATTCAGAAGTTAAAAGAGCACATGATCCAAATTTGGTAGGTAACCAGAATGAAGTTTCACCGATCACAGTTGCAGCAGTTCCTAAAACTAAATTGCCACCGCCTGTAGCGCCAAAACCAAAAATACTGCAAACTGATAACTTGTCTCAAGGTCAGGATCGAACTGAGAGGCCATCAAGTATGTATTCGTACAGCCAACCGTACAAAGCTACTTACCAACATCAGACACAAGAACAACGACAAAAACAGCTGGAGCGGGAGCAGCGGGATGAGCAATACCCTCAACAACAGCAAAATAACGAACAGCGTCAAAACTATTTTAAAAAAATGCCGCAACCACACCAGACCCAACGGCAGTTTGGCAGCTCAGGTGCCCGAAACTGGTCACCTCCAACTGTGAGTCCAGAAACTGCACATGCTAAACCGCAACATGGGAACGTAATACATAAGGTCAGGACAAACAGTGGCTCGCAACAAGTGGCTCGCAACAATTCCAGTAATCGAAGTTCAAGTCAGGAACCATTGTCTTCCAACAGCAAAACTTTGTCGCCTATCGAGCCGAAACATGGTGACGCAAAGGAAAATCTGAAGGACTTTTCGTTTCCAATACTATCCTATGATGACGAAGAATACGAGCAGATTTCTCAAAAAAGAGTGAGAGAGATGGACCGAAGAATGGAACGGGTTTCCATGTTTTCTTCGGTTCAGAACTTAGACACAAGTCACAGCGCCATTAACAACAATTTTGAACATACAAACACAAACAGCGTTTTTAAGAATCGTCCAAATGAACCAAGACCAGTAGCAACTCAGCAGCACGAACAACCACAAAGACAGCAGGAGCGGCAGCAGCGAGATGAGCAACACCATCAGAAAAATCAAAATTATGAACAGCGTCAAAATTATTATAAAAAAATGCCGCAACCACACCAGACCCAACAGCAGTTTGGCAGCTCAGGTGCCCGAAACTGGTCACCTCCAACTGTGAGTACAGAAACTGCACTTGTTCAAGCGCAACATGGGAAGGTAACACATACACAATCTGTTGCTCGCAACAACTCCAGTAATCGAAGTTCAAGTCAGGAACCATTGTCTTCTAACAGCAAAACTTTGTCGCATATAGAGCCGAATCATAGTGAGGCAAAGGGAAATCTGCCGAAATTTTCAATACAATCCTATGATGACGAAGAATACGAGCAGATTTCTCAAAAGAGAGTGAGAGAAGTGGACCGAAGAATGGAACGGGAGTCCATGTCTGCATCAGTTCAAAATCTAGACATTAGTCACAGCACCATAAATAGTAACTTCAATACTATAAACAGAAACAGCGATTTTGATAATCGTCCACAGGAATCACAGATGTCAATTTTGCGACCGAGGAATAAGAAAATGGCCAAAAGTGCTACGAACTTGAGCCAGGCTCAGGCAGGTGTGACATTTAAGCAAAGGGTCAAAGTCAAAGAACTGGACGGGGGAGACGAAAGAGAGAATACAGAAGAATATTTTCCACTGGCTATCCCTGCACAGCCGAAGCAAACAAAGTTTGATCAATTCGCCAGGAGAAAATCATCAGGAGAGGTTGAAGCAGAAATAAAACCAATGAACTGCATGGAAGATCAGTCACATTTAAACGACGATGAATTCAAAAATATACTGCACTCTCTGTGCTCAAACAAAGATCCGAAATACAGATTCAAAAGCATGAAGAAATTAGGAGAAGGTTCAACATATACTTCGTACAAAGCGGAAGATATATTTTTGAAACAAACAGTTTCTCTTAAAATCATGTCAATCCGAAAACACGCAAGACGCGAATTGATGTTCAACGAGGTTCTGGTTCTCAAAGAATATCAGCATCCCAACATCGTCGGCTTTTTCGACAGTTATTTAGTGGGAGACAATTTGTGGATTAGCTCAGAATACATGCGTGGAGGTACTCTCACGTCTTACATCACCAAGCGAAAAATCAAATTCAAGGAACCACAAATTGTATATATAGTTCAGTCTCTTTTGAAAGTGTTGGTTTTCATCCACTCGAAAGGTATCATTCATCGCGACATAAAAAGTGACTCCGTATCACTAACCGAGGAAGGAATTGTTAAACTATCGGACTTCGGGTATTGTGGCCAAATATCTCAAGAGTACCCCAAACGGCGCTCACTTGTTGGAACACCTCACTGGATGGCCCCTGAAGTAGCTTTGAGTCGACCTTATGGAACAGAAGCCGATATATGGTCTCTTGGCATTCTCATAATTGAGATAAAAGAAAAACAGCCTCCGCATTTCGACCAGGGTCTCAAACAAGTAATGAAGACCATTGCAGATAGTCCTGCGCCAACATTCCGGGATCCCAAGAGTGCGAGCCGGATGCTAATTGGATTTGTAGCACAGTGCTTGGAAAAAAATGTGCTGAAGAGACCAAGTGCCAAAGAGCTTTTACTACACCCACTCATGTGTGAGAACTTGAGCAGCGAAGTGATTGATTTTGTAGTCACTAAGTAAACGATTACAAACCGATTGCGCAATTCTTTACCCTTGATGACATTTATCTTAAATTTTTTGATTTAGAAATATTTGAATTTGCGAATGACTCCAAGACAGTAACTCATAATTAAAACTTTGATTTTGTAAACAAATTTAAGCTTCATAATTTAAAAATTCCGTTGAATGCAATTAACTTCATTTTCTTTGGAAAATTAAAAAAAAAAGAACACATATGAGCAAATGTTAAGAAAAATTCAAAACTTATAATTCTTGAACGCTGATCACTCATATGTCGAATAACGTTTACCAAATATCCGATATTAAAATTTGCAAACTTCATTGAAACGAATTTGTATTATTTTTTGATGATTTTTTTTTCATTTCAATGATTAGAAAAAAAACTCTTCCGACTTCGGCGTTAAATATTTGCTCCTTATCTCTCACTGGTTTTTAAAGTTAGATGAGAAATGAGGGAAAGATAGACGAGCCAAGACAACCAATTTTCTAATTTCTGTCATCCAGGACGGTGGTTACCCATGAAAAACTCAGCTCCCAATTACAAACTGGTTCTAGCACAGACCAAAGGTTTGAAGCAAAACATAACTATTTATCGACAACGGAAATTCCGACATTAGTCCAATTAAAGACATTAAATAAGTCCGACATTAAAACTCATACTTGAAGAGCAGATAAAAAAAAATTCATAAAAGTTGTTTGATAATAAGAACTTTGAACTAAGATGCTTGAGAACATCAAAATTAATTTATTTAATGCTTTTTATTCCCTTGCAAAAATCGTTTCAGAAAACGAGTGAAATGTGAAAAAAAAAAACATTCATCAAAACTAATGTACTTTTACGCGGAAAAGTTTCCCTTACGTGGCAACTTCCTTATATAACTAATTTTCAAATCAATGAAACTTCGCCAAAAACGATTGCAGGTGAAAAATTTTTGATCATTTGGATCGGAGTTAATATCTTTAATAAAAAAAAAAACAGTTTTCGTTGATTATATCGATCATAATGAACTTTTACTATTTTTTATCAACCTAGATGTTTTGAACACTTTTATTAAACGTCCATCAACTTTTCGACGTGCATCAACTAAGGAAATGCGAAGAAAAATTCATCATAACGAATGTTTGTTTAATAGGTAAAAACTTCCCTCATAGGGCAATTTCCATTTTTTTGCCAATTTGGAGTGTATGATACTTAGCCAAGAATGATTACAGGCTAAATAACTTTATACACTTGAATTCAAGGCGTAATAATCTTCATTGGAATATGAAACGTTTTCGTTGAGAGCTATTATTTCGATCGGTGAAACTGCATTGAATAAAAAACTTTCTTCATAAGTCGGAAAAATTCTGTTGATTGCCCGAATATCGTTTCCTTGGTCGACTCACGTTGCTACTGAGCAGTAAACACTTCTCAGATGGAAAATCAAACACGCTGATCTGCTTCAATGAAAATCAATCATAAAAAAAATTATAATATACAGCTTCAAAAACCAGTTGCTGTGAAAAAACCGGAGAAAATTCTGACACTTTCATCACCTAAAAATTAGCATTAAAAAAAATTGCACCGGGTTTCCTTACTTATGACACAAGTAAAGCAAAAGGGAACTTGAGCCCTCTAATTTAAAAAAATTGAACACTGAAATACAAAGGAAAAACGCAACCTCATCATGCGATTTAGAGAACGAAGTGACATTTTTGCTTAAACAAGATATTTTGCTTAAATCAATTCATTTTAAACGATTTATAAACCGGATTTATTGCCATGCATGAATTTTAAAAATAGTCGTATTATTGAAACCTAATTAGGAATATGATCAGCGAGTAGCACAGAATGCTCAGACCACATTCTCAGAAAAAAATTCTTTTTTCTTCAAATTAGTGTCTTTTTTTGTATTTCGTGTGCTGATAGAATTATGTGAACGCGTAAAATTTAGCGAATTAGGCATAAACGACTAAACCTGTCTTAAAAAACGAAAATAAAAAATCAAAAGAAAAACTCATTTTTTTTTTCATTTTCTTGCACTAAAAACTTTCAAAATTTTGAAAATGCCATACCAGAGAAGCGCTGAATGAAGCTTCCAAAACTAATTTTCCTTCTAGTTTTACCATGTTTTCAAGCTTATTTTTACAAAAAACGAACGTTGCCCGATCGCTTTACTCGCTCCAAAGTAGATGAAAAATCAAAAAATTCAAACCGGTTTTCTCAGGTTTGAGAATCACGATTGAAAAGGCTTCAATATGAGACATCACTCAACTCAAACTGATGATTCATTGTGGTACCTGATTTCGCGTGAAAAGCAAAAAGTAAAAAAAACTAAAACACCCGAATATTAAGTTCCTCCCCGTTTTGAATGAACGAAACCAGAAGCGTTTGTTGCTTGTTATCAAAAAAATCTATTCTATTCATAATTATGGTCCAGAAAATTTGACCATTTCTACTTCAGTATTTTTTTTGACATCGAATTTTGGCCGCCTTCCTCGAATTTTTTTAAGACGTCAAGATTTACTAACTTTGAAAGGAACATTCACACCGAAAAAAAAACTATTTTGGCCACAAACTTACATAACAGTTCTTTAAATGATATTTTAAGCAAATGTTCTGCAAAATAAATTCTCTTCAATGATTCGAGAAAGCTTGAAATCTCAACTTGGTCGACCTATAAGAGTTTGACAAAAATAAGCGTTTCGATAGTGGAAACTGCATTGAATAAAAAACTTTCTACATAACTCGGAAAAATTCTACGTTGATTGCCCGAATATCGTTTTCTTGGTCGACTCATGTTGCTACTGAGCAGTAAACACTTCTCAGATGGAAAATCAAACACGCTGATCTGCTTCAATGAAAATCAATCATAAAAAAATTATAATATACAACTTCAAAAACCAGTTGCTGTGAAAAAACCGGAGAAAATTCTGACACTTTCATCACCTTGAAAATTAGCATTAAAACAAAATTGCACCGGGTTTGCTTACTTATGACACAAGTAAAGCAAAAGGGAACTTGAGCCCTCTAATTTAAAAAAAATTGAACACTGAAATACAAAGGAAAAACGCAACCTCATCATGCGATTTAGAGAACGAAGTGACATTTTTGCTTAAACAAGATATTTTGCTTAAATCAATTCATTTTAAACGATTTATAAACCGGATTTATTGCCATGCATGAATTTTAAAAATAGTCGTATTATTGAAACCTAATTAAGAATATGATCAGCGAGTAGCACAGAATGCTCAGACCACATTCTCGGAAAAAAATTCTTTTTTCTTCAAATTAGTGTCTTTTTTTTGTATTTCGTGTGATAATAAAATTATGTGAACGCGTAAAATTTAGCGAATTAGGCATAAACGACTAAAACTATCTTAAAAAGCGAAAATAAAAAATCAAAAAAAAACTCATTTTTTTTTTTTCATTTTCTTGCACTAAAAACTTTCAAAATTTTGAAAATGCTATACCAGAAGCGCTGAATGAAGCTTCCAAAACTAATTTTCCTTCTAGTTTTACCATGTTTTCAAGCTTATTTTTACAAAAAACGAACGTTGGCCGATCGCTTTACTCGCTCCAAAGTAGATGAAAAATCAAAAAATTCAAACCGGTTTTCTCAGGTTTGAGAATCACGATTGAAAAGGCTTCAATATGAGATATCACTCAACTCAAACTGATGATTCATTGTGGTACCTGATTTCGCGTGAAAAGCAAAAAGTAAAAAAAAACTAAAACACCCGAATATTAAGTTCCTCCCCGTTTTGAATGAACGAAACCAGAAGCGTTTGTTGCTTGTGTTATCAAAAAAATCTATTCTATTCATAATTATGGTCCAGAAAATTTGACCATTTCTACTTCAGTATTTTTTTGACATCGAATTTTGGCCGCCCACCTCGAATTTTTTAAGACGTCAAGATTTACTAACTTTGAAAGGAACATTCACACCGAAAAAAAAACTATTTTGGCCACAAACTTACATAACAGTTCTTTAAATGATATTTTAAGCAAATGTTCAACAAAATAAATTCTCTTCAATGATTCGAGAAAGCTTGAAATCTCAACTTGGTCGACCTATAAGAGTTTGACAAAAATAAGCGTTTCGATAGTGGAAACTGCATTGAATAAAAAACTTTCTACATAACTTGGAAAAATTCTACGTTGATTGCCCGAATATCGTTTTCTTGGTCGACTCATGTTGCTACTGAGCAGTAAACACTTCTCAGATGGAAAATCAAACACGCTGATCTGCTTCAATGAAACTCAATCATAAAAAAAAATTATAATATACAGCTTCAAAAACCAGTTGCAATTCATTTTTTTTTTCATTTTCTTTCACCAAAAACTTTAAATATTTTGAAAATGCTATGCCAGAGAAGCGCTGAATGAAACTTCCAAAACTAATTTTTCTTCTAGTTTTTTAACCATGTTTTTAAGCTAATTGTTACATATAACGAACGTTGCCCGATCGCTTTACTCGCTCCAAAGTAGATGAAAAATCAAAAAATTCAAACCGGTTTTCTCAACACTGAGAAAGTTTGTTTAAAACTTTTGAAAGTCTATCGAATCACGATTGAAAAGGCTTCAAAATGAGATATCACTCAACTCAAACTGACGATTCATTGTGGTACCTGATTTCGCGTAAAAAGTAAGAAGTAAAAAACCTAAAACACCCGAATATTAAATTCCTGTTTTGAATGAACGAAACCACAAGCGTTTGTTGCTTGCGTTATCAAAAAATTCTTTTCTATTCGTAACTATGGTCCAAGAAATTTGACCATTTTTACTTCAGTATTTTTTTTGATATCGAATTTTAGCCGACCGACCTCGAATTTTTTTAGGATGTAAACATTTACTAACTTTGAAAGGAACATTCACACCGAAAAAAAAACTATTTTGGCCACAAACTTACATAACAGTTCTTTAAAAGATATTTTAAGCAAATGTTATTCAAAAAATAAATTCTCTTCAATGATTCGAGAAAGCTTGAAATCTCAACTTGGTCGACCTATAAGAGTTTGACAAAAATAAGCGTTTCGATAGTGGAAACTGCATTGAATAAAAAATTTTCTACATAAGTCGGAAAAATTCAACGTTGATTGCCCGAATATCGTTTCTTTGGTCAACTCATGTTGCTACTGAGCAGTAAACACTTCTCAGATGGAAAATCAAACACGCTGATCTGCTTCAATGAAACACAGTCATAAAAAAAGTTATAATATACAGCTTCAAAAACCAGTTGCAATTCATTTTTTTTTTTTTTCATTTTCTTTCACCAAAAACTTTAAATATTTTGAAATTGCTATGCCAGAGAAGCGCTGAATGAAGCTTCCAAAACTAATTTTCCTTCTAGTTTTACCATGTTTTCAAGCTAATTTTTACATATAATGAACGTTGCCCGATCGCTTTACTCGCTCCAAAGTAGATGAAATCAAAAAATTCAAACCGGTTTTCTCAGCACTGAGAAAGTTTGTTTGAAACTTTTGAAAGTCTATCGAATCACGATTGAAAAGGCTTCAATATGAGATATCACTCAACTCAAACTGATGATTCATTGTGGCACCTGATTTTGCGTGAAAAGCAAAAAGTAAAAAAAACTAAAACACCCGAATATTAAATTCCTGTTTTGAATGAACGAAACCACAAGCGTTTGTTGCTTGCGTTATCAAAAAATTCTTTTCTATTCGTAACTATGGTCCAAGAAATTTGACCATTTTTACTTCAGTATTTTTTTTGATATCGAATTTTAGCCGACCGACCTCGAATTTTTTTAGGATGTCAACATTTACTAACTTTGAAAGGAGCAATCACACCGAAAAAAAAACTATTTTGGCCACAAACTTACATAACAGTTCTTTAAATGATATTTTAAGCAAACTTTCTAATAAATAAACTCTTTTCAATGATTCAAAAAAGCTTGAAATCTCAACTTGGTCGACCTATAAGAGTTTGACAAAAAAAAGCGTTTCGATAGTGGAAACTGCATTGAATAAAAAACTTTCTACATAACTCGGAAAAATTCTATGTTGATTGCCCGAATATCGTTTTCTTGGTCGACTCATGTTGCTACTGAGCAGTAAACACTTCTCAGATGGAATATCAAACACGCTGATCTGCTTCAATGAAACTCAATCATAAAAAAAATTATAATATACAGCTTCAAAAACCAGTTGCAATTCATTTTTTTTTTTCATTTTCTTTCACCAAAAACTTTAAATATTTTGAAAATGCTATGCCAGAGAAGCGCTGAATGAAACTTCCAAAACTAATTTTTCTTCTAGTTTTTTAACCATGTTTTTAAGCTAATTGTTACATATAACGAACGTTGCCCGATCGCTTTACTCGCTCCAAAGTAGATGAAAAATCAAAAAACTCAAACCGGTTTTCTCAACACTGAGAAAGTTTGTTTAAAACTTTTGAAAGTCTATCGAATCACGATTGAAAAGGCTTCAAAATGAGATATCACTCAACTCAAACTGACGATTCATTGTGGTACCTGATTTCGCGTAAAAAGTAAAAAGTAAAAAACCTAAAACACCCGAATATTAAATTCCTGTTTTGAATGAACGAAACCACAAGCGTTTGTTGCTTGCGTTATCAAAAAATTATTTTCTATTCGTAATTATGGTCCAAGAAATTTGATCATTTTTACTTCAGTATTTTTTTTGATATCGAATTTTAGCCGACCGACCTCGAATTTTTTTAGGATGTCAACATTTACTAACTTTGAAAGGAACATTCACACCGAAAAAAAAAACTATTTTGGCCACAAACTTACATAACAGTTCTTTAAAAGATATTTTAAGCAAATGTTATTCAAAAAATAAAATCTCTTCAATGATTCGAGAAAGCTTGAAATCTCAACTTGGTCGACCTATAAGAGTTTGACAAAAATAAGCGTTTCGATAGTGGAAACTGCATTGAATAAAAAATTTTCTACATAAGTCGGAAAAATTCAACGTTGATTGCCCGAATATCGTTTCCTTGGTCAACTCATGTTGCTACTGAGCAGTAAACACTTCTCAGATGGAAAATCAAACACGCTGATCTGCTTCAATGAAACACAGTCATAAAAAAAGTTATAATATACAGCTTCAAAAACCAGTTGCAATTCATTTTTTTTTTTTCATTTTCTTTCACCAAAAACTTTAAATATTTTGAAATTGCTATGCCAGAGAAGCGCTGAATGAAGCTTCCAAAACTAATTTTCCTTCTAGTTTTACCATGTTTTCAAGCTAATTTTTACATATAATGAACGTTGCCCGATCGCTTTACTCGCTCCAAAGTAGATGAAATCAAAAAATTCAAACCGGTTTTCTCAGCACTGAGAAAGTTTGTTTGAAACTTTTGAAAGTCTATCGAATCACGATTGAAAAGGCTTCAATATGAGATATCACTCAACTCAAACTAATGATTCATTGTGGCACCTGATTTCGCGTGAAAAGCAAAAAGTAAAAAAAAATAAAACACCCGAACATTAAATTCCTGTTTTGAATGAACGAAACCACAAGCGTTTGTTGCTTGCGTTATCAAAAAATTCTTTTCTATTCGTAACTATGGTCCAAGAAATTTGACCATTTTTACTTCAGTATTTTTTTTGATATCGAATTTAAGCCCACCGACCTCGAATTTTTTTAGGATGTCAACATTTACTAACTTTGAAAGGAACATTCACACCGAAAAAAAAAACTATTTTGGCCACAAACTTACATAACAGTTCTTTAAAAGATATTTTAAGCAAATGTTATTCAAAAAGTAAATTCTCTTCAATGATTCGAGAAAGCTTGAAATCTCAACTTGGTCGACCTATAAGAGTTTGACAAAAATAACGTTTCGATAGTGGAAACTGCATTGAATAAAAATTTTTCTACATAAGTCGGAAAAATTCTATGTTGATTGCCCGAATATCGTTTCCTTGGTCAACTCATGTTGCTACTGAGCAGTAAACACTTCTCAGATGGAAAATCAAACACGCTGATCTGCTTCAATGAAACACAGTCATAAAAAAAGTTATAATATGCAGCTTCAAAAACCAGTTGCAATTCATTTTTTTTTTCATTTTCTTTCACCAAAAACTTTAAATACTTTGAAATTGCTATGCCAGAGAAGCGCTGAATGAAGCTTCCAAAACTTATTTTCCTTCTAGTTTTACCATGTTTTCAAGCTAATTTTTACATATAATGAACGTTGCCCGATCGCTTTACTCGCTCCAAAGTAGATGAAATCAAAAAATTCAAACCGGTTTTCTCAGCACTGAGAAAGTTTGTTTGAAACTTTTGAAAGTCTATCGAATCACGATTGAAAAGGCTTCAATATGAGATATCACTCAACTCAAACTGATGATTCATTGTGGCACCTGATTTCGCGTGAAAAGCAAAAAGTAAAAAAAAACTAAAACCCGAATATTAAGTTCCTCCCCGTTTTGAATGAACGAAACCAGAAGCGTTTGTTGCTTGTGTTATCAAAAAAATCTTTTCTATTCATAATTATGGTCCAGAAATTTTGACCATTTCTACTTCAGTAATTTTTTTGACATCGAATTTTGGCCGCCTGACCTCGAATTTTTTTAAGACGTCAAGATTTACTAACTTTGAAAGGAGCAATCACACCGAAAAAAAAACTATTTTGGCCACAAACTTACATAACAGTTCTTTAAATGATATTTTAAGCAAACTTTCTAATAAATAAACTCTTTTCAATGATTCAAAAAAGCTTGAAATCTCAACTTGGTCGACCTATAAGAGTTTGACAAAAAAAAGCGTTTCGATAGTGGAAACTGCATTGAATAAAAAACTTTCTACATAACTCGGAAAAATTCTATGTTGATTGCCCGAATATCGTTTTCTTGGTCGACTCATGTTGCTACTGAGCAGTAAACACTTCTCAGATGGAAAATCAAACACGCTGATCTGCTTCAATGAAACTCAATCATAAAAAAAATTATAATATACAGCTTCAAAAACCAGTTGCAATTCATTTTTTTTTTTCATTTTCTTTCACCAAAAACTTTAAATATTTTGAAAATGCTATGCCAGAGAAGCGCTAAATGAAGCTTCCAAAACTAATTTTCCTTCTAGTTTAACCATGTTTTCAAGCTACTTTTTACATATAAGGAACGTTGCCCGATCGCTTTACTCGCTCCAAAGTCGATGAAAAATCAAAAATTTCAAACCGGCTCTCTAAACACTGAGAAAGTTTGTTTGAAACTTTTGAAAGTCTATCGAATAACGATTGAAAAGGCTTCAAAATGAGATATCACTCAACTCAAACTGATGATTCATTGTGGTACCTGATTTCGCGTGAAAAGCAAAAAGTAAAAAAAACTAAAACACCCGAATATTAAATTCCTCCGTTTTAAATGAACGAAACCACAAGCGTTTGTTGCTTGTGTTATCAAAAAATTCTTTTCTATTCATAACTATGGTCCAAAAAATTTGACAATTTTTACTTCAGTATTTTTTTGATATCAAATTTTGGCCGACCGACCTCGAATTTTTTTAGGACGTCAACATTTACTAACTTTGAAAGGAACAATCAAACCGAAAAAAAAAATTATTTTAGCCACAAACTTATATAACAGTTCTTTAAAGGATTTTTTAAGCAATTGTTCTTCAAAATAAGTTCTCTTCAATGATTCGAGAAAGCTTGAAATATCAACTTAGTCGACCTATAAGAGTTTGACAAAAATCACACACTTTTTTCTCGAAACCTTGAAGCAAAATTACAACAGGGACAAAATAAAAATGTGCAAGCATTGTAGTGTTCCGACCACATTGATTAAACAAGGATGGCCGGTTCCTTTGCAAGAATCACATATAGTTCCAACCATATCTCATGGCCGAAACAACAAGGATAGCTGATTGTTGCGCAAATAGCACAGAGAATTTAGACTATGAAAAAATAAAAATTTAAAATATAAGCTTCATTTTTGTTTCGAAGTTTTTTTCAGATGAAGATCAACAGAAGTAGGCAAGCAGCTGCAAATTCAGAAGAAAAGTTAAGTAGAAAATTTAGTTTAAAAAACACCTTTCAGTTCCTTTCAGGTCTTCCTTTCAGGTCTCTGTAGAGAATTTAGTTTAAAAAACACCTTTCAGTTCCTTTCAGGTCTCTGTATAATCAAGTGAGAAAAACCGAAAATTTCCTATCAGTTTTTCACCAAACGAGCATTATTGGATGGTTTTTTCCCGCCTCTTTTAAGGGGAGGGGAAACTGTGGCTGGTTGGAACAAAAAGTTTACAAAGCCATTTGCAAAAACCAATCATAAACGCAGAGGCAAGCAAAAGTTCGCACCACTTGCGATACAACACAAATGTAGCTGGTAAAATAGCCGAAAGAAAATGAGACGAAAGCAGCTAAATCGAAATGAACAACTAGATCTACCAAAATTTTCGAATGTTCATCTCAACTTGCCTTGAGTAAAAATGATTTTGTTGAAAACATGCCATCTAAGACCAAAGAATGCTTAAATCGGCATCCTACTTAAAGCTTCGAAGCAGCAAGAAAGCCGACAATGAGTGGAGTACAATAAAATTTCTGTCGACGAACAGCAAACTTTGCGCGCCCAATCAAGCCATTTACTTTGATAAGGAACGAAACTCTGATAAGGAACGCCAAAAAATGTGCCAATAAATTCAACCAGCAGTTCAGCCCACACCCCTCGTCAATTACTAAAGAGCGTCGCCACACGCTAAGAACTTTGAAGAGTTTAAAAAATCTATTTAGGGTGTTCAACAGCCTCACTGTTGCCATGGCAATAAAAGATTCGAATAAAAGTAAGGCGCTTGGCCCACATCATATTTCGCCCATTCACTTGCATCACCTGGGCCCAATCGCCATACAATATCTAACAGAGCTAGATAATATTTGAACACAAACAGCTACCAAACGAAATGGGTGGAAAGTAGGAAGGAGTATTCCGTTGCAAAAACCAGGTCAACCGGACGATGATTCCAAAAGTTTCCGACCGATCGCACTACTTTCCCCAATTGCTAAGGTGAGCGAAAGCCTGCTGCTAAATGACTTTTTCAATTTCACCCCAACAGAACACCAACATGGCTTCAGTGCTGAACATTCATTTATAACAGCTCTGAACATCATAACTAACAACATCAAGCTAGGTCTCAACAAACACAAACTAGGTGATCGTACCCTTTTAGTCGCCTTGGACCTCACTTTGAAACGGTTGACTCTAACGTACTACTCAATGATGTTTTGAAAGCGGATGTGCTCAGCAGCACCAAACGCTGGATAAATTCATACTTACAGGTTCGGTTCACCTATGTTGAGTATCGGAATAAGAAGTCAAAACTCGAAAAATTACACAAGCGTGACCACAAGGAAGACTATTATCACTAATGCTCTTTAAAATTTACATGAGAAAGCTCCCCCTGCCGCCAGACCGGGTTTCAACTGTTACTTACGTTGATGACATAACTCTGATTACTTCAAATTCGAAGGTAGATGAAGTTAAGGGCCAAATCAAACCGTACCTAGAAGAGCTGCACGGCTGGCTCACCAATAGAAAATTACAACTCTCCGCCGACAAGTCATCATCAACCATCTTTACAATTTGGAGTTAGGAACTATCCTCTGACACCAAGCTTGAAAATAACAGAGTCCCTATTCCGCTCAAGTCAAAACCCAAACTGTTGGGAGTGGTCTTTGACGGCCTACTTAGTTTCAAGGAACATGTCAAAAGCACCACTTGAAAATTACAACAGCGTAATAAAGCCATAAAAAGTTGTCCGGCAATGACTGGTGTTGTTCCAAAGAAACACTGACAGTGACATACAAGGCCATCGGGCGCAGTGTGCATAACTATGGAGCACCAATCTGGCTTCCATCAATGAGTAAAACAAACTGGAACCTCCAAATTCAACTAAACATTGTCCTGAGAACAAAAACTGGTTGTAAGAAGTTTGATGATCTCAACGGGGAAACAAAAGTCTTGCCTGTAGCGACTCACACAGATATGCAGGCAAAACAATTTCTAGTCGGATGCCACCAGAATGATCGTTCCGACTATCAGACAACCCAACATCCAGATGAGCGACTCATCAAAAACCACAATCCGCACCACTTACGGTGTTGAAATCCAACAACATCTGGATGAGGGCTTAATAAGTAGTAAAAAGTATCGGTAAGCTCTGAAGGTTATCCATTACAAAGAGGTTAAAAACTACCTCAAACCTATTGGAACGCCTACCGCCTCAAATATCTGACAGTGAATCTGAATTACTGCGGACAGCGCGCATACGGCTGACTCGACTCCACTCCGGGTACAGTCCGCTCACTAACTCATACCTAAGCCATGTAAAAAAAGAGGTACACAATTCCTGTCCAGACTGTAATGAGGCGCCCAACGACGTCCATCATTTAGTCAAGGCTTCATCCCCTCGAAAATACTGAGTTCCTCAAATGTCATATCACGATGGAGTGGGAGAGCTGAACTCCCTTAAGAATGAAATCTCAGTCAAATAACGACGAAGACGCTGACTTCTAAACAGCACACATCGACAACGACGAAGAGCACACTTCGAATTATGGATCAGAAATATCGAAAAAACGAGACCAGTACTTAAACGGTATTCAGGTAACCACTCATGTGGCATACCCCAACTATTCTGCCGGGGGACAAGGGCACTGGTGAGGTACTAGCGGAAACCTAATCAACCTTCATCTCCTACGAAGATGAAGTACTGATAGCGATGGCAACCAAGATACATAACAAAACGAAGCTACCCTACAAAATCCCGCAGACGATGGCGTTGGGCGTAGCTATTACAACAACATTAATAATACTTGGTCAGACAAATTGAGCCAGAAAGAATGATTTCATGAAAAACTAAGCAAAAAAGATGCATATCCCCTCAAAACACAAAAAAGCATCGAAAATTTCCCGACGCAAAATAAGGCCACAAAGCCAAGAAAACATAAACTAAAACTGAAACTTAACCAAATCGTTGTCGTTAAGATTATAACCAACAACTAAAAAAGCAAATTTCGAATAGAGCATGCATTTAAAATGCAAACCTAAAGTGCTGATTTAAATTATTCGAACAAAGCGAAGAAAACTAGTAATTAAAAACGCATTTTTTTTCGAAATGGGCTGATTTCAGAGAGAGATTTACAACACAAAACTTGTTTTAATTTTGAGCAGAATCAGCAGTATACAAATTATTTCGAAAAAATTTGGGCACAAACAGATATTTTGTCTTTCTTTGGTCAATCAAAAATTACGCCAGAACTACCAGATCAATTGCTGACAAAACTACATCAAAATGAGCCTCATACTTAGTCCAACACCGATTAACAAGGGCGTAATCTTCGAAGAAAAAAATTGTAAAAAACGTACAATAAAAAACTCAATTTTGCATTGGAACAAATTTTAAAAGTTATTGCGAAAACCTTTCTTTATAAAAGAGGGCTATATAAGAGGGTCACTTTGATATCGTTTTGTCAGCAATTGATCCAGTAGTTCTAGTATAATTTAAGATTGATTAAAAACAGCTAAAAATGATCCGTTTTGGGTAAAAGTATGGGCCCGAAATTTGCAAAATAAAACGCACTATATTCGGCTGAAATTCTTAGCACATTTTGTCTTAATCAATTTTCGTCCAGCAACCATCCAATTTGAGAAAAACGCGTTTTAAATTTCAAGTTATTCGTTTTGTCCGGATAAGTTAAATCAACACAGTATTCAAAATGTTTGTTGGCTGACGAAGATAACGCGATTCCCGATTTGATAACGCGTGCTGATGCGCCATAGAAAATAAGACAAGGCCCATCACTTTGCAAAAAAAATTAGACTTCGTTGAATTGCTTGTAGATTATACTGGCTAAAAAGCTAAAAACTATGTTCACACTCTAAAAATGCTGAAACGAGCAAAATTAACTTATTCGTGCATAAACTTCAATTAATAATTTATTTATTTTCATGTATATAGCATAAAAAACACTTTTACTTTTCTTCTTTTACAGCTGCCGCAAAGTTTTCCAGCTTATTGTAAATGCTTCTCACTTTCTTTAGCTGTTCTGCCAATTCAACTTGCTTCCCAGTGATCAACTTTCGCTTCTCTTCACTGTTAGTTGACAGATTATCCAACATATTTTTAATATACTCATCCAGTCGTTTCGTCTCAGAGTTCAGAATGTGCTGTCTAAGCGACTGTACTGTAGTTTCTAGCGTTTTCTGCAGACGCCAAAATAGCACTATATCATCACATGATAATCCTGGCTCCTTGAAACCGCGTTGGTAGTGGTAGAAAAACGTCTTGCAATCTTTGCAGCGGGCTATAGACTGCTCAACTACATGCATCTTGTACCTGGTATTCCACACTTCCTGGATGAAAGTATTGTCAACTGCCATCTTTTTATCACGCAGGGAAATATTCTTTCTAATGGCTGTCAGCTCATCGCTGTTCAATGCATAATCATGCATAGGTTCTGTCTTCAGAATCACGTCAATTTCAGAGTTGATGAGACGCCTCCTTTGCTCATCTGGTTCGACATACTTCCAGCTGGTCCATCGCTCCACTATTCCTGGACCTAACGAGCTTTTAAACTCTTCGCTTAATTTCTTTTGCTCTGAGAGCAACACTTTTTCCATAAAGGCAGCTGCATTCTTCCACGCTTGGTTGTCAGGAACTGATTTGTCTTGCAAGGAAGCTGCTTGAATATGTCTCAAACTATCCGGCGCTCTTGAGTCCCAAGAAACTCCTCCTTTCAGTTCCTCTTTGACCAGATTTCTCAGAGGCTCAAACAGCCTGTTATTCGATTTCTTTGACCACAAACTGAACAGCTCATTTAGCAGAACATCTTGAGCAACTTCGACCGATTTTAATGGGAGTGATCTCTCGGCCCAACGATGCAGCTGAATGTCAACGAGTGTTGAGAAATCCTCATCAGGGTTTTTGAGCACTGGGAAATAAACTTTTTCAAACACTTCTTTTCCAAGATTGTCAAACAAGCTTTTGTACAATTTTTCATCCCAGTGCTTTGCGTTCACGTTCCCCAATTCCAATATTTCATCCAAGATATCATACTTGGCTTTCTCAAAAAGACCATCACGGTCTAGTTCTCGACTGCCTGCAAACTTATTTTTCCACTGTGACTCCAAATTGAATAACTTCGCTTTGAAACTGTCGGCTTCCTGTTCTATCGACGCTTTGACCATCTGCCAAAAGCACTCAGAAACTGCAACAGTCAAATTATGCGTAGTGAGTTGAGATCTTTTGATTCCCGATTTCAGAAGTTGAGACTTAGAAAAGAAATCCTCTTCGTATGATTTTATACTGCTTATTTCGTCATCGGTTTTGCGCCCAGTTCCCGTAACAACAGCAAAATACCCTCTAGCTTTCATGGGAAACCTTTTTCCTTCGAGAATACTTCTGATTCTGGACACGTCAGCTGCATTTTGTTCGGCTACGTCCACTTTCGTCATTACGAACACGGTTCGACCTCCAGTTGGATCCACCGACGAAACCAAATCAGTGACTAAACTACGCTCAGCGTCCACTGAGCCATCTTGCACGCAAAGTATAATTGCATTACGATTGCCCATATACTTTTTAGACAATCTCTCGATTTCACGCTTTGTGTTTTCAGCCATTCCCGTCGTCTCGATATTGATAATTCCCGGCAAGTCTACCAAAACCATCCGCTGCAGGCCTGGACCTTTGACGTTCAGTGAAATGATTTCACTCGCAATAGTCTTGTTCGAATTCTTCGAAATTGACTTCATTCTCAATTCGATTTCCTGTCTCAGACTTTTGAGCTGCGCTTTGTCTGTCAAGTTAAACTCGCGGTTGCTGTCTCTGAACTGAGCTATGTGATAGGGACCTTCACTAAGTGTCACCATAACCGGGCACCTTTAGACAGGGTGGGCAAGAAATTAGAATAAAAAGGACATATTCAGAAACCCGTAAAAATTTACAACAAGACACTGCCAAAGTCAACTCCAATTCAAAAACACAGATAAAACACTTTTTACAGGGGACTGAAAGAATGTAGAGAAATAAATCTGACAGAGCTTTTTTCAGATCTCCCTTAAACGATAAGTCATTGAAAAAGAGCATAATTTTCACACGGCAACATATTCTATGCAAGGACAAGTCCTCTAGTAGCTCGTGAGCTGTCCACCAGACAGAGGACTCATGCAACCCATTTAAAAATACAAAATACATACCAATGGCAACAAATTAAAGCCCAGCGGGGGGTGGGGGTTTAAAAAGGACACAAAATAGTAAACCGCAGGGGGTAGACAAGGGCCATTTGGCCACCCTGTCGCACCTGGTCATCATTTCTCCAGATCCTCTGGGGAAGATTCTGGCCTGGACAACCATTTCGAGGACACTGGTTTTCCCAGCCGACTGATCCCCCACAACCACCACTCTTGGCAGATGGTCCTGCACGTCGAAAGAAGAGTCAAACTCCATCAATTCTTCCAGGATCTCAGAGTACATGTCCACTAAGTTCGTCGTCAAACTTCGCCCCCCTCCAGACTTCTTCACACCTGCATTGTGATGCACATTTTCAATGTTTATTTGAGTATATTTGATATTTGAATACTTGACTCTCAATTAAACATTAAAAATGTTAGAGCCGACCACACATCATTTCTTGAAATTTTATTTGACCGCGTATTTGTACCAGTCGCAAAGTTCACAAATGGAGCCTTATTTGACTCAAATCAACATCAGCAGGGAGCAATAAGAAAATAAATTTTTGCGGAAAAAGTACATTTTACTTTTTTTGTAGAGGCCAAAAAGTAAAAAAAAATTAAGTGCAGAAATTTTGACTTTTTAACTAACAAATCAACAATTTTGCTCACTTTTCATCAGTAATTTCTAACCTTCACGTAGTTTTTGCTTCAATATACTGAAAACAGTTTCAACTTGACGTGATTTTATCAACACATGATCGAATTTGGCTGATTTTTTTCTTCACAAACTCCAATTTATGGTTCTTCTAAAAACTTTTAGCTCTGCTTAGGGCAAGTTAAATGTTTTTGCTTAACTTTTTACTGAATTAGAAAAATAAAAAAAAGTATTTACTTTTTTCCGCTCCCTGCTAATCAAATGCTTACTTTTGTTAAATTTTTAAAGACAATTTTAACCTCCGCGCCTTCCACTTTCCGACTCCAGAATGATTTTTCTCAATTCTTTATTTTCCTTTTCCAGGCGTTCGATTTCCTTCTGCTGTTTCAGCTGCTCTTTGAAAGTCTCATCTTTATCGGACTTGAAAAACCCTTCTTTTTTACCCGCATTGGCCACTTCAGTTCCAAAAAAGGACGACACTCCTCCTACTTTGTGGTTCACGTTTGATGAACTGTTGGACTTCAGCATGTCAGTCGAAATACTCAACTCTGCGAGTTGTGATTTCATCTTCGCAAATCCACTCGCAGAAACATCTCCTACCATTTTTGTATAGTTAGTCAAAGCAGTTAAGGGCAGATTGAACTTATTTGATGTTTCATCAATCCAATTCGAAACTTTTTTCGCATACACAATACCCGTGCCCGTGGTTCCAATTACCAAAATACGAAATGGAGTCAGTCTGAAAAGAGACCGTCTGGGTGGTGGCATACTGCTCGAATATCTGTGCTTTGTTAGAATAAATTGTCTGCGTGGTCGGTGGCCTAATCTCAGTCTCTTCAGAAGATGAAATGGTCTCATAACACAATCTGAAAAAAATGAAATTGATTAACAGCTAAAAGTTCGGATGTTTTCTTGACACAATAGAACAGCAAAAAACTAACATAAGAAATACATAACATATTTGAAAAGATAATGGTTGCCGAATGAAGAGAATTTGATATTTCGACCCTTATATTTATAACAAGCGTCGCCAGTTGCTGTAAGGAGTAGCAGATAACGTTCCGACTACAAGTAATGTTAAAAAATAGATAGATGAGCTCTTGTTATGCAAGTAATTCAAAAAAATGAACACTTCGAGTTCATACAATTTCACGAGACACATTGAATGCCGAACAAAATCAATTTTTGGTATATTTATGTTGGGAACCTTATTTTTCAGTTGCCGTCCAACTGTAGAATTTATCAGCAATATTTTTGTCAGTTGAGGAATCATAACTCGGTATGACTATAACGGAGGAATTCCTTTAGGTTTGTGACCTTTGCCACGAATATCAATTAAACTTTATAAATGCCTGCCTTGAGCCCCGATACTATATTTAAGTTTATCCCAATAGTAAGTCTTCCTTGCTAGTTTAACAACTTTTTCAGAAAGATCTCGTAAAACTTTAAAAAAACACTCCAAAATCATTCTGAATAAATTTCTTTATCAGCCTTTTTTTAGTTCAGCGGTTTTCAGCATAAACTGTGAACCACGTGTGTTTCTCTGGTGAGTAGTTTCCGACGTTTTTGAGTGGCGCAAATATTTACAGAATCTCTTCATAAGAAATTTTGAAAAATTGCATAGCCTCATCTATGTCATTCATTTCATAGAAAGTCAGTTTGACTGTTTCAAATTTTTGGACTTTCACTTCTAGAATTCAATCACTTGTAGATGTGCCGAGGAAAATAACTTCATAATCAGATACCTGGCACGTGATCAATCATTCAATGTGCACTGGATAAAGATCTGATAATTTTCAGTATTAAGAACCACAGACGACAAAATTATCCAAATAAGTTGAACTGCCGGATGTTACACGAGATAGTTCACAGCTGGAAATGGAAAACCAGACTGAATAGACGAAAACGTATAAATTTTTAAATATTTTTTTTGCATTAAATCGATATTAAAAACGCAACAAAAAATGGAAGGACGATTGAGACATTTGCTTTTTTTTTCTCCAAAAAATGAAATTCATTTAATTCTACTGGGTTACAATTTATGCACAATGAGCATGTGGGATCATTTTTTGCTTTATCAACCAGTAGGCTTTCATCAAAAGGCGTATCACGTTAACTGAGCAATTATTTCCCTTGAATCATGACACCACCACTGAAAGTATTACGGTTTTCAGCACTAAACTGATGATAGCAGCTAACTAAGTAAGTTTCACCTGGATCATTTTCGGTGAGCCAGGTTTCAGTAAGGCATAAACGTTACGTGAAGGGTGACTCAAGGCTTAGAATGAGTGCTTCTAATTGATCAAAATGAAATTCCATAGATCTTATGTTTGCTTGCATAACGTACATTTTGCATTATGGGTTGACAAAAAAAAAGAAAAATATTGTGTGCAATAAGAAAGAAAGAATTAGAGCACAACCACATAACAACATAACCTTTCTTCCCATTTGTTGTGAAGCCGATTAATAATTCTATTCTCTCATTTAAAATTTTCTTGTTTCGCGCATCAACTCAAATTTTGTTTGAGGGAAAGAAATATTGAGGAATCTGAAAGTCTAACAATTAAATTATGTCGTAGATTGTCAGGCAGATCCCAAATTTTAAAGATCTAAAACTATTGCCGCACACTTCTGATGTATAACAGTCTTCATTTTAGATCTATAGATAGCGTACATAATAGTAGCACCCTTATGCGAAAAAAAAATCCATTAGATTTCTTCTTTTATATTCGCACATTTTGACTGCTGGCACTGTTATTTTCAGATAAAAGTCTGCTGTGGTAGAATTAACATTCTTTTAATTACAAAATGAAAAAATAGTCTTGATAGCACAAACATAGCTAGTAGACAGTTGGAAAAGTGTAAATGAACGCAAGAAAACCGGAAACAAAAAAGTCTAGTTTTTATCAATTTCTAAACTTGAATTTGAAAGAACAAAAGACGTCTTTAAGTTCTATTAATTTAATAAAAAATACGATTGACCCTTTTTTGATAAAATAACCCAACCGGAGATAACTGGGCCACTAGATAAGTTTTTTTATTCCACGGAGAAATCTAAAAATTTAACTCCATTTTTGAAACTTGAAGTCATTCACATTATTTAGCGTCATTCACACTGAATTTGAGTTGAATTTCAACAGTCAAACCAAAATTTGAACATGCACAATTTGTAAAACTTTTCTAATTTACTACTAAAAACACGACCTTTCTAAATGTCTTCACTACCTTCAATGGCACTTCAAAAACATCCGTAAATATTTTTACTTTCTGGCTTTAATATATCAAAAAGTTTTTACAAGAAGCTAGAGGATCCAATTGCCCCTATTCGCTGAGTCTCATTAAACTGTTGTAATTTTATGTAAAAAAACTAATTGGAGAAATACTTTTATTTGTCTTTTGCTTGTGAGTTTACTCCAACGTTCTACAGTGCTGATTTAAATTATCCGGTTGAAACGCACAAGACTTGAAAATTAACACGAATTTTTCTCAAAATGGGTTGAATTTAGACAAAACTAGATAAAGACACAAGTTGCTTATAACTTCGGCAGAATTGATCAAGTGCTATTTGCTTTGCGAAATTCGGAAACAACAATTTACCCCAAGATGGGACGTTTTAACTTTTTTAGTCAATCAATCGATGAAACTCCCAAGTTAATTGATGAGAAAACTATATCAAAAGCAGCCGCTTTTCAAGCATAACAAAGTTCAAAAAAACTAAAATCTCCACAAAAACGAGCAAAACAATCGAAATTTGTTTTTCAGCAAAAAGTGGGTTATATATATAGTTAAATTGACATTTTGATTATCAAGCAAAAATTTCATCTTTTCTACAAGTTTTTGAAGACTTAACCCATCTGGAATGTTGTTTGACTGTTTGAAAGGCTTGTTTTTATTTAACTTTTTTGATAATTTAACTAAATTGCTAAAGCAAAATTTTAGACACAGGCAAAGCAGAGCTTTGCGCCACTGGCGATAAAACACAAACATAAAACATAAGAAGTCGAAAACACCGAAAAAAATCTGCTGGGTGAACCAAAATGTTCGTGCGGCTCGATAAGAATTAATCAGTGGCCCAGCTAAAGATAGTATTTTGAAATTTTGCAATCTGTTACACTGATGCGGTATGAAATGGGAAATTTCAAAACATGGACTTTGACCAAATCCTTACTGGTTTCTCTATTAAATAATTGAGATCAAACACTTCGGAGAAATTGAATCTTCCTAAAGACATTACATTTTTCTTACAAAAATTAAGGAGTCGCTGCTTCTGTAGAAAACATAATCGCAACTGGTTCTTTCGATTGAACCTTTTATCTATCTCAGATTTGAGAGGGCAGTTACTAAGAAAAATCAAAAAGTTTCTGCAAAACGAATTATTGGTAGTGGATCCTTGAGCAGAGAAGATTCCCAAAACCGGGTTTATCGATTGAAAACTTGATCTAAGGGGCAGTGTAGTTTTCAAGAATAGTAAAAAAAAAAATCCAAAAAAACTGTCGATAAATCAAAAATTTGACTTTTCCGAGAATCAAATTTTTTTCGGTAGAAACTTTTGGTATAGCCGCTCAAGCAGAAACGAAAGTTCATACATCCTGTAAATTGGACTGGACGCAAAAACTCAAGATTTGGGAGGGTAGTTTTCGAGAAGTCAAAAAGAATTAAAAAACGGTCATAAAGTGAAACATCCTACAATTCTGAGGGCCAGAATTTTCCTGAAAACATTTGGAAGAGGCCATTTAGGCAGAGGAGCTTCCTACAACTTCAACTAATCTTTGAACCCAAAACTCAGATTTGTTAGAGTTGTTTTTTGAAAGACGAAAAATCTTTAAAAATATGGGTCAAATATTCATCCAACAGACATTTCGAAGCCTGTAGACAGAGTGGTAAAGCAAAAACAGACAAGACGAGCAAGCAGGCACACAGAACATTAGGCGTTTTTCACATTGATACCTCTTTTTTGAACATAGAAAGAAGTTTTCTACCAAATTACAAAGTTTGCAAAAAAAATGAAACAATTTCGAAAGCCTCTCAAATAAGTGAAAAAAAATAAAATATATAAAAAACCCAATGCCACAAATTGCCTAACAATTGATTTTTTTGTCTGGGAATTTTTTGAATCTTCAAAACTACAAAACAGAAGATGACTAAAACAATTCAAAACAAATCAAAACTGTTTAATCGAAAAAAAAAAACACTTTAAAAACAAATTTTTCAAAATCAGATTGGTAAAAAGATAAATTCACTAAATTTCAATTACAGTAAAAATATAATTAAAACCGAAACCAAATCCATGCATTACAAAAAACGGAAAATGAACGGACAAAAACTAGGCCGAAAACCACGAATCCAAAAAATAAACATTTTTTCAAAATATTTTTTTGAAAAATTAAATAATGCCCGAAACGTACTCCACATATTGACTACCTATGTGAAGTAGTTTTATTTGAATTTCCAGAAATTGAGCATGTCTTGAAACTTACCATTCCTTCAAAATCAGATTGGTAAAGAGTTGTTAAATTACAAAGTTTGCAAAAAAAATGAAACAATTTCGAAAGCCTCTCAAATAAGTGAAAAAAAATAAAATATATAAAAAACCCAATGCCACAAATTGCCTAACAATTGATTTTTTTGTCTGGGAATTTTTTGAATCTTCAAAACTACAAAACAGAAGATGACTAAAACAATTCAAAACAAATCAAAACTGTTTAATCGAAAAAAAAAACACTTTAAAAACAAATTTTTCAAAATCAGATTGGTAAAAAGATAAATTCACTAAATTTCAATTACAGTAAAAATATAATTAAAACCGAAACCAAATCCATGCATTACAAAAAACGGAAAATGAACGGACAAAAACTAGGCCGAAAACCACGAATCCAAAAAATAAACATTTTTTCAAAATATTTTTTTGAAAAATTAAATAATGCCCGAAACGTACTCCACATATTGACTACCTATGTGAAGTAGTTTTATTTGAATTTCCAGAAATTGAGCATGCCTTGAAACTTACCATTCCTTCAAAACTGACCATTCTTTGAACAAATTCATTTTCGGGAAAAATGAAGGGTAATTAATTTCCAAAAATCAAAAACACCAAAAAAATTTCATGGTAAATTCTGAGCAACTTTCGTTCTCTTGCATTTTTGTCTAATTTCAACGCAATTTGAAAAAAAAAACGAAATTGAAGTTGCAAAATTTGTTCGTTTTGTCAGGACAATTTACATCAGCAGTAAAATTGAATCCAAAATAGTCATGAAAAAATAGCCAGGATAAAAAAACGCATTCTGAAACACCACCCTATAGTTCAAACAAGCTTTTCTACTGATTAAATACCTGAACTTTTTTGCCGCCTTACCGCTAAAATTTTTGAAATATTGGTCAAAAACGCTCTTCAATTTTTTGGCATTCTACGGTAGATTTCATGAAGAGAGTACGACTAGCGAGTAAAATGGATACTTCTATGACCTCGAGAGCGGTAACTGAGATCTATTTCAACTGACAACAAATTTCGAAATCAATTTCTAAAATTATGTGGATATGAAATTTAAGCATTGCGTGAGTATCAGAGCACTGAAAAAATCAAAACACAAAGAATCAAATAGAGAATGCAGGATATGAGGGCCATGAAGGCGAACACGCAGAGGAAGGAACTCTTGTCTGTCTTGTGTCTCCAGAATTTCATGCCCACTGCAGCCCCACAGATCCCGAAAAGAGCAGTGGCTGAATGCAGAACCTAGAGAGCAGTTCATCTACAATTGTAGTAATAGATACACAGAGGCGAAGCGTAGCTTCGCACCACTTGCGATGCAAAAATTAATGACCATGATTACAAGCAAATCAAAAGAAAAATGAAAAATTGACAAAAAAACCTTCGAAAAAATCGTTTTTTGTTTTGTTAAATTGCCAAAAAGGACAAAAATCTTGAAAAAAATTACCTGCACCAGGGGCGGATTTTCAAAAAATTTTCGAAAATTTTGACGACCTTTTTTTAGGTCGACCAAATTGATTTTCCGAGCTCTCCTAAAGCACTAAAAAGACGCTGTTTTGGCCAAATTTTCTACGCCGCAGGCAAATTTTTGAAAAAACCGTTTTTGGGCACTTTTTGGAAAATTTTGACCAAAAAACCACGTTTTTTTGGCACGCGTTCCCCCTCAAAGTTAGTATATATTGGCTCCATATATTTTAGAAAAACTTTAGGGTCGATCGGCAAAAAATGGATTTCTTAAAAAGCACCAAAGGGAGGACCCTTTGGGTCGGCAGGGGGTCGAATCCCTGAGGGGGGGGGGGCGTCCGCCCCTCTACGTAAATCCGCCCCTGACCTGCACCATTAAAAAGTTTTAAAAAAGCTTTTAAAATGCTAAAATAAATCGAGTCTTACTTCGGGACCCAAGCCGACAATAATTAGCAGCCAAAAATATTCAAAAATTTCAGTTTCCACAATAAAAAACAGGTCCCGACTGGAATCGAACTTCTGGGATTTCTCGCTACCACTGCACCAAATGCACAGAATACTTTTTGAATTTAAAGAAAACGGCTTCCAAAAAATTGTAATGAACAGCATGAAAAAAAAATCAAAAATAGCAAAAATTATGGGCAAAACTTCTTACGCTGAACTGTTTTTTAATTTGAGTAAAAAATGCCCAAATTTTAGGTAGATTTGGAGTTGCGGCAACTAAGCCGACAAAAAAGCAGACAAACAGAAGTCCGACAAATCGGTGGTGCAGTTCTTCGTGCGAAACAAGTTTTATTTTCAATCTAAGCCTCGTTTTTGTCAGAGCGTCATATTTTTGAGTTCAGAGGTCGCAAACTTGAAAAAACTTAAAAAGCCTTTGAAATTCAGTGGGCGATATTTTAGAAAATAATAATGATATGTTTTATACCTTCTCTGGTGTGCGCCACTGCTCTCTCTCTGACTTCTTCTTGTCATGACCATATATGGCAAAAGTTATAATGGAGTGGACCAGGACAAAAGACAACAGGAATCCGAGTTTGGGCAGAAAGTCATCGAAGAAAAAACATGCTATCATAAGGAACACTAGCAAAATGGTCTGGTACGCCAAAATTCCAGCGTAATATCTCGAGTTAGGGCCAGACATTCTACTTTATTCTTGCTCTACTGAATTTGTCAAAACCAAGCCTGTTATTGCATGCTATTTCACTGACGGAGGCAAAACGTTCATGACAAGTTGAATAAACACATGATGCTCTTTTGCAAACCACGATGGTTAACAAAATATTGACATCCATGATGCGAATAAAAACTACCATTCTTCAAACCAAAGCCTCAGAATTCCACCGAGATAAATAGAAAGCATAGGAGTCTAGTTATTTACTAAGAGCAGCAAATGTTCATAACGTTGCCATATATTTGCAACTTACCGAGAATGAAAATTCCCGAACGGTGGCGTAGGCAGGATTGTTTTCGTGGGGGAAAAGGGGTTTGAAAAATTTAGATTTTGGGGCAGCCATTTCAAATAAATTTTAGCTCTTCTGAAACCTCAAACTGACCAATTGACAATTTTTTTTGTAAAAAAAAATAGAATAATTGATTTAAAAAAAAATTAAAAATAACTCTCATCATTGGGCACTTCGGCCGTCGCGATCAGCCGAAGAACTACAGTTTCACTTTTCACATGATCCGCATTTATTGCAATGTGCTGAAGCTGTAAGCTCAATGTCTTGAACCATTTCCAGACCATTTGATTTTGAATCATATTTAATTAACGATCAAATTTATGGCCACTAACTTCCTGAAACACCATGTTTCAGACATTCAAATTAATGTGGAAACAATTTAAATAATTTTGTCTGTTTGGAGTCAAATCAAAACATAATCCATACTATAATTTTACCCTAAGACTTCAAACTACTACCTCAAATATTCGTTTGCTCCTAACATAATATGGAATCAAAACACGTGTTGACGCTTTACATTGTATAAAAATCTCTATACATAAATAAAACAGGTAGTTGTAGAATTTAATAAACTTTCGCATATATTTGTTTCTTCCAATAATTGACAAGACGTCTAAACCAGACGAGAACACAATGTCACAACCGCAAGCGACAAGTGCTCGTCAATTTCTGTATTCCTCGCATCGAGCTGCACTCATATATTTTGACCGATACTGTCTGAGAGAGACGCAATTTTATGATATATATTTTATAATAAAATGTAAATATAGCCAACAGTCAGCTGTTTTTTATTCGCTGCTAATCGTCAAAACCATCTTTGAGTATTTAGTAGATTGGAAAACGACTCTTTGAAAACACTGAAAGAGCGATACTTGGAATTCAAATAACCGAATTAGAAACAACTGAAAAGGCGCTCTTAAAGAGTTTCAGAGTAATAGCCTTTCCAATTTATTTGTTTGATTTAGCCGGTAGGCATTAGCTCACACCTCACGCGGAGACAGTATGCTTTCATAAGTACCATATACCACAGGTTTCACTATCCCAAGACAAACCAATAGCACAATTTTCAAACCTACACAGCCATTCAAACCCGTCCCTCCATTTTCTCCACGCGGCCAACAAAGCACTCCAATAAAGTGGTGATTTGTGATATTCCTATGAATAATGGATAATAACTGCAGTGGTGGACCACGTAGCAGCAAGAGGTAACAAGCAGAAACAGGAGACCAAGAAAAGTTGAACTGGATTAATTGTTCGGCTCCATACTGAATACTGAACCCTGGTATAAATTACAATTTCAGTTGATTGGAAAATTTTCACCAAAAATTCTACTTTTAAAGCAAAAATTTTCCTGAAAAACTTGCTAAAATTGCTAGATAAAAGGCTACAATACATTAAACAATATTAGTCTGGAATTGGTATATTTTAACGAGTTCACAAACCTGGTTAGTTTCATTTCAAGAAGCTGGTTATATCGCAGATCTTTAAGTTGTTTTAGTGAGCTACAACTGTCTTAACACCCTGCAAACAAATGCACAGCGATCACAAGCGGAGTTCCAGTCCAAAGTAACAAGTAACTTTGAACCTCGCTGCCTTTTTTAATACAAGAAACACATCGGAATTAGTTTAAAAATTTTGATTCAACTCACAAACGTGATTCACATTGAGCCCATTTGTATAAATCCAGATTCCTGCAATCAAGACAGTCAATTGAGGCAAGTAATTTTTCATCTCTTATCTCTCGTCAATGAGAAACCAAAAAAAAAAACAATTCTAACAGCTGCGGTTTACATTCCGGACGGTTTAAATTTTTGTTGCGCGGTTACCTAACCTAGGTTTCCCCGCAAGAACAGATGTCTTACAGCCAGCTCGCGGTGATCGAGTGTAGTAACATAATGAACTTTCATCAGTCGTGATTGTGAATCGGAAACATATTTTGAAAAATTCCGATTTTTTTTCAGAACAATTAGCCAAAAGGTTAGGGGATGAGAAAATTGAATCGCATACTTTTGTTTCAATTTTTTATCGTTAAGGCCAGAAATGCCCAAAACTTGAAGCTAAATTTCAACTCTCGCTGCTTACAAATGGTCGAACATTCACAGGGCAAATTTATCAAATTATTACAATTTTTTCAGAAAAAAAATTTCTTTTCAGTTTTCGAATTTTATTTGCAGTGATTACTGTGGTAGGCACAGCCTGTGCTACTTGCACAGCTCACAGCTATCATCTACTTTTGTTGTTGCGAATTGTCCGAAGAACAACCAACTAGGTTTAGCGGCCATCCTCATTTTATGAATCATGAAAAGAAATTGATTGAGTTTGGTATCAAATTGAATTTTTCACAAATCCCTTTGAGCTATCAAAACAACTTAAAACATTTCAAAGTTAAAGTGATAACATAAAGCGGGCCGGAAAGTATGGATCGTTTCAAGGAAATGATTAAACAATGAACAATTTCAAGTGGTTTTTATAGCTTGAAGCAATTCTGTTAAGTTTAATTTTCTCTGCGGGCAATTTATACGATAAAATTTCAAGAAGTTCCATCGTTTGAACCGCTAGCCTGAAAAACATGAGACTTCGCTGAAAGGTTCAAGCTAGGAAAATCAACTTGAAAAGTTTCGAAATTTCATCCTTGATTTTACTGTGAGCTAAAAAGAGGATGTCGTTGTAAGGATTTGCTCGGTGAAAGAAACGAATTTGACTCTGAAAATCAAACAGCAATCAACTTTGACCCCCTCCTCAGGTATTCGAACCTCTCAGACCCTAAAAAGCTCTTCATTTGGAAGTTTTTTACGACGTCCATTTTCGGCTTATTGAACCTCAAGTTTCTCTGAAGACGCCAACATGTGATAATTTTAATGGGAAGAGCGCACCGAATACAAGCTGATTTTTAATTTAAAAATTTTTTTCCAGAAATTGCCCTATATTCTATATGGTCAATCTAAAAAAAATCGATCAAGCTTTCCAAAAAAAAACATTTAATCTACTCCCTCATCCTCCAACCTCCCCTTCTCCTTCTCCTTCTCCTCCTCCTTCCCCTTCCCCTCCTCCTTCCCCTTTCCCATCTCCCCCTCCTCAAAAACAGCAAAGCTCGCCCCTACATGGAAAAAAATAACTAGATATCGGTCTATTTTTTCTTTCATTCATTACAAAAAAATCTCTCATCTTTCAAGTAGCGTTTCAAGTTTGAAAAAACGAACTTGGCCCCATTTCTTAAAATGCATTTCAAGGGACCCAAAAATCCTTAATACAACAAAATAGGCAACCATAAGTGATTTCGTAAAAATGATTGACTAACGAATTGAATAAACATACGGTAATCCTAGATGAGCTTAAAATAAAAACACCGACAAACAATGAAAAAATCAATAAACGAACTGCTGCTTAGCTATTTTATTGATTACGGGTTTGTACTTCATTTCAATGCTAGGCGTAATTTGCTTTAAGCCATGAAAGAGGCATATTGAAAGCAGTAAACTTTTAGACCAAATAGCGCCCACTATTTATTATTTTTTTTATTATTTAAGCTTTTTTCAATTGATACCAATGCATTATGTTGACATTGTTCGTTTTTAAGAACCAAATTTGCGTTTGAAAACATCCGGTTCAAACAGAAGTGCAAACTTGCATAGCACCCAATTTACTTAATTGGAATGCATGACATCCGGAAGATTAATAGGTAAGCTGAAGTAATTTGAAACCTAACTTCATGTACCTAAAACAGTCAATGATAACTTCAGGCTCCAATAACACCAAGTACGGTAGAGAATTGAAAAGTGTAGAACAATTACCAGGTATTTACATAGGTTCAAACAACTACCGGTGCAAGGTTTAAAAGTGTACCCAATTTATTAACTTCAATGCCTAAAGTTTGTTTGCCTCTAGGTTAAGTTTTGCTCCACTCAAGTTTGTCGGATAATTTTTTTTGGTTATTTCGCTCAAACAATTTTTTAAAACATTTATCCGAAAGCTGACGTTTTCCAGAGGCCTGATTGAACTCCTCATTGTTGGTTGAGAGTTCGCTTGGTTGGATTCACCGAGTAGCAAAATGTTGTCTTTAATAGCTCAATTTTTAAATTAATGGCAAAGCAATCACGGTCAAATAGGTTTACAGTATTTACCACGTACTTTTAGTCCACAAAGCATACAATATCCTAAGCTATGACTAATTCAAAGTTCAAACTAGTTAGATGACCAGTTCAAAGACAAGACTAAAATAAGATGAAACTGATGGTTCACTAGTTAAGACTAACAGCGCATCCACTAGAGCTGTCTCATTCTTAGCCTACCATGCGCGGTTGACGGCAACGTCAATACACGTCAGGAAGTGCCTAAAAACTGAACTGGAGAGAAATCGATAAAAGTGCAAACAAAGAAACAAACAAGCAAATGATGGACAACTTAGTCCAACTCTTTTGCCGGAAAAGAAGGAAATTTGAGATGAATCAGATCTTCAGTTGGTATGGCTGTCAACGCAAGACTCCTGGTCTTTTGCGCAAACAAAACAACTGAAAAGAGCTTAGACAATTTCCAAACAAGCGTATTTTTCTCATTTCATCTTTTTCAACTATTTTAACCTTATCAAATCAAGTGCCCTTCTTTCAAACGTCACTTCGCATTAGCTGCTATAAAAATCTTAACATATGTTCAAAAAATAATAACAATATTCGGCGTCAACATCTACCGCGCTTGTTAAAGAGGCGCATTTCAAATAACACATACTCACAGATTGAAATTTTTGAATTCCAAGAACAATACAAAATCCAAGTCTAAATTTGTTTTTTTTCCTTGTAGAGACTGAAGCTTGACCAAACTAGTGCATATACAATGACACTGAAGTTCAGGAATGATTCTGACTACGTTAATTGCTTTTATCACAAATGCTTAATTTTTGTACACATATCTTCAAAGAGACATATGAAAACCAAACCATTGCTGAGATTGGTGAAACTAACTACACTTTTTTCGGATAAGTGTTGTGAGCCAGTACGATTGGTTCTTGCCATTGTAACAAAAATTTCTCGAAACTTAATTATTTATTTAATCGAAAAAATATATTTATCGGTGCATACTAAAAACAGTCCCATGCAAAAAATTGAAATACAAAACATTCCATGCATCATGAAACAAATAACAGCCCGAATCAAAAAAAAATCGGTCTAAGGTAGCCGGTTCAAGGTCCAAATTTTGCATACCACAAATCCTACCCTCTGTTGGCAAGCTCGCAACAAGTTTGAGCGACTGCGGTGGTCACTATTTTGAACAAAGGACAACTCTCGGCCTAATGGCTTTTCAAAACGATTATCACTTGGGATTCTTTCCTACTGTTTTGCATCTAACAGGTTTTTTTTCGTTCATTTTTATACTTTTTTGAACTATTTTTGTATCGGATTGTTTTGTACAGACAGGATATTCATCAGAAAAAACTTAATTTAAAATGATCGGCAACTATGCGTTGAGTGTGATTTGGTCAATAAAAACATGCGTGAATGAAAAATATATTTTTTACACAGGCGAAGTTGCACTTCGCATACACAAGCAAAAATATGACCGATGACGCAACTGGGAAAAGCTGAATGAGTAACTTTGAGTCTACAAAACTTCCTAGGTGACGCACGCCAATTATGAGTCTACATAATTGCTAAGTGACAATTATGACGCAAGCCAATTATGCGCATTAGCAAAACCAGTCAATTTAAAAAAAAAATAAACCAACTAACGTGCCTTAATTTATAGAGCGGACACATTTTAACTAGTATACGAAAAAGTTCATTAAAAACCCTCGACCCTGCCCAGGTTCGAACCCTCTAATTTTTTTCCAGGTCTCCTTCCCTACCTTTACGCTATAGATCCATGATACGTTGAAGCTAAAGTGCTATTTGTAAAATAATAGTTTGCGTTAATATCCTTAGCATTGGCTGTACTTAATAGCTGGTTATTGATCAAAATGAACACTTTCAAAATGAACACATTTTGTCACAGAAAATATTCGCGTCGCAACAATAATTGCGACTTAGGTTGGGAAAAAAGAGGTCATACTATAACTCAAGCTTTACTTGTGTAAAAAATGATAACACATATGCTGAAAATGACCTAAAATGTAAAAGCTTGAAATTTTTTTACACTCGGAAAACCACACATGATACAAAAACTGGCAAAATCAAAATAAATAGAATTATTTGAAACACAATAACCTACAATCGAATTAACATTTTTTCTGAAAAGAGTACACAGCGTATCTTCGAAGTGGGCAAAAAAAATTTGATAACTATGACCCGCGCAAAAAAAATCCAAAACTCATTTTTTTTATTTATTTCCAAAAGAAGTAAGTTTGAAGAAAATGTTTCAACAAAAACCAGCGCTGTAGTAAGGGGTGAATCTAGGATCTTCTCGATTTTTGCGCAGCATGCATAAATGCGCAGCAGGTCAAAAGAGCCGGTTTTGGGCACTTTTGGAAAATTTTGTAAAAATTGCGTTTTTTTGGCGCGCGCTCCCCGCCACCGGAGGCGCCTTTAGAAAAACTTTAGGGTCGGTCGGCAAAAAATGGATTTTTTAAGAAGTACCAAATGGGGGACGGGACGTTTCGCCTTTGGGTCGGCAGGGAGTCAAATCCTTGAGGGGGGTTTGGATCCGCCCCTGCCTAAAGTCACTTGGACACATAAGCAACGGTTATAGATCCAGCTAATTACTTACGAAACAGAATAGAACGGAAAACGCAAAGCTTGTAAATTAAGCTTCGAGGAACATTCTGGCGCTCGTAAAATCTCAAATTATGCTTTGAACTACTACTGTTCCCCGCTACAGACGCATTTCCTGGGGCAGTCGACATGTTGCAGGAAGAAAGCAATATTCGATTTGAGCTTCTGTAGAACTATCTCGCCGAATACAAACACCACGCGAAAAAAAAAACGTATTTTGCTCAGGAATATTTTTCTTTAAGGTTAAAACTTTAACAAAACTTTTCTCACCAGATAACCTGTTGAGGCTTTGATAATTTAATTCAAGCGCAAATTGAAAAGGAAGGTTATGAAGGCTTCAGAATGCTAATCAGCCAAAAAATAACAGCCAAAAGTTCGAAACCAATTTTTTGGGCATATCTATTTGCTAAAAAAATTCATCGAATTTGTCGTGAAAATTTAGATTGTTTATTTTTTCCGCGGAACTGTGAAATTAATTATCATGAGTAAGCTCTGTACTTTCGCGTCGGATCGAATACCGCCGGAGTAATTTAAGTTTTTACAGTTTAAATTGCTCGATTCAAGTTGAAAAAATCTTTTCCATTCCCCCCCTTCAAATTCGCTTTTGAAAAGTCTATTTAACGTTGTCATAATGCAATGAAATTTTGCGTGGTCAACAAATCGACAATTTTGAACAGATTTGTTCTTCATACTTTACAGTGTACCATCACTCATTTAGCCGTAATAACACGTAAAACAAACAAAAAAACTCGTTATTTTGAAAGGGGGGAACTGGATAAGAGCCAAAAAATCTTATGTAAATTAAGTGGGCACATAATTTCACATTTAAATAAATTGAATATTAAATGATAAATATAAAAATACCACGATCTGAAAAGTATTTTAATTCAGCTGGAAAATTTGAAACCAAATCTCTAAAACAACAAGTCGGCCATTTCGCGCCATTTAAATCTCATTCTTGGAGAATTCATTTTGAGGTCGACTTTGAAGAAGGCTTCAAGTCAAAGAGGCGAAGCAGAGCTTCGCATCAATTGCGATACAACGCAAGCGCAGCATTGCAAGCTAGCTAATAAAACATGCGACGTAAATCACTAATAAAGCAGACAAACAAAAAAAGCTAACAAACAACATAAAGCCGACAAAAACCAAATAAAGAAGCAGACAAACAAACAAGTCAAACTTTTCTGGTAAAAAAATTTCAATTTCATACATACTGAAAAAAAATACTAAGTTTGACCGGGAGTCGAGTCCAGCTCTTAGGGTGAAAAAGCAACCGCATTACTAGACGAATTGAAAAATAACAACAGCAATTTCAACTTCTTACAGATTTCTAAGTCAAACCAACGAATTAGGAAAAATTAGCGCGATCAAGTTTTTAAGTCAAACCATAGAAATAGAAAAAAGAGCGAGGTCAAGTTTTAGACGTTCGCCGAAAACAAGCACACTAGCTAAAAAAAACGATAAATCCATCGATTCATTGTGGCTTAATTAAAAACCAATATTAAACGCTTTCTGTGCCACTTTTCCTTGAATGTAACCGTTTTTTATATTCGAAGGGTAAAATCTGTCATTTGGCTTCCTCGTTATTTTTCCTAAAGTAGCGAGATTGAACTAACTCGACACAAGTACTTGGATTCAAAAATAATTTAGTCGAAAAAATTGTGTTCAACTCAGCAACCAATTCATTGGAATATTTCAGCATAATAAGCATAATTGAAAGGTTCAATTGATCTATCAGACACTCAGCAACTAAAATAAAGTTGCAGGATATTTCACAGTAGTTAGGAGTGGCTGAAAAAGGGCACCATTGAAAAAGTCTTATATTATCCAGTACCACAAAAATTATGTCTTTTTTATCAATGAATTTCAAGTTGTGTTCGCCAGCTATGAAGTTGCTTTACATGGCACTTCTGAAATCACCATATGTTTCAAAACCTTTTCTTCGGAGAAATAGTAAGTCCTTTTTCTCATTAAAAAGCTGGAGCTAAAATCAATCCAAATGAAATAATGAAAACTAAGAATTCAAGCAGTCAAATAGATTTTCTAACTTACCATTGCAAGATGCAACATTTGGTTATTCATTTCCTTACTTTGTGGTCATTCGATTTATATCGGTTTTAAAATACTTGAACATTTATCTGTTTAATTTTTACAGTTGAGAAAGCTCCTGAATTTGAAGGAATCGATATTTCATCGGATACATGTGGTTCATTGACTTCGTTTGAAGTACCCTTTTGAGTTCTTGGCTCTAGACCGTATTGCGGAAGTTGAATAGATTATACCATTGATTAGCTTGAGACATTTACCATCCCGAGAGGCTGAAAGGTATGTATATAAATATATGCACTAGCTTCTCACTTTTGCGTATACAATCATTAGCTTTAATAATTATCGGCAAAGTCATCAACGTTGCCCGGTAATCCCGATTATCCTTTATGAATCCCCCGTAAAAGCGGGACAACTTTTTGCAACCCACTAAGCAAGGTCATCCTCCTTTTTACGAATTATCAAATGCCTTCCTTTCTTGTTCTTGAGGTTTCCGCCACTTTGCTTGTCATAGCATTCAATAGCTTACAATTTCAAGCTTCTGAACGGCTAGGCGTCGATACTCGTCGTCTCGTTGCCAAGTTCTAAAAAAAAACAAAAAAGGAATAAACCTGAACTACCTTCATGAGATAAATACAAAAAAACACTTGAAACTCAAATTTTGACAAATGGAACCTCAAATATTGATTATCGATTTCTTAATTCAAGGGTCATAATTCCTTTGACCTCAAGACCAGTTGATAAGATGCATGCATGATTTTTGTTATATAAAATGCTAGATTTTCCAGAAAAATTAAATATTGATTTTTTTTTCAACGGTCAAACTGTGTTTCCATGTTGGCCAACACACTCATTGTTTCAAAAAAACGAAATCGAAAACTTTTAAATCGTTTTAGCTTTTTTCTGATTTATTGTCAGCAAGTTGAGAGGGAGCGTTTGGTCATCCCCTTCAAGTAATTTTTATAAATAGCGTAATAAAGAAAAGCAAATACAGTTTTGTCTTTTTATTTGATTTAAATATAAATCGTCAATCAATATATTCAATCTAGGTCAACTTTTTCGCGCCTATTTTTCTTTTCCAAATCATGATTTAGGACACGCCTCTTTTGTTCGAAAATATTTGAACGCGGCGACAAAGGTTATAAATTTTCCATAAAACAAATTAAATGATTGTTTTCCGCAGACAATTCAATAAAGTAAGAAGTAGGAAACCGCATCTGGTGTTTAGGTTTTATTCTCTGTATTCGATTTGAAGCAAAGATGTTGGTGCCTCCTTTTTGAGCAAGCTTTAGGTAGATTAGAGTAATTTCCTCCATCTATTTCACACCACTCAGCTAGTTAATAATCAAGCACATTAAGCAAGTGATGCGACAGGGAGAGAGGAGAGGAGAGAGCGCCAAATAAACAGTATCTTATCCCTTCCTCATTCATTACTTCATTCCTCCATCGCCCCCTTCAATAGTCTTTTATTTGCACTCTGCTTTGTCCACCAACAGCAGGCGGCCTCACCTCCTATCTCCATTTACCCCTCACCACACCACACCACAGCACGGCACAGCACAGCACCACGACACAAAACATCAACAGCTATCCAACCCTATCCTAGCATCCAACCAATCGACCCACCTAAATATTCAAAACACATCCCTCCCAACCCATTCTGCAGTACCTTCAAACCTCTCCTAACTTTTAATTCATAGTTCATCTAAACCATCTTCCGCCCAATCTGGCGACTCCGCCTCGTTATAATTCACTCTGCAGCTTACAAGTCACTGCAGACATGCGCATATGGGGAAGGAAGGCAAACCCACATTCTAACTTCTTCATTCTTTTAATACTTTACCCGAACTCAAATACTCATCAGTATTCATCAAGTGACCTGAATTGTCTGGAGAAAAAGACACGCCTAGGTAGAAAAATAACAACAACTCTGGCCTGGTAAGTTTGATCACATATTTGTGGCGTGTGACGCAGTCATGTCAATTAGGCATGTCGGATTTCAAATTCAATAAACCTTTGAATAGATCTAGGCGCGGAATACTTTTTCAACAATGGCCACATTATGAAATCTATATCTTCTCCGATAGCCCTTAACACCTTTTCAAGATGTCTCAACAAGCAACTCACTCTAGTTCTCAACAATAAAATCCACTAAAAGAGGCTGGCTAATAGAAAAAGATGCAAGACACTGGAGAAGAAAAGGACGGAGTCTGATAATTGAATTTTCTTTCATTTTTCTTTCTATTTTTGCGAATATGGGCCGAAATTTCTTTCAAATTGGGTCCGATTAGACGGCAAAAACTACCCATTGATACTTTAACCGCATCATCAACTTATAATTCGAGCAAATAAAAAACATCATGTTTAATACCTAGTGTAAATATAGTCAATAACTGTGTATTATGCAATTTTTAAACAATTTTCCTTTCCATCTGACAAAATTTATATCCGTTGAATTATATTAATTTACATTATTTGGTGGTTGATAATAACATATTGGGGATATTCATTTGAGTCATTAATATTGGCGCTTAGTTTGAGATAAGACCCAGACTGATTAAAAGGATGGTTGAAAGCAATTTACAAAATTCTCTCCAAAATCAGCTCTTCAAATGTTCAAAAACAGACCGCTTTGAACTTCGTATCAATATTTGAGCCTAATATTCATTTAAAAAGACCAATTTGGCCGGCCTCGCATAACTTTTGTAAAAAATTATCGATGGAGCACTTTAACTGTTGAAATATTGTTGTGATCATATGAAAAAAAAATTGAACCCATAGAAGAGAATGAGATTTTTTTTGAAAATTATCCCCCCGCACGCTAAAAAAAAAGTAGAAAAAAGATCTTAACAATATTTGGCAACGCATTGAGTAGACAAAATAGCCTGCTACAGTTTAATTTGGAACAATTTCTAAGACGGACTAAATCTCCGATTATCGAGCATTAATGATCTCGAATTAGCCAATTAGGATGATGACAAATAATCACAGGAAAAACAATTTTTTAAACTTGAGCTCAGGGTAACATTGCCTTTCGCTCAGGGTAACAAGCGAAGGGTAAGATTGCCTTAAGGTAAAAAAAATAAATATCAAAAATTGGTAGCTAAAAAGTCGAATGGTCTGGAGGAAGAAAAACCACACCGACCACAAATATTCCGTCACTTTCTTCGAAAGTCGGAACAGTAACATCTGAAGATTATGTAACAAAAAACAAAAGAAAACTAAAAAAAAAACAGTTAACATATTGAACTCGTCTCAGTCGTGATTCGGAAATATGCTTCAAAAAATCAGTGTCGGAAGAATTTTGTCTGAAACTTAAGCTTTTCAGAATCATTAATCGCAAGGGCGAGGGAATGGAGAAAAAGAATCGACGCCCTAATTTCATTATTTTCACACAAAAGCGAAGCTGCGCTTCGCAAACAATTGCGAAAACACGACTAAAAAGCAGCTTTATCAGGCGAAATAAGAAAAGTAGAAATAAGCCTCGAATTAGCGAAAACTCGTCTACGTGTAGGATTCGAATCTGCGACCTACTGTAATCAAGAAATTTTGAGTCTCACGCACTATCCACTCAGCCACGCAATCTTAACAATCGACAAACACTAGACACAATAAAAGCAGCTATATTAAATTGCCAATGCCATTCAGCAAAAGTGGTACCAAATACAAATAGACTCAATTTATTAAATGATAATTTGGAATATAACTAACTGAAGGCATCCACATTAAGTTTGCATGTAACAAATCGCAAGGCATAAAGCTACATTATGAACAAACTACGCATTTCAAAATTTGTGAGATATATTGAGTTACAAAGTTTCAGAAATCGAGTTTCTATTTTTGTGATGTTCTTTGAAACAAATCACTTTTGTCGGTTCATTTGATGAATTAAAAATACATTGTGTTAATTTATTACTACTCGAATGTCAAAGCGGATGCAATGAACAACCTGTAAAGGTGCGTTAAAAGTGGCACCAAAATTTACGACTTAGGTTGGAAAAAAGAATGTTAGTACGAATACACTCGCTTCGCAAGTGTAAATATCATTTAAGCCAGTATTTAAATGTATGTCCCGCTTCTAAAACTGATCGAAGGTAGAATCGTTAACCAATCTTTTGCAAATGAACATGCAGTGATAATGTGTTAAGCTATCAGCAACTCATGTTATTGCAGCCACTAAAAATTGGCCACCGTAAATTAGACACCAAAAATCATTCTCAGAAATGATTGAGAAAAAAAGATTATGCGCTCCATTGTTTTCTTCGAAAGGTATTCATACAAAATAATTTAAAATTTAGTTAAGTCTAAACTTAGTAAAATTTTAATCCTTTAAACGACTTCTGGGTATTTTTACATAATTTACTTTTGATTTTTTCCCATGACAACGAAAAATATATTAACACCGAAGCAAAGCTAAACTTCGAAGACACAAACGACAGAAACGAATTTCAGACATTGAAATAAAGCCAACAGGCAGTAGGAAAAGTGTCAATGAATTAGTTTTTACTGAATTTTGATTTCGAGGTTTACAGAAAAACAAATCGCTAAAAAATCTCTTTCATGTCTAACTCTTTAGGCAAAAAACTAACCCACTTTGAAAAATTTGATCAAAAAATATATTGAACTGTGCGATATAAAAAATACAATCAGGCTTTCCATTTAAAATACATCAAGCAGCTGATCTGTCTGTTTGATTTTCCAAAAGAAATGGGTAATTGAAAGAATTAGGCGGTAAACGAAAAATTGTTTCACAACTTTCTTGCCCTCAAATCTAACTAAAATAAGACTAACTACTGTATAAAATAGTGATTAAATATTCGTCTAATAGTGAATAAAACATTATACTTTGTTTGCTTTCAGTAGCGGATTTAGGAGGGATTCGACCACCTGACACCCGAAGGGCCCCCTTTGTTCAATTTTGAAATATTTATTTGAGGCTAACTGACCTGAAAATTTTTCGAAAGGCGCATTTGGCGCAAATCTATACTAATTTTTAGAGGGGGGAGCGCGCGCCGAAAAAACGCAATTTTTTGGTCGAAATTTATCAAAAAGTGCCCCAAAACGCTTTTTTTGGCAGCGCAGAAAATTTGGTCAAATTATTGTCTTTATAGTGGTTTGGGAGAGCTCCGAAAATCAATTTGGCCGACCTAAAAAAAACGTTTCATAACTTTTCCGACCACTTAAGCCGGCCAACAACTTAAACCATTTCAAACAGTTCTAAGCCCACTTTTACCAGTCCGAATTGGAATCATTATATCAAAAATCTGTCATTAAGACAAAACTAAAGGTAAATGCTTCGAGCTTTTGGATGCCTATTCACTGCCTGGGGCTGACATTACACACTCTTACATCGACTAACTTGATTTGTAACTAGGCAAGTTAGCTTCAAAATTTAAAAAAATATATTTCAGCTTCAAGTAACAATTTTTTATGCATCTTAGCTTTACATCTCTAAGAATTAAGAAAAAAATTGGTACCTACAAGCTGAATTGTAATATCATCAATGTGTTCATTTTTTTCACAAAAGCAACTAGGAGACCAGCTAAAGCTGGAGGTACCTGTTTGATAATTTTTGAGTTTGTTGTACTAATCCGGGAAATGGGTAATTTCAAAAACTAAAAAATTGAAGCTAACCCAAAACCTTTCTCTAATGAAATACGAGTGAAATTTTTTGAGAATTTAAAATTTTCCCAGAGGCAGCATTTTTGTTCAAATTTCCCGCTTGTTGAAAGAAGTTTGGGACTACCCGTTTATGCAGGGGCGCTTCGCACAGCCTGTTCTTTCTATTGGAACCAAAACCAAATTCTGAGATTTGGGAAGGTAATTTTCGCAAAATGAAAAAATTCAAAAATCAGGGTCAAATAATCACCCCACTTCGAAGGCTGTAGAAAGGGAAGTATAAAAAAAGAGACAAGGGGAATATGCAGGCACACAGGAGACTGGGCGATCTTTCCGATGATACCACTTTCTAAAAAATCGGTAAAGTAGTTTTTGAAAAACTAAATTTTCCAAAGCTTCTCAAAAATAATTAAACCCATATTCATGCGCTTTCATAATACCTGTTTTTATCAAACAGGAATAATTGTACACTTGCTTATTAACTAATTAGTGAATCATTCTGACATGTCTCCGCTTCCATGATAAAAATTTACAAGCACCACTTTTTCATTAAGCGACGTGTTTTTTCTAAATGACCGAATTTAAGTGTCATCTCTTTGAAGCTAAATATACAAAGCCAGATTGAAAATTTTACTTCATACTCTTTTCCAGGCTAAAACAGCACAGCAAAGCGTGTAGTTTTTTCTCAGCAGTACGATCAATATAAAAACTATTTTAAAATTCTTACTATCAAATACAACTGGCATTTTTTGTTCAAGATAGCACGCAATTTTGAAAAAAAAACAGACCGTTCGGGAGTCACTGGTCTGTGAAATTCAGTTCAACTTTTCAACTTGGAGAAAACCTGAATTTCAAAAGGAACCTTACTTCGCCATTACTTAAAAAAACGCACTTTAATCTTCTTTCTGTTTCTTACGGCTGAGTTGTCATAAGCACCGTGGAAATCATCCTCTCACTTAGAGAGTAAAGTCAATCGCTTTTGTTGTTTTGAAAGAAAACAGTTGCTTTATCAGAATTGTTACCCGTACCCCAGGTTCACATAAAAAGTGATAAAAATAGCCTTTATTCCCAACAAGAAAATCGAGCCAAGTACAATCGTAACACTAATTTAAATATCGGAACATGTGCCGCTTTAATCTGGTCCATCATAAATTAGGCGAAATAATTATTGTTATCGCACTGACGAGCCCTAATCATGAAAAACAGGAAAACTATTTTGAAAAGTGAAATTAGTTGTGAAAGCAAACACGAGCACCACCGCCCAACGCAACTTCGTTGTGGTGTCAAACAAAACCCGTAAAATACCATTCAACGCTCACATTTTTTGATAGATAATGAAAAACTGCTGTGTTTATGATTTGAATTCGTCTGAAGCTCAATTAGGGAGCCCTGATTTTGGGGCAAATATTTATTATTTTCACTATTCCATTTTAGCACTAGCTTCCTTCCGTGCGTCTAGTGAAAACCAATATTTGTTTCAGAATGCCATTTCTATTCGCCAATTTTCCCCCGCGCGCTATCTCAAGTCGGTGTAAGGTTATCTACACAAGCTATTTTTGCGCCTCATCTGAGACTGAGAAAGAAAGAAAGACAGATTTATTTATGTTTAATGTACATAGGTATTCAGTTTCATTATCAACAAACAATATTGGAAAATAAAATTGTTAGCTTCCTTAAAACTCCATTATGTCAACAGATATTGAAATATTTGAAACATTTCTTCCAGTCTGTAATTTTTTAATTTCAAGATGTTTACACATATTTCCTTTAATACAAAAACTTTAATTGATTTGTACGAAAAATAATGTTAAATACTTGTTATTATTCTTATTTATTAGCAATCGTTTTTAATGGCAGTATATTCCAATCGGGTGACTAATTAGATAAAATTTTCCTTTATTATTTATGGAAAAATTATGGAGCAAAGTCGACCCAGCGTGCAAATTTTCAATTTAAGGTCCACCAAAATTGAACGCTGTATTCGCCCCCCACTGCAGAGACAGTATATTCCAGATCAGACAAAAATTTGGGAAAAACGGTGGGAAATAATTTTTTTTTCTAATTCAAGCCGTCTGAAAAAATTAGAACAGAACAACTGCCGGCACAACCCAGAATATAAGTCCTAAAAAAAACAGCCAGAGAATTAGAGAAATATAACATGTATTAAAAACTGAATAGTTGACTGCACAAACACTAATCAACACTATGACATCAGAACTAGAAAGTACAGAGCGAGGTTGTTTTTGCTATTTAAACGCCACCGGACAAACAGGGTCAACAACAGACGTTTGAATAAAGCAACAAATACAATGACCTGGTCCCTGCTAATGCATTTTAATCTACGATTAGTTCTGTCCACGTGCTTATGATGTTTCTAAATGAACTGTTTGCTGTTATAATCTCAATAGTAACTTCATAAACTCTTTATAACTCACCCGGACGGACGGGCGGACGGGACTGAGATGGTAGATTTAATTTAGGGTCTCCCAGATTTTCGGTCTATATTGTCTGTAGGTTTATTGTTTACGACCATCCCTAGCCATCCGTTATTCATTTGAGTAGCCGCCGGCTGCAGCTTTTTACACTGATCTGTGGCAGTTATTGTAAATAAAAACAACCAACTGAACAGAACATAACAGCACTAGTTGCCAGAGCAGCTCTGGCCGCCTGGCGGCTCCGCTCTATCTTTCTTTACAAATATGCCCACCACGCATAAATACACACCTATTCATTGCCACACAAATAAAACAAAAAATTCGACCAAGGGAGTGAAGTAATAGTACCCAACCAGCCAACAAAACAACAGTCTAATTTTTAATCTAATCTAACTCTAGCCGTGGCATCAGTGGTATCGCATCAGTGCGTTAACCAGTTCTAGTTAGTACTACTTAAGGTAAGCCATTTATAATAATCCCCCTTTTTAATCTATTGCAGAGAACTAAGTAGTCAAAAGGAAGAAAGGGAGGAAAGAAGTGGGAACAATTGCAGCACTACTTCTAGTGGGAGCATACACCAACACACACCAATACCAATACCAACATCAACTGCAACTCCTATATACTCCTGGGACTCTAATTCTCCATTTGCCAGGGAACCCGGGAGAACACTTCCAGAAACCGATTCCGACTCGACAAGTACAATTAGAAGTCAGGAAGCAGACACTGCTACCACCAAGAAGAACCGTATTCAAAGCATAAAACAGCAGACGCCAACGTTCACTCACTTCCGTGCATTTTCTCAACCATCTCCGAGAATCACTTCGGTCTCACACAAACCGAAACCTGAACCTCGAAAACGAAACTTAAGCACATGTCTCGACTCTAACTTGCTGCAGATTCCCCCCGTTAGCCATCTCAAATCACAATCATTGCCACGCGGTTATGAAAACTCATCTGAAAATTCAGAAACTGGAAATAATTTAGATTTCATCGCTGGGAAAACAGTATCGAACCCTGCTTTGGGCGAAGGCACAGTAGCTCCCATTTTAATCGAAAACAAAACCAGTTTAAATTCCCAATTAATTTCTCCAGGTTGTGCGACAAGCAACTCAAGTAGTTACAGTACAATTCCACTACAAAGGAAAGGCGACAATCGTAATCCAGTATCTGGTTTTAAATTGGAATGGGAGCAATCTCCGAGCGAAAACAGGCGTCGAGATTTCATTCCATTATCTCTTGGTAACAGTCCTGATAGTTTCAGGCACAGATCAGTCCAAAGCGATCAAAATTCACACCAGACTCCAAGTGGACAAAATACACTGAAAGAGCTATCTTCGCCAGTAGTTAATAATACATCGTCCAACTATTATTCAGAGTCTACTTTGGAAAAAGAGGGGAGAGGCAAAATCAGTTACACCTATTCTCCCGCCGCCGGAGACAAAGGAGCCGATATTTACAATAGAACTTCCGCAAACTGTTCCATTTCACCAGTCATAAACAACGCCAGCACTGATGATAAAGAGCACGAAAACAACAACCACGACCAAGATAATGGCATCAACAACAGTGGTAAGAACAGCACATTGGAGCTGGGAAGTATTACCAACCAGATCAACGATATTATAGACAGTCTAACCCAAAATTACACAACTAGTAATAGCATTACTATCAAGTCTAATACAGCGTCCTTCATACTAAATAACTCTTCAAGCGAACAACCTAGTCCCATTGTATCGCAATGCGAAGTTAACCCAAAGTTCGTATCTCTCAAAAACTTAACCTCCTCCAAAACCAACTCTACATCATCTTCAAGTAACAACATAGATTTACTTGATAACTACACAACATCAAAAATGAATGTTTCCAGTTTTCAAAGGCAGAACCAATTGCATATAGATAACAACAACAGCCGGCCAACTTCGAGGGAAATTTCTCCTAGGCGAAGCCCCTTGCCACCTCCTAAGGTAATGTGCTCCACCAACCCACTGTCAATAAACCTGCACCATACCCAAGAGCAAAATTACCATTTGAACACTCAGCCAACACAACAAAACTACAACTTGAACTCGCAGCCACTCGAATCAAGTTACCAGATGCATACCCAGGCGACGACACACCAGAACAGTTTCAGTCTTGCCAGCAGCGGGTATCACTCGGGCAAAGCTGAGCACTCACCGAGCTCAGCGCAAGACGACAGCAGCTTAGCCACTCATCGGGAATACGATGACACGTCGCTTAATTTTTGGTCACGCCCCAGTGGAGGTAAAACGCCCAGCGCCTCAAACACTATCGATTCGTCTTCAAACGGTAGTGGTAACATGGAAAACGCGATGGATTTTAGCGGGAACGAAGGCAACTTTGGGGAGCTGATGAGCGAGGTGAATAGGGGGAGGGGTAATTTGGATAATTTCGGGGTGGGAAGTGGTACGAATATTAATGACGACGACAACAACAGCAGCGGCAGCAAAGACACCACTTTATCTCACAATACCATAAGCTCAACGACGAACAAACAGTGCTGCAAACAGACAGTAGAAAATGTAAGTTGACAGCAATTATAAGATTTAGGCAAAAAAAATTGGGAAACTCCTCGAATTATTGTTTTTTTTAAAGAAAATTTTGCCGAATTACGCATAACTTACACGTTGGAACATTTCCTCAAATTTAGAGGACCATGGGATCCAATAAGAATCTAAATCACAATTAAAAGGATTTATTTGACACCACACTTGAATAACCGTCGAGGTTTCCTTGAGGTAGGCAAAACTGGGACAAAAAAAAACACCCTACGCCATGGTTCCTTCCCACCCCTGGTGTTCGGAGCAAAAAAAGATTTGATGTTTATGGCTTTCAGTTCTGTTTTTAGTTTTATGGCATGAAAACCGGCTGAGATATGATTTATATTGAGTTATACGATTAATTTTCCGTTTATTATCTATATATGCAAATTCAGACTCTGGTCAAAGAAGCGGCGTTACGCCATATTTATTTATCGATTGACATTTTACACCTGCTAACTATCAACAAAAAAGTGATCACACAGGATTAAAGGCCGCACACAATACACACTATTGCATACCGAATAGTATAATACCATTTTAGATTCTGAGCATCAGCAGTCTTTTAGAAGACATAGAGTCCGAATTACATCGCATTTTACACGAGGCTAAGCCACACAGCATACACAAGAGCGAGTTGTCGGATCGAATACACAATGTCACCGGCTCTCAATGCAGCAGCGGAGGAGGAACTTTAAGACGCAAGTGGGAACGAAGTGTATTCCGCACGGACAAAAACAACTTCAACAGCAGAAGTGTATCTGCCTCTGACGTCACAAATTCTACCATACGACGACCAGCAGCGGATATTTTTGACGACGACTATGTTCCGTTCGACTTCCAACTGTTAGATGTAGCGGAAAAGATCAAAGAGGTGAACAACTTGGCCAAAGGGGTAAACTTGTCTGAAAACATTTCCGACCGCATTGCCAACATCAACAGCAGGTGGCGAGATATTCGTTCCGACATGCAGGGCTACATGATCAAGGCAAGTGCACGAGAGTTTCAATCTTAACGGATATTTATTTTTCTGTCGCTTCAAAAAGTAACATTTGAATTACCTCGAGAAATACATGCTTTCTTTCTCGCTTTTTTTATTTACAACGGAAAGAGCAAGTTTCTAAGAACTAAATATCCATTGTATAACATTCATAGAGAGCTTTCAAAATTGACACACTTTTGTAATAAGTAGCTAGAACTTGTTCTTATAAAAATTATTTTGTTTCAAGTAAGTTATTAATTCAGGAGAAGGACCTGGACCTTAGCTATACCATGAGTGCTCCCTGGAAACGAAAAGTAGCATCAAATGGAGTGCCCTATTTTTTGGACACCTCGGCCAACAAAACCCAGTGGGACCACCCGCTATTCCTCATGCACCTTCGAAACGTCGAGGAAAAGACACGCGAAGTGCAGTTGTCAGCTTACAAAATAGCTCTCAAATGCAGGGCGACACAAAAATTCTTTATATTATCCCATCTCAAAGCTGAAGATATTCTTGAAATATGTATGGATTATGCAACAACGGCTGTCATTACTGTAAGCCACCTCGAGAAAATTCTAAAACGGATTTACAGCGAGTTTGTCAAGGCCTCAAAACGACCTCTGGTTTCTGATCTCCTCATGAATTGGATTATCAGAATGTATGATCCCAGGAGGTCGGGTTCGCTTCGCTTCGACTCTCTACTCACTGCCTTGATACTCATGAGCAACTCAACTCCCTCCGAAAAATTCTACTATTTGTTTAAATTAGTGGCCGATGAACATATGATTCTGGATCAGTCAAGGTTATCCATTCTTCTATACGACATAATTCAGGTAAAATAAAGATTCAATCTTCAATCGTAAATTCAGTCAGAGAAAACATGGTTTTTGTGAAACAAGACCACTAGCATCTATCTTATACGCAAGGTAGCAAGCTATAGAGGTATGAAAAGGTCAGCATCCTCAGATCCTTCCCGCTTTGAAATGCAACTGAAGGTCATGTAACAATTAGCGTAAATAACAATTTTGCCAACAACTCATTAGTTATAACAAAATCCGTCAGCCCAATAAAAGCCAAAATTTTTTCGGGTTTTTTAAAACATTGAGTATATTAAATAGAAACGTCGAGATATGAAAATTTTGTGTCTACAGGTACCTCTGAGTTTCATTACCCCTCCCGATTCTCCAACGGATTCCCAGGCATCTGGAGACTCTTCCGCCAGCAGTATCCGATGTTCCAGGTCCTCTTCCGATTTCATGAACAGTACCACCTTCAACATCGAGGGTGCAGTCCAGTCGTGTCTCTCATTTAAACCCAAAGCGACGCCAGAAGAACTTTGTCGCGGCATGGTTACGATAGATTTACGAAACTGGATGAGTTGGGTGAATGAGGAACCCCAATGTCTCGTTTGGGCATCACTCATTCACCGAATCACCATGTCGGAGGAAACGGTGCATAAACACAAATGCTCCGTATGTGCTACGTACCCCATAAAAGGGTTCAGATACCGCTGCATGAAATGCTTCAATTTCAACTTGTGCCAAAACTGTTTCTTCATGGGATTAAATTACCAATTTCATAAACCAACACACCCAATTCAAGAGTACTGCACTTCTCAAACATCTAGCGAAGGGGTGCGGGTGATGCTTACAGTTCTCAAAAATAGGTTCATTCCTTCGAAATACCAATTGGCCTACCTTCCTACAGCTAACAGTAACTTGAGCACCAACTGCGATTTGAGGTCTTCTTCGTATTATGAAATGTCCAAAGCACCACGAGATGAAAGCGCAGTTAACGAACGCAAAAACAGTTCAAAAACTGACAAATACGATGATAATCAACTCTTGTGCTTGTCTACAAACTCATTTCGGCCCATCAGAGCAAAAAGCGTCGACGATTTAGACCGACGAAACTCTTTGAACTCTTCAAAACAGGGAAGAATTAGTAGTCTTACAGCCTACGATCAAAACGTGATGCAATCATCATCTCCAAGCTCAATTCTGAGCAACAAACTTCCACGAAACAATTCCGTACTATCATCGTCTCAAGCTAACAATGCATATACGTTGAGAAAACAGGCGTCAAAGAATGTGCAATTTATTCAGACACCGGTCAACGGGAGAAAACTGTCTGAAAACAGCGGGCAAACCAATCAACAGCAACAACAGCAGCAGCAACAACAACAACATCATCAACAGCAGCAGCAGCTACAACAGCAGAATGCAAATCATGTTTCTTTTCACCTGTTGACCAGGTCGAATGACTCGCTGTGCGACCAAGTGAGTGGATCTGTTCACATGGGGGTGCCCCCTAGACATAACTCTGCCACGCCTTCTCTCTGCAGATCATCTTCCACTTTTCGTGGAAATGGCAAAAACTAAATAGCAATATATCATTGAGGAATTGAACTTTAAATTTACACGAATATATTTTATGAATACCTCCGTTCAGTTACAAATTCAAGTTCAGCATAGAAAAAATAAAAAAAAAGTCAGCGGAAAGTGAGCAAAATTCAAAATACAGACAGTACCATTGGAAAGCTATATTCAAACAGTTAATGAATTCAAATGGAACCGAGAGCACCCATACCTGAGCAAAAGGCACAGGGCGTTTATCCCTTAATTTATCGTAAAAATTGTTTTCTTGTTTTTAAATTGTAATATTAAAAGATAGCAGACATAATTTTCTAGATGCACGGCTGTGAAATGAGCGAAATCTCCCGTATTGTTGCGTGACGGTAACAATTGAGAGGGGATCCCATTTTTGAAGAGATCGACACCATACGAAAAAGCCTAAACACCTAATTGGTATAAAGATGCCCTTCAAAGCCATTATTTTCAAAATATCGCCTGCTGTGCAAAAGTTTGGACTAGATACGGTTTTTAACCTTTACCACAGAAATATTACGATAATCTGAGCTCACTAAATTGATATAATGCTCAAAAAATCAAAAAATGAATCGGAGTAAAATTATGTAAATTCGAATGAAACGTCTTTTAAAGTACTTCACTAGTTCGATATTTAGATGGCTCCACCTACCTTCTTCGAAAAAACACATTAGCGAAACACCATTGCAACAGACATTAGATACTATAATCACGATGCCATTACGCTATGCCTGGAATCTTATGCCAAGCAAAAAAAAACAAGAAAAAGTTACAAAAAAGACTAGAATAAATTTTTAGGTCAAAACCAAACCTGCTTCTACGCAGTATCTAGTAGGCAACTTAACAATTTAAAAATCACATATCATTTTATTATTTCAATTCAAACAATCGCAAGACTTACTTACTCGAGATTTTAACACAGAGCAGAATCGATGCTTCGCAGCACTTGCCATACAACAAAAACATATCATGGCAAGCTGGAACACCAAAGAGACGAAATACTACACGTCGAAAAAAAAATTGAAGGAAAAAATTTAGAAAAATTAAATCAACTAAAAACTAGCGGTTTCTCTTGATTTGCATCAAATGAGTTTTAATGAAAGGAAAATATCGAAAAAAAAATTTACAGCGCTGAATAAGACTTAAAAAAATTGTTAACACATAGGCGAAGCAGAGCTTCGCACCACTTGCGATGCAACACAAAGATAGTATGACAGAATAGCAGTAAAAAAATGAGAGAAAAAAAACTAAGTCGAAAAAAATTCAAAAATGCCAAGAGAAGCTACATCAACCAAAAATTTTTATATAATTATCTTGAAAAACCTGACAAATGGACTATTGTAAAACATGACAAATGGACAATTGAAAATAACATTTCTATCGCGAAACGAAGCGTTACAACAGCCCAAGCTCATGAAAAAACTTGAAAACTTTCAAAAAGCTTAATTTACCTCCTCTAGAGACACATGCATAAAGTTGTTTCGCTCATCGAACGATGCAATATGATGCCACAAAACCGACTAGGTATAAAATCGAAAACAAATACGCCGACTAAACAAAAAACCGAGAAAAAACAAAGAAACTATACCGAACAATAGTTGGTAAATCTGAAAACAAAATCAAAAAAATTTTGACACAAAAGCGAAGCTGCGCTTCGCAAGCATTAACCAGAAAACGACAAAAAAGCAGCCATAAAAACTGAACTAAAAAAGTTGAAATAAGCCTCGAATAAGTAAAAATTTGCTACGTATCAGATTCAAAACTATGACCTTGAGATCTGGAGACTCACGGCCTGTCCTTACGGCTACGGACATTTAACTATCGCGAAACACTAAAAATAAATCGTCTTAAATAAAGCAGCTATATATACAAAGAAATTGCCAAAGTGAAACCAAACACAAATAGATACAATTTTGCCTGTAATAATTTGGAGTTTAACAAACTTAAGGCCTCCAAACACAGTTTGCATGCAATAAATTGGAATTCATAAAGCCAAACTATGTATAAGTTATGCATTTCACAAAAATTACGAGATATACTGAGTTGGTAAATTTCTGAAACCGAGTTTTTATTATTGTACTGATATTAGAAGCAAACAGCTTTTTTTCGGTTCACCTGATGAATTAAAAAGGCATCAACTGTGCCAACTTAGTACAAACCGAAAGTCAAAGCACATTTTATCAAACAGCCCTTAAGATGCCACCAAAAGTTTTATCAAAATTTGCTAGTTAGCTTGGAAAACAAAAAGATGCTCTCTAAAGCTCACTAATGTACATGGAACTGGTATTTAAAAAGCAAACATGCTCAGAACAAGTCCGTGGTATGCCAATTTACCAAAGTGTTTGCAGATTTAAGAAAAAAAAACTAAAATTCATGGAAAAACTTGCAATTCATTAACCTCCCCCAGTGGGCTTTAGAAATCGCATTCAGTGTTAAAAGAAAGCTTAACAACTACAAAGAGTCCGAGCTACTGGAAACAAACTGACAAACAAAAACAAACAGACACAATGATCCGAAAAAGCAGAAAACTTCTAGTTTGAAAAAAAAAACAGATCACGAACAGTTTCGAAATACAAAATTTTGTCGTCTCAAGCAGGTGTTTTACCTCTATACCAGCTGAATGGTCAATTAATTTTGAATTTATTATCAAAGCGAGATCAGGGTTGGCAAATAAAAAACGTGTTTCAAACAAGATTTATAACAGACTTAAGACATGTTTTAAACAAAATAAAAAACATGTGTTTTATTTGACCTGTATTTTAGCGTTTGCGTTTATTTACAATTGACAAACATTGTCTGGAACAGTTGCGCATTGATTGCCTGGTTTTCATAGCAAGTATTAACACATCTGAACGTAAAAGAGATGCTATTTGGGACTATTTCGACACCTTACCTAATGGAAGAGCTAAATGCGAGGACTGCCTTCTTGATATTTTTCCGCTGGCGTATGAAAAATCACCATCGTGAACATAGTTTGAGACCGCAACTAAATTTTGGATAGTGGTATACGAGTAACGACACTACCTTATGTTACCACGGCTCAAAAACGAAAATACGACAAGGCTGCAGCAAAGTTTTTCTATTCCTGCAACATTGCGTTTAGAGCCACGGAATCTCGTCATTTCAAGGTAAAATTACTATTATTTTCAGCTTGCAAAAAAATTGGAAAAGGTACTAGTAATAAAAATATACATTTTTCAGCATATAGTAGAGCTGCCGCACCCTGGATACACACCCCCTTCACGAAAAACCGTCGGGGTTGAACTTATGGATAATGTTTCGCAGCACTCACCTGCCTACCTAGCAGAAGTCAATCGGTCGATTAAAGCACCGCTACCAAGCGAAGCTCGATGGAACATCTGTGTTTCAACGCTGAAATGGTCAGTGTTTTTCAAGGAAAAATAAACGAGGTTCGAAACTCTTCAAACTTGGCATGAGAGCTAGGTACATGAATCCTAGCTTCGACACCAAGTTTCAAAAAAGCGGTGACAAAAAATTTTCTCCGTTTTTTTAAACAAAATGGCATGGAAGCTAGGATAAACATATGCAATTTACTGACTAAGTTTGGATGGAATCGGATGATTCTTCGGATTTTTAGGTCGAAATATCAAAAGTCTGTTTTCAAAACATCTAATCTTTATCAGAGCTAGCTTTCGGCTTTCCAAAGAGAAAAATATTAAAGCGACCAAAATTAAAACAACCCTGAAAAACTACCAAAAACATTCTTTGGTTGTCTTCAGATTTTTAGATCGAAATAACAGATAATAGTTTTTGTTTTAGGTACGCAACTAACTGACAACGCCTGAAAGGAGTCATTGACACACATACAGCAGATTTTGTGAATGGGAATGGTGGTGACGTCGCGAAAATTGCGTGACGCGTTTATGTTTTTTGGAGTGAGCAAGGAAGACGCAATTTCCTGTCTTGCACTAAACGCGTCGGCCTTAGACAAGCTGCCACCGAGAGAGCTGCATGGCAGCAGTATTAAGTCCGGTTTGCTGGCATTCATAGGCGAAACTCGCGAAAAGTTTGGAGATGAGTTTTCGAGGCCAGTGAATTACAAGCCGAACAGTTTTATTAAGTCAAATTTGTTCTAGAGTTCGTTCTGGGAAACCTTGCACCCAGCTCAGCCGGTATCGAACGCGCGTTCAGCGAAATGTGACTTGTGGTAAAGGAGGTGAGAAACAAACTAGGCAGCAGGAAAATGGAAAGATGGCATGTTGTATGCGCTGCCTCGATAAATAAAACTTTTTCACACAGATGCGAAGCTGAGCTTCGCACCACTTGCGATACAAAGCAACAAAGTTTGAGAACGCAACTAAATTTTGGATAATGGTATACGAGTAACGACACAACTATTTTACCTTATGTTACCACGGCTCAAAAACAAAAGTACGACAATGCTGCAGCAAAGTTTTTCTATTTCTGCAACATTGCGTTTAGAGCCACGGAATCTCCTAATTTCAAGGTAAAATTACTATCATTTTCAGCTTGCAAAAAAATAGAAAAGGTACTAGTAATAAAAATAAACATTTTTCAGCGTATGGTGGAGCTGACGCACCCTGGATACACACCCCTTCATGAAAAACCATCGGGGTTGAACTTTTGGATAATGTTTCGTAGCACTCACCTGCCTAGCTAGCAGAAGTCAATGGGTCGACTAAAGCACCGCTACCAAGCGAAGCTCGATGGAACAGCTGTTTCAACGCTGAAATGGCCAGAGTTTTTCAATGAAAAATGAACGACCTTCGAAACTCCACAAAATTGGCATGAGAGCTAGGTACATGAATCCTAGCTTCGACATCAAGTTTCAAAAAAGCGGTGACAAAAATTATCTCCGTTTTTTTAAACAAAATGGCATGGAAGCTAGGATTCATGTATGCAATTTACTGACCAAGTTTGGATGGAATCGGATGAGTCTTCGGATTTTTAGGTCGAAATATCAAAAGTCTGTTTTCAAAACATCTAATCTTTATCAGAGCTAGCTTTCGGCTTTCCAAAGAGAAAAATATTGAAACGACCAAAATTAAAACAACCTTGAAAAACTACCAAAAACATTCTTTGGTTGTCTTCAGATTTTTAGATCGAAATAACAGATAATAGTTTTTGTTTTAGGTACGCTACTAACTGACAACGCCTGAAAGGAGTAATTGACACACATACAGCAGATTTTGTGAATGGGAATGGTGGTGACGTCGCGAAAATTGCGTGACGCGTTTATGTTTTTTGGAGTGAGCAAGGAAGACGCGATTTCCTGTCTTGCACTAAACGCGTCGGCCTTAGACAAGCTGCCACCGAGAGAGCTGCATGGCAGCAGTATTAAGTCCGGTTTGCTGGCATTCATAGGCGAAACTCGCGAAAAGTTTGGAGATGAGTTTCGAGGCCAGTGAATTACAAGCCGAACAGTTTTATTAAGTCAAATTTGTTCTAGAGTTCGTTCTGGGAAACCTTGCACCCAGCTCAGCCGGTATCGAACGCGCGTTCAGCGAAATGTGACTTGTGGAAAAGGAGCTGAGAAACAAACTAGGCAGCAGGAACATGGAAAGATGGCATGTTGTTGTATGCGCTGCCTCGGTAAATAAAACTTTTTCACACAGAGGCGAAGCTGAGCTTCGCACCACTTGCGATACAAAGCAACAAAGTTTGAGAACGCAACTAAATTTTGGATAATGGTATACGAGTAACGACACAACTATTTTACCTTATGTTACCACGGCTCAAAAACAAAAATACGACAATGCTGCAGCAAAGTTTTTCTATTTCTGCAACATTGCGTTTAGAGCCACGGAATCTCCTAATTTCAAGGTAAAATTACTATCATTTTCAGCTTGCAAAAAAATAGAAAAGGTACTAGTAATAAAAATAAACATTTTTCAGCGTATGGTGGAGCTGACGCACCCTGGATACACACCCCTTCACGAAAAACCATCGGGGTTGAACTTTTTGGATAATGTTTCGTAGCACTCACCTGCCTAGCTAGCAGAAGTCAATGGGTCGACTAAAGCACGCTACCAAGCGAAGCTCTATGGAACAGCTGTTTCAACGCTGAAATGGCCAGTGTTTTTCAATGAAAAATGAACGAGCTTCGAAACTCCACAAAATTGGCATGAGAGCTAGGTACATGAATCCTAGCTTCGACAACAAGTTTCAAAAAAGCGGTGACAAAAATTATCTCCGTTTTTTTAAACAAAATGGCATGAAAGCTAGGATTCATGTATGCAATTTACTGGCCAAGTTTGGATGGAATCGGATGAGTCTTCGGATTTTTAGGTCGAAATATCAAAAGTCTGTTTTCAAAACATCTAATCTTTATCAGAGCTAGCTTTCGGCTTTCCAAAGAGAAAAATATTAAAACGACCAAAATTAAAACAACCTTGAAAAACTACCAAAAACATTCTTTGGTTGTCTTCAGATTTTTAGATCGAAATAACAGATAATAGTTTTTGTTTTAGGTACGCTACTAACTGACAACGCCTGAAAGGAGTAATTGACACACATACAGCAGATTTTGTGAATGGGAATGGTGGTGACGTCGCGAAAATTGCGTGACGCGTTTATGTTTTTTGGAGTGAGCAAGGAAGACGCGATTTCCTGTCTTGCACTAAACGCGTCGGCCTTAGACAAGCTGCCACCGAGAGAGCTGCATGGCAGCAGTATTAAGTCCGGTTTGCTGGCATTCATAGGCGAAACTCGCGAAAAGTTTGGAGATGAGTTTCGAGGCCAGTGAATTACAAGCCGAACAGTTTTATTAAGTCAAATTTGTTCTAGAGTTCGTTCTGGGAAACCTTGCACCCAGCTCAGCCGGTATCGAACGCGCGTTCAGCGAAATGTGACTTGTGGAAAAGGAGCTGAGAAACAAACTAGGCAGCAGGAACATGGAAAGATGGCATGTTGTTGTATGCGCTGCCTCGGTAAATAAAACTTTTTCACACAGAGGCGAAGCTGAGCTTCGCACCACTTGCGATACAAAGCAACAAAGTTTGAGAACGCAACTAAATTTTGGATAATGGTATACGAGTAACGACACAACTATTTTACCTTATGTTACCACGGCTCAAAAACAAAAATACGACAATGCTGCAGCAAAGTTTTTCTATTTCTGCAACATTGCGTTTAGAGCCACGGAATCTCCTAATTTCAAGGTAAAATTACTATCATTTTCAGCTTGCAAAAAAATAGAAAAGGTACTAGTAATACAAATAAACATTTTTCAGCGTATGGTGGAGCTGACGCACCCTGGATACACACCCCTTCACGAAAAACCATCGGGGTTGAACTTTTTGGATAATGTTTCGTAGCACTCACCTGCCTAGCTAGCAGAAGTCAATGGGTCGACTAAAGCACGCTACCAAGCGAAGCTCTATGGAACAGCTGTTTCAACGCTGAAATGGCCAGTGTTTTTCAATGAAAAATGAACGAGCTTCGAAACTCCACAAAATTGGCATGAGAGCTAGGTACATGAATCCTAGCTTCGACAACAAGTTTCAAAAAAGCGGTGACAAAAATTATCTCCGTTTTTTTAAACAAAATGGCATGGAAGCTAGGATTCATGTATGCAATTTACTGACCAAGTTTGGATGGAATCGGATGAGTCTTCGGATTTTTAGGTCGAAATATCAAAAGTCTGTTTTCAAAACATCTAATCTTTATCAGAGCTAGCTTTCGGCTTTCCAAAGAGAAAAATATTGAAACGACCAAAATTAAAACAACCCTAAAAAACATTCTTTGGTTGTCTTCAGATTTTTAGATCGAAATAACAGATACTAGTTTTTGTTTCAGGTACGCTACTAACTGACAACGCCTGAAAGGAGTCATTGACACACATACAGCAGATTTCGTCAATGTGAATGATGGTGATGTCGCGAAAATTGCGTGACGTTTATGTTTTTTGGAGTGAGCAAGGAAGACGCAATGTCCTGTCTCTCACTAAACGCGTCGGTCTTAGACGAGCTGCCACCGAGAGAGCTGCATGACAGCAGTATTAAGTCCGGTTTGCTGGCATTCATAGGGGAAACTCGCAAAAAGTTTGGAAGACGCCCATTGTGCAAAAAAAAACAAAAAATTTCTCGAATCACCCATTGCACACATTTTATACACCTCAAAGCACATCTATGCAAAAAGCACACCTATGCCTTTCTTGTGACAAAGTAGATGAACTGTTCATAGAAATAAAAAGAAGTCAAACCTCAAAGCAAAAAACAAACAAACAAACAATTAAGCAATTAAACAAACAAACAAACAAACAAACAAACACACACACACACAAATTTTATTCACGCGTCAAATAACAATATGCGGCCACTATAATATAATATTGGCCGATATAATATTGGCCGAAACCTATTAAGCACAAAAATGAAATTAAAAAAGCCGGGAAAAAATCAATAACTTTTGTAATAATATACAATTATTAAGTCTCCCACACAGACACGCACAAACAAAACTCGTTTTGCTCGTCGAAAGACGCAATATGAGACTAATAAATTTAAAAAAAAAACAGCCGAAAAATATTTTGAAAAATTTAAGACTAATTTAAAGTTAATAATTCCCCCTCACCCTCAAAAAACATACACAGCTCGAAATATGACGCAAAATGAAGCGAATAGGCCAATGTAATATAGGCCGAAGACTATCAGGCCGAAAACAAAAAGAAAAAACACAAAAGAATCGAAAATTTCTAAGACATGAGAAATCACTTATCCCTCAAAACACAGACACGCATGCAAAGACTTTTTTGCCCAACGATAGGCACATTACGCGGCCATTAAAACGATATCAAATAGGCCGAAAATTATCAAGCAAAAAAAGACATTCAAGCCGAAAAAAATGTCATGAAAAACTTGAAGTAACATTTCTATTAAGATTGTTAGCCTTTTGGCAACCCAGATGTGAGCATAAAAAATATTGTTCCCTTGGAAGTTCTGATAATTAGGCCACTAACATGATATAAAAACGGCCGGAGCCTATTAAGCCAAAAAAAGACACAAAAAGTAAGGAAGTTTTAAGAAAAAAAATAGAAAAATCACAACCAACAGAAAAAAAAAGTTTGAAAGACAGACCATTTAAATTAACAAACTCAACCCTGCTTAAAACTTGCAACCGAGAGGAGTAGGATTTACAATAAGGAGGGAGAGGTGAAAGAGTCTAGAAGTGAGTCATGTGGACAACGTTGTTTAAAGGAAAAAAAGTCTACTACCAGCTTGCAATACCCTTGCTTATCGCAAGAGTAATAGTAATAAAGCTGGAAACAACAGCCGAAGACGTCCGTTGTGCTAAGAAAAAACAAAACATTTTCGAATCATCGTTGCACACATTTTATACACCTCAAAGCACATCTATGCAAAAAGCACACTTATGCCTTTCTTGTGACAAAGTAGATGAACTGTTCATAGAAAAAAATAGAAGTCAAACCTGAAAGAACGAAATTTGAATTTTCCTAAAAAAGCCAAAAAATTCATCACAACCTTTATAAGATCTTCATAGCATTCATCGACTCTAACACAAAAGGCATACAAAATTGGAAGAAACACAAACCTCGAATAGAACTTAGTTACTTGAAATATGAATATACCATCTCTGAAAGATTACACAGGTGACAGTGCACTAGAACATGAATGTTAGATTTGACATTCCAAAAACCCATTGAATTCTTTATTTAAAGGTTTGTTGTATTCTAGTTAGAAATTCTTTTCAGTCATAATAGCTAAAATGACAAATATGTTTTCAGAACATCTACCTTTTATCAGAGCTGGCTTTCGGCTTTCCAAAGAGAAAAATTTTGAAACTACCAAAAAAAATATTTTAAGAAAAAATTGCAGTAAACTATTAGTATGTTCACCAAAAAAAAAACTGTTAAGAAAACAATGAAAATTTTTTTGTTAACTTGAATGGAATGCCTTTCAATGAACTTCATAAGTTCGGTAGTTAGATGACCTTTTCTACTGCTCCACAAACTTTCGCCGCAAAATTTAATAAGCTAAAAACAACCGCATCACAATTTAGCTAATATTATCACGCTGCCATAATGATATGCCTGTAACCTTATGCCAAGCAAAATAAAACAAGAAAAAAATTACAAAAAAAAGACTAAAGTAAGTTTTAAGGTCAAAATCAAGCCTGATTCTACGCAGTATTTAGTAGGCAACATAACAAATTGAAAACCAAAAATAATTTTATTGCTTCAAATCCAACTTTTGCAAGACTCAGTCAATATTTTTACATAGAGAAAAATCGAAGCTCCGCAGCACTTGCCAAACAACAACAAAATAGCATGGCAAGCTATACGACAAAAATTAGACGAAATACTACAAGTAAGAAAAAGTGAAAAAAAAATTTTAAAAAAAGAATCAACTAAAAACTAGCAGTTTCTCTCATTTGTCTCAAATGAGGTTAAAATATAGGAAAACCATTTCCAGCCCTAAAAAGACTCAAAAAGTATGAATTGTTAATAAAGCTGGCAATAACGCCTGGTGTACATTAAAACAAAATTTTTCAAAAATACTGTTCTATGCAATTAAATCACCTCAAAGCACATAAACTGACCACAAAGCACACCTATGCAAAAAACAGAACTTCTGCAAATCAAAGTAAGGCCACTATACCGATGTACCACAAGCTGTTTATAAGTAAAAATTGCCTTCCTTTTGACAAATCAAATGAACTGAACATAGAAAGAAATTGAAGTCAAACCACAAACGAAATTTGAATTTACCTCAAAGAAACAAATTCATCACGACCTATATTATACACTAGATCTCCACTGCATTCATTGACTCTTATACAAAAATCAAACAGAATTGGAAGAAAAACATACCTCGAATAACACGCTTTTCTTGAGAATATAAGATTGATGCTGCTGAAGCAAAAAACGCAAAATACTAATGCACTAAAACATTTGTGTTACATTGGATGTTCTAAATTTTTGTAAAATAATCAGATTGGATACCGAAAGAAATTCTTCATGAATAAAGAGAAGAGAGTTTTCGCAAATTTAAAATTAAACCTATCTAGGGGGTGTTAGTTTTCCAATTAAAATTCATCAGCTCGTATATTAGTTTATTTACACATACTAACTATATACGTCGTTATGATATACAAACTTTACAAAATCCAATTTGATTTTGGTATCTTGAATGGAATGCCTTTCAATGAACTTCAAAAGTTCGGTAGTTAGATGACCTTTTCTACTGCTCCAAAAACTTTCGTCGCAAAATTTAATAAGCAAAACACAATCGCAACATAATTTAGCTAAAATTATCACGATGCCATAATGATATTCCTGTAACCTTATGCAAAGCGAAAAAAATGAAAAAAAGTTTACAAAAAGACTAAAATACTTTTTAAGGTCAAAATCAAACCTGATTCTACGCAGTATTTAGTAGGCAATTTAAACAAATTGAAAACAAAAAATAATTTTATTACTTCAATTCAAAACTTTTGCAAAACTTAGTCAATATTTTTTCACAGCGAAAAATCGAAGCTCCGCAGCACTTTCCGAACAACAACAAAAAAAGCATGGCAAGCTAGACGACAAAAAGTAGACAAAATACTACCAGTAAGAAAAAGTGTCAAAGAAAACTTTCTAAAATGAATCAACTAAAAATTAGCGGTTTCTCTTATTTGTCTCATTTAAAAATATAGGCAAACAATTTACAGCCCTAAAAAGACTCAAAAAGGATGAATTGTGAATAAAGCTGGCAAAAACACCTGGTGTACATTTATATGAAATTTTTAAAAAACACAGTTCTATACAATTAAATCAGCTCAAAGCACAAACTCACCACAAAGCACACCTATGCAAATAAATGTAATTACTGCAAATCAAAATAAGACCACTATACCGATGTACCATAAGCTGTTTATAAGTAAAAATGCCTTCCTTTTGACAAATCAAATGAACTGAACATAGAAAAAAATTGAAGTCAAACCAAACGATAGTTGAATTTGCTTCAAGAAAACAAATTCATCGCGGCCTATATTATATACTAGATCTCCTCTGCATTAATTGACTCTTCTACAAAAAACAAACAGAATTGGAAGACAAACAAACCTCGAATAAAACGCTTTACCTAAGAATATAAGATTGATGCTGCTGAAACAAAAAACGGAAAAAATACTAATGCACTAAAACATTTGTGTTACATTAGATGTTCTAAAGTTTTGTAACTTTATCAGATTGGATACCGAAAGAAATTCTTCATGAATGAAGAGAAGAGAGTTATCGTAAATTTAAAATTGAAAATATCTAGGGGGTGTTAGTTTTCCAATTAAAATTCATCAGCTCATATATTAGTTTATTTACACACACTAACTATATTCGTCGTTATGATATACAAATTTTACAAAATCCAATTTGATTTTGGTAACTTAAATGGAATGTCTTTCAATGAACTTCAAAAGTTCGGTAATTAGATGACCTTTTCTACTGCTCCGAAAAAGTTTCGTCGCAAAACTTTATAAGCAAAACACAATCGCAATACAATTTAGCTAATATTATCACGATACCATAATGATATTCCTGTAACCTTATGCCAAGCAAAAAAAAACAAGAAAAAGTTACAAAAAGACTAAATAAGTTTTAAGGTCAAAATCAAACCTGATTCTACGCAGTATTTAGTAGGCAGCATAACAAATTGAAAACCAAAAATAACTTTAATACTTCAATTCAAACTTTTGCAAAGTTTAGTCAATAATTTTACAGAGAGAAAAATCGAAGCTCCTCAGCACTTGCCAAACAACAACAAAATAGCATGGCAAGCTAGACGACAAAAACTAGACGAAATACTACCAGTAAGAAAGTGTCAAAGAAAATTTTTTTTAAATGAATCAACTAAAAATTAGCGGTTTCTCTCATTTGTCTCATTTGAAAAAATAGGCAAACAATTTCCCGCCCTAAAAAAGACTCAAAAAGAATGAATTGTTAATAAAGCTGGCAATAACACCTGGTGTACATTAAGATCAAATTTTTTAAAAACACAGTTCTATACAATTAAATCAGCTCGAAGCACATAAACTCACCACAAAGCACACCTATACAAATAAATAAAATTTCTGCAAATCAAAATAAGGCCACTATACCGATGTACCACAAGCGGTTTAAAAGTAAAAGTTTCCTTCCTTTTGACAAATCAAATGAACTAAACATAGAAAGAAATTGAAGTCAAACCAAACGAAATTTGAATTTGCTTAAAAAAAAACAAATTCATCACGACCTATATTATATATTAGATCTCCGCTGCATTAAATGACTCTTATACAAAAATCAAACAGAATTGGAAGAAGAACAAATCTCGAAAAAAACGCTCTACCTAAGAAAATAAGATTGATGCTGCTGAAACAAAAAACGCAAAAATACTAATGCACTAAAACATTTGTGTTACATTAGATGTTCTAAAATTTTGTAACTTTATCAGATTGGATACCGAAAAAAATTCTTCATGAATGAAGAGAAGAGAGTTTTCGTAAATATAAACTTAAACCTATCTAGGGGGTGTTAGTTTTCCAATTAAAATTCATCAGCTCATATATTAGTTTATTTACACACACTAACTATATTCGTCGTTATGATATACAAACCTTACAAAATCCAATTTGATTTTGGTAACTTGAATGGAATGTCTTTCAATGAACTTCAAAAGTTCGGTAATTAGATGACCTTTTCTACTGCTCCGAAAAAGTTTCGTCGCAAAACTTTATACGCAAAACACAATCGCAATACAATTTAGCTAATATAATCACGATACCATAATGATATTCCTGTAAGCTTATGCCAAGCAAAAAAACAAGAAAAAGTTACAAAAAGACAAAAATAAGTTTTAAGGTCAAAATCAAACCTGATTCTACGCAGTATTTAGTAGGCAGAATAACAAATTGAAAACCAAAAATAACTTTATTACTTCAATTCAAACTTTTGCAAAACTTAGTCAATATTTTTACAGAGAGAAAAATCGAAGCTCCTCAGCACTTGCCAAACAACAAAAAAATAGCATGGCAAGCTAGACGACAAAAACTAGACGAAATACTACCAGTAAGAAAGTGTCAAAGAAAATTTTTTTTTTAAATGAATCAACTAAAAATTAGCGGTTTCTCTCATTTGTCTCATTTGAAAAAATAGGCAAACAATTTCCCGCCCTAAAAAAGACTCTAAAAGAATGAATTGTTAATAAAGCTGGCAATAACACCTGGTGTACATTAAGATCAAATTTTTTAAAAACACAGTTCTATACAATTAAATCAGCTCGAAGCACATAAACTCACCACAAAGCACACCTATACAAATAAATAAAATTTCTGCAAATCAAAATAAGGCCACTATACCGATGTACCACAAGCGGTTTAAAAGTAAAAATTTCCTTCCTTTTGACAAATCAAATGAACTGAACATAGAAAGAAATTGAAGTCAAACCACAAACGAAATTTGAATTTACCTCAAAGAAACAAATTCATCACGACCTATATTATACACTAAATCTCCACTGCATTCATTGACTCTTATACAAAAATCAAACAGAATTGGAAGAAAAACATACCTCGAATAACACGCTTTTCTTGAGAATATAAGATTGATGCTGCTGAAACAAAAAACGCAAAAATACTAATGCACTAAAACATTTGTGTTACATTAGATGTTCTAAAATTTTGTAACTTTATCAGATTGGATACCGAAAAAAATTCTTCATGAATGAAGAGAAGAGAGTTTTCGTAAATATAAACTTAAACCTATCTAGGGGGTGTTAGTTTTCCAATTAAAAATCATCAGCTCATATATTAGTTTATTTACACACACTAACTATATTCGTCGTTATGATATACAAACCTTACAAAATCCAATTTGATTTTGGTAACTTGAATGGAATGTCTTTCAATGAACTTCAAAAGTTCGGTAATTAGATGACCTTTTCTACTGCTCCGAAAAAGTTTCGTCGCAAAACTTTATACGCAAAACACAATCGCAATACAATTTAGCTAATATAATCACGATACCATAATGATATTCCTGCAAGCTTATGCCAAGCAAAAAAACAAGAAAAAGTTACAAAAAGACAAAAATAAGTTTTAAGGTCAAAATCAAACCTGATTCTACGCAGTATTTAGTAGGCAGAATAACAAATTGAAAACCAAAAATAACTTTATTACTTCAATTCAAACTTTTGCAAAACTTAGTCAATATTTTTACAGAGAGAAAAATCGAAGCTCCTCAGCACTTGCCAAACAACAAAAAAATAGCATGGCAAGCTAGACGACAAAAACTAGACGAAATACTACCAGTAAGAAAGTGTCAAAGAAATTTTTTTTTTTAAATGAATCAACTAAAAATTAGCGGTTTCTCTCATTTGTCTCATTTGAAAAAATAGGCAAACAATTTCCCGCCCTAAAAAAGACTCAAAAAGAATGAATTGTTAATAAAGCTGGCAATAACACCTGGTGTACATTAAGATCAAATTTTTTAAAAACACAGTTCTATACAATTAAATCAGCTCGAAGCACATAAACTCACCACAAAGCACACCTATACAAATAAATAAAATTTCTGCAAATCAAAATAAGGCCACTATACCGATGTACCACAAGCGGTTTAAAAGTAAAAATTTCCTTCCTTTTGACAAATCAAATGAACTGAACATAGAAAGAAATTGAAGTCAAACCACAAACGAAATTTGAATTTACCTCAAAGAAACAAATTCATCACGACCTATATTATACACTAGATCTCCACTGCATTCATTGACTCTTATACAAAAATCAAACAGAATTGGAAAAAAAACATACCTCGAATAACACGCTTTTCTTGAGAATATAAGATTGATGCTGCTGAAACAAAAAACGCAAAAATACTAATGCACTAAAACATTTGTGTTACATTAGATGTTCTAAAATTTTGTAACTTTATCAGATTGGATACCGAAAAAAATTCTTCATGAATGAAGAGAAGAGAGTTTTCGTAAATATAAACTTAAACCTATCTAGGGGGTGTTAGTTTTCCAATTAAAATTCATCAGCTCATATATTAGTTTATTTACACACACTAACTATATTCGTCGTTATGATATACAAACCTTACAAAATCCAATTTGATTTTGGTAACTTGAATGGAATGTCTTTCAATGAACTTCAAAAGTTCGGTAATTAGATGACCTTTTCTACTGCTCCGAAAAAGTTTCGTCGCAAAACTTGATACGCAAAACACAATCGCAATACAATTTAGCTAATATAATCACGATACCATAATGATATTCCTGTAAGCTTATGCCAAGCAAAAAAACAAGAAAAAGTTACAAAAAGACTAAAATAAGTTTTAAGGTCAAAATCAAACCTGATTCTACGCAGTATTTAGTAGGCAGAATAACAAATTGAAAACCAAAAATAACTTTATTACTTCAATTCAAACTTTTGCAAAACTTAGTCAATATTTTTACAGAGAGAAAAATCGAAGCTCCTCAGCACTTGTCAAACAACAAAAAAATAGCATGGCAAGCTAGACGACAAAAACTAGACGAAATACTACCAGTAAGAAAAAGAAACAAACAAAAATTTTTTTTTTAAATGAATCAACTAAAAATTAGCGGTTTCTCTCATTTGTCTCATTTGAAAAAATAGGCAAACAATTTCCCGCCCTAAAAAAGGATAAAAAAGAATGAATTGTTAATAAAGCTGGCAATAACACCTGGTGTACATTAAGATAAAATTTTTCAAAAACACAGTTCTATACAATTAAATCAGCTCGAAGCACATAAACTCACCACAAAGCACAACTATGCAAAAAAATATAATTTCTGCAAATCAAAATAAGGCCACTATACCGATGTACCACAAGCGGTTTATAAGTAAAAGTTTCCTTCCTTTTGACAAATCAAATGAACTGAACATAGAAAGAAATTGAAGTCAAACCAAACGAAATTTGAATTTGCTTAAAAAAACAAATTCATCACGACCTATATTATATATTAGATCTCCGCTGCATTAAATGACTCTTATACAAAAATCAAACAGAATTGGAAGAAGAACAAATCTCGAAAAAAACGCTCTACCTAAGAAAATAAGATTGATGCTGCTGAAACAAAAAACGCAAAAATACTAATGCACTAAAACATTTGTGTTACATTAGATGTTCTAAAATTTTGTAACTTTATCAGATTGGATACCGAAAAAAATTCTTCATGAATGAAGAGAAGAGAGTTTTCGTAAATATAAACTTAAACCTATCTAGGGGGTGTTAGTTTTCCAATTAAAATTCATCAGCTCATATATTAGTTTATTTACACACACTAACTATATTCGTCGTTATGATATACAAACCTTACAAAATCCAATTTGATTTTGGTAACTTGAATGGAATGTCTTTCAATGAACTTCAAAAGTTCGGTAATTAGATGACCTTTTCTACTGCTCCGAAAAAGTTTCGTCGCAAAACTTTATACGCAAAACACAATCGCAATACAATTTAGCTAATATAATCACGATACCATAATGATATTCCTGTAAGCTTATGCCAAGCAAAAAAACAAGAAAAAGTTACAAAAAGACTAAAATAAGTTTTAAGGTCAAAATCAAACCTGATTCTACGCAGTATTTAGTAGGCAGAATAACAAATTGAAAACCAAAAATAACTTTATTACTTCAATTCAAACTTTTGCAAAACTTAGTCAATATTTTTACAGAGAGAAAAATCGAAGCTCCTCAGCACTTGCCAAACAACAAAAAAATAGCATGGCAAGCTAGACGACAAAAACTAGACGAAATACTACCAGTAAGGAAAAGTAACAAACAAAATTTTTTTTTTTAAAATGAATCAACTAAAAATTAGCGGTTTCTCTCATTTGTCTCATTTGAAAAAATAGGCAAACAATTTCCCGCCCTAAAAAAGGATCAAAAAGAATGAATTGTTAATAAAGCTGGCAATAACACCTGGTGTACATTAAGATAAAATTTTTCAAAAACACAGTTCTATACAATTAAATCAGCTCGAAGCACATAAACTCACCACAAAGCACACCTATGCAAAAAAATATAATTTCTGCAAATCAAAATAAGGCCACTATACCGATGTACCACAAGCGGTTTATAAGTAAAAGTTTCCTTCCTTTTGACAAATCAAATGAACTGAACATAGAAAGAAATTGAAGTCAAACCAAACGAAATTTGAATTTGCTTAAAAAAAAAACAAATTCATCACGACCTATATTATATATTAGATCTCCGCTGCATTAAATGACTCTTATACAAAAATCAAACAGAATTGGAAGAAGAACAAATCTCGAAAAAAAACGCTCTACCTAAGAAAATAAGATTGATGCTGCTGAAACAAAAAACGCAAAAATACTAATGCACTAAAACATTTGTGTTACATTGGATGTTCTAAATTTTTTTAAAGTTATGAGTATTGATACCGAAAGAAATTTTCATGAATTAAGAGAAAATAATTTTCCCAAACTTAAATTTAAGCCTATCTAGAGGGTGTTAGTTTTTCAATTAAAATTCATCAGCTCATATATTAGTTTATTTACACATACTAACTATATTCGTCACTATGATATACAAACCTTACAAAATCCAATTTGATTTTGGTATCTTGAATGGAATGCCTTTCAATGAACTTCAAAAGTTCGGTAGTTAGATGACCTGTTCTACTGCTCCAAAAACTTTCGTCGCAAAATTTAATAAGCAAAACAAACGAAATTTGAATTTGCTTCAAAAAAACAAATTCATCACGACCTATATTATATACTAGATCTCCACTGCATTAAACGGCTCTTATACAAAAATCAAACAGAATTGGAAGAAAAACAAACCTCGAAAAAACGCTTTACCTAAGAATATAAGATTGATGCTGCTGAAACAAAAAACGCAAAAATACTAATGCACTAAAACATTTGTGTTACAATGGATGTTCTAAATTTTTGTAACTTTATCAGATTGGATACCGAAAGAAACTCTTCATGAATGAAGAGAAGAGAGTTTTCGTAAATATAAATTTAAACCTATCAAGAGGGTGTTAGTTTTCCAATTAAAATTCATCAGCTCATATATTAGTTTATTTACATACACTAACTATATTCGTCGTTATGATATACAAACTTTACAAAATCCAATTTGATTTTGGTAACTTGAATGGAATGTCTTTCAATGAACTTCAAAAGTTCGGTAATTAGATGACCTTTTCTACTGCTCCGAAAAAGTTTCGTCGCAAAACTTTATACGCAAAACACAATCGCAATACAATTTAGCTAATATTATCACGATACCATAATGATATTCCTGTAACCTTATGCCAAGCAAAAAAAAACAAGAAAAAGTTACAAAAAGACTAAAATAAGTTTTAAGGTCAAAATCAAACCTGATTCTACGCAGTATTTAGTAGGCAGAATAACAAATTGAAAACCAAAAATAACTTTAATACTTCAATTCAAACTTTTGCAAAACTTAGTCAATATTTTTACAGAGAGAAAAATCGAAGCTCCTCAGCACTTGCCAAACAACAACAAAATAGCATGGCAAGCTAGACGACAAAAACTAGACGAAATACTACCAGTACGAAAAAGTGTCAAAGAAAATTTTTTTAAAAAATTAATCAACTAAAAATTAGCGGTTTCTCTCATTTGTCTCATTTGAAAAAATAGGCAAACAATTTCCCGCCCTAAAAAAGAGTCAAAAAGAATGAATTGTTAATAAAGCTGGCAATAACACCTGGTGTACATTAAGAAAAAATTTTTCAAAAACACAGTTCTATACAATTAAATCAGCTCGAAGCACATAAACTCACCACAAAGCACACCTATGCAAAAAAATATAATTTCTGCAAATCAAAATAAGGCCACTATACCGATGTACCACAAGCGGTTTATAAGTAAAAGTTTCCTTCCTTTTGACAAATCAAATGAACTAAACATAGAAAGAAATTGAAGTCAAACCAAACGAAATTTGAATTTGCTTAAAAAAAAAAACAAACTCATCACGACCTAAATTATATATTAGATCTCCACTGCATTAAATGACTCTTATACAAAAATCAAACAGAATTGGAAGAAAAACAAATCTCGAAAAAAACGCTTTACCTAAGAAAATAAGACTGATGCTGCTGAAACAAAAAACGCAAAAATACTAATGCACTAAAACATTTGTGTTACATTGGCTGTTCTAAATTTTTTTAAAGTTATGAGTGTGGATACCGAAAGAAATTTTCATGAATTAGGAGAAAATAATTTTCCCAAACTTAAATTTAAGCTTATCTAGGGGGTGTTAGTTTTTCAATTAAAATTCATCAGCTCATATATTAGTTTATTTACACATACTAACTATATTCGTCGTTTTGATATACAAACCTTACAAAATCCAATTTGATTTTGGTATCTTGAATGGAATGCCTTTCAATGAACTTCGAAAGTTCGGTAGTTAGATGACCTTTTCTACTGCTCCAAAAACTTTCGTCGCAAAATTTAATAAGCAAAACAAACGAAATTTGAATTTCCTTCAAAAAAAATAAATTCATCACGACCTATATTATATACTAGATCTCCACTGCATTAATTGACTCTAATAGAAAAATCAAACAGAATTGGAACAAAAACAAACCTCGAATAAAACGCTTTACCTAAGAATATAAGATTGATGCTGCTGAAACAAAAAACGCAAAAATACTAATGCACTAAAACATTTGTGTTACATTGGATGTTCTAAATTTTTGTAAAGTTATAAGTTTGGATACCGAAAGAAATTCTTCATGAATGAAGAGAAGAGAGTTTTCCCAAATTTAAATTTAAGCCTATCTAGGGGGTGTTAGTTTTTCAATTAAAATTCATCAGCTCATATATTAGTTTATTTACACATACTAACTATATTCGTCGTTTTGATATACAAACCTTACAAAATCCAATTTGATTTTGGTATCTTGAATGGAATGCCTTTCAATGAACTTCGAAAGTTCGGTAGTTAGATGACCTTTTCTACTGCTCCAAAAACTTTCGTCGCAAAATTTAATAAGCAAAACAAACGAAATTTGAATTTCCTTCAAAAAAAATAAATTCATCACGACCTATATTATATACTAGATCTCCACTGCATTAATTGACTCTAATAGAAAAATCAAACAGAATTGGAACAAAAACAAACCTCGAATAAAACGCTTTACCTAAGAATATAAGATTGATGCTGCTGAAACAAAAAACGCAAAAATACTAATGCACTAAAACATTTGTGTTACATTGGATGTTCTAAATTTTTGTAAAGTTATAAGTTTGGATACCGAAAGAAATTCTTCATGAATGAAGAGAAGAGAGTTTTCCCAAATTTAAATTTAAGCCTATCTAGGGGGTGTTAGTTTTTCAATTAAAATTCATCAGCTCATATATTAGTTTATTTACACATACTAACTATATTCGTCGTTATGATATACAAACCGTACAAATTCCAATTTGATTTTTAAAAATACAAAAGAATAAAAGCAAAAACCACAAGCGAAAAATGGGAGCACGTAAAAATATGAATCTTCTGAACAGATTGAGAACCTCTTCAATTCAGAAGAAGTGGCTGCGATAAGTGCTTCACGCAACTTTGAATATGATGAAACCAAGTGCTGCGTATAGTACAACATTGAGAAAAGCGAGGAAGATCGTGATTCTATAGAACTCCGGCTTGCTAGTCTTATGATGACATCCAAACATGGCCATCAGAGCACCAATTATTCCGAAGAAAGCTGTCAACAAGTGAAGCGTACTCTCTGGGATTCGCCAGTCATCGTTCTCAGCTCGACGCTTATCGAGCGCGAAAACAGCAAAGGTGACCGAGGTCTCGATAGACATGAATACGAAGAAACATACCACTTTCTTCAAGACGTCATCGAAAGCAATGCATAGACTTACTACACCTGCCAAAACAATCAGTTGATAGACTAGGACAGATAACGGCTGGCACCGATTCATGATGACAATTTCGTTGATATGAAGTGTGATAGTCGAGGACGATTGGGATAGTTTCTAATTTATCCGAACTTTCATTAACAAAATTTGTATCACATGATAAGTCTGAAAACGACCAAGGTATCTCAAACAGAAATTATTAACAATTAAATTTACGCACTTCTCAATCTGTCATTGTGAATGACCAAAAGCATTTACTTATATGGTCAAATTAGTGAATAAATTAGAGATCACGATTTAAAAAATACGAGAATAATTCAATTTTATTTAAAATACAAACGGAGTTCTAAGACAACCGGAGTTTTTCTCGAGCTCTTCAGTTGCCTTAACATCTTTTTCCTGTTTTTCATGTTGCAGGGTCATCCCCGAAAGGGGTCGACCCTGTAACCTAAACAATAAACGAATCACCACGAAAGTATCCTTTTGAAATGCTCAAAACTGAATTGAACACAAAGTCGAAGGAGAGCTTCTTGCCACTTACAATACAAAAAAAAACATAGTAAGACTAATTTGCAGACATGCATTGCGACGGAAGCAGCCAAGTCAATTATTGATTAAAAGGTCGAGAAAATAAGATATATCAAAACTTTCATCTGATAGTCAAAATTGATAGTCAAAATTGAATCCAAACAAAAATTACATAGCCGACAAATATTTAGCCAAAAAAATTTGATAAAAAACCATTAGAAATGATAAATTACACAATCAAAAAAAAATTCACGCATATTAGAAACTTGTTTCTATCACCTTGTCATAGGGTACTGTATAAGTAAGTTATGCTCTATAATCCGAACGGATTGATAACCGAATAACTTAAGGTGAACGTAGAAACAACTGGTTGGTAAATATTAATTCTCTTGATCTGAAAGCCATCGCTTTCAACAATAAAACACAACCAACATGGACTTAGGATCCGTACTAAGTGTATCATAAAAATCTATACATCAGAAATTGGCCATTATTCGCCGGATGACATTCCCCTTTCAAACTAAATATTAAATTTAAAGTCCCCTTCTCAGGCTTTGTGTCATCTTTTTCTTCTTGGTTTTTCTCGAGCTCTTCAGTTGCCTTAACACCTTTTACCTATTTCTTCCATGTACCCGCGTTCGTCTCATCAATTTGTGCTTAGCTTATGTCGATTACTTACCAGACATCTTAATTTGAACTGTTAACAGGCGACATCAGATCGACTACGTCAACTTTTCTACTATTTAAAATAATTGCCTCAAGGAACTTCACGCAAGCCTGGAATTCAGGCGATTTCTCTTTGAATTCCATTTCGTAAATAAGGCTTTCCATGTTTCGAATCGTTTCTCTCCTGTTTTCACTGGTGACGCTACCTCAATTGTCTTCTGCTTTTCTTCCTTGGTCTTTATCGAACGGATCGGAACCGGGTTTCTGAGATCTCACGCGAGGGCCTCTTTCTTAGTGATATTGTGGTCGCTTCTATCGATATATTTGGGATCTGCGGTGATGTATTTTTTGGATCGACCCCTTTCGGAGATGGTGCCGTGTTCTCGGACGGCGAGGACCATCATTGCTGGACGACATTGATGGCTGACTCTGCTCAGACCTGTGTGTAAAGCTTTGTCGATTGCGGCTTCCGGGCGGAATTGAATCCCTCTTGCTGGTGTCTTTGGCGCTGGCTTCCCTTCTGTTTATTTTCCAGTTGGTGCTTTCGCCGTCCGTTTCTTCGGGCTTTCCTGTAACCCCTGTTGTTCTTTTCGAGAAGAAAAGTTTCCCACCCGTTTAGAGTTTTTCCACCCGTTGTATTATATTTTTGATCGAATGTTTTCAGATCTTTTGCATTCGCGGCGACGCGCACTATTTTTACTGCTTTTTGTTCGATACGTTTTCTTAAGTTTTGTTTTACCTGCCTTTGTACCCCTTCAAAAATTATTTTAAAAAAATTAACGATTTCCAATCTTCAGCTAAAGCCTGTCTAGTTCTGACTTGTTCTCTGTTGCGTTTAGGTTGTCGAATTTGATGTTCTAGGTTCACCGATGAGTCTAGGTTCTTCGGCTCTGGCATTCGTTTGATCACGACTTCATCGTCTGACTATCTCTGAAGGTCGCGCATAACCTTCGCATGCAGTGGCGGTGGATCAGGAGTTTTCACTCTAAACATGTGTTTTGCATTTTTCCAACTAAGTTGTTTGGTAAATTTTCCAACTAAGTTGTTTGGTAGCTATGTTTGATACACGTCTGTTGGGTTTACTTCTAATGTGGGCTTCGAACTGTGATGCTTTTGTTACCCTATTTTTGTTACCTTTTCGGAGTGTTTTTATAATTACAGCTACATCTGCTGATAAATTAAAAGGTGTTTTAATTTTGCCAAAACGCATATCTCTTTTATCTACGTTTCAATGTTTTTGTCCTGCTTTAAACCACGCATATTGACATGCAGTCATTTACTGGTGTAAATGAAAATTTATTTAACTTGATCTACAGAAACATTGAATTTTTATCACTTAGAAAATTTGTGCTTGGACCTATCTTAACAGTCTCGAAGCTCCAATAACAGTCTCGAAGCTCCAAACCAAACTGATTATTTCGGATCGATAAGATTGATATAGATCTTGAACAAAGAACAGTTAAAACCAGAAGCAACTAAATGCCAGCAATTTGCTGGAGGTACCCCACCTCAGTTATCAGAGATCCCAAATACCTTTTCGGTGAGATAATAGATTATATCAGCGGGCTGAAAATTTCCAAATATTGTCAAAGTTAGACGATTCCTTTGAAAAAACGCGTTATCTTACAAATTGAAGAACGATCATGCGGCTCTTATTGCAATCTGACTACTGTTGAAGCTTTGACCGATGAGTTGGCAGATAAGTTTCAAATTTGTTTCAAAAACACAACTCACCAATGCAATGACTTGTTCCACAATGAAGTGTTTATAGTTTAGGAACAGACATTTTAAAATGCAAAAGCTAGCCAAAACAGGAGCCCATTCTTACCATTCGCAATTCAGCTTAAAAAGCCGAAACAGACTGACAAAAACTCGATGCCAGTTACATCAGGAAATTTTTGCAACGTCAGTTGCATCAGGTACACTACTCACGAAAAAATTGGATGGCGAAAGACAATTATGGCTTAATTTACCTACCAAGAACTATTGCAGTCATCCTGTGAACTTAGTTATTTACGTGAAAAACATATAGTACCCAGTTGCAGTACTCTTGCAAATCGCAAAGGTAATTACAACAAAAGAGTTTTTAGAAGACACAATGATTTTCAACATCTCTCACTGACAACTAGTACACAACAGTTATTACCATTCCAGCATTGGTCGGAAAAATTTAAATAATCAAGCTCCGCAAAAAGAACTTGGAATTGAACATACTTCAGCTGTTGACAGGGACAATTTTGAACGATAAATTGGAGGTAGAGGTCGAGATTGACTTGAGTTGCTTCCTAAAAGATATAAAGAAAAATTAACAAAGTCAGAGATAAACAGGTCTTCTTGATAGATTTGTAGAGAAAGTGGAGCCGGTTTTCTGTAAAAATTTGCTCGCACCTTTTATAAAAAGTAACTTTGTGGAAAGCAATTGAATTTTTTCAGAAGAACGATAATCGTACAATGGTGCTATGAGCATGAAGCCGTACAACATTGCAAAAACTGTAGATTCGTCAAATGCTGCTTGTACAAACCGTGTCAAAAGAATGTCAAATAAAGTAAAATTGAATGTCGAGCGAAAAGAAAAAACTGACAAATAATTTTTTCGAGGAAATATTGGATGATATCAGCAAGCTGAATCCGTTCTAAAAATGTCAATTTTTAGAAGCTTTTTGCAAAAAAAAGAGCCCTATTTTTAAGATTGAAGTGATATCATGCAACTCTAACTGGGTTACAGATAATATTGAAGCTTTGATCGATGACAAGTTTTCAAATATGTTTCAAAAACGTTGCTCAACAAAGCAATGACTTGTTCCGCAATGAATTACTCATAGTTTTTATATAAAAAGACATTCAAAGATGCGAGATTTTAGACAAAACAAAAACCCATTCGTACTATTAGCTCTACCAAAAGCCGAAATCAACAAAAATGGAGAGTTTTCTGAGAAATTTGTTCCCCATAATGATGAAGTTGTTGTTTTAAAAACTTCAGTTTCAGAATGAGCACATAGCCAATAGAAATAGCCAACAGAAGTGTCAATGAACCCAAGGAAACCGAATAAAAATAAATTGACTTTTTTCAAACATTATTCAACTTGCAAGTTTCGGACAAAAAAAATCACGTTTAAGCTCTTTGAATTTCCAGAATATTTATGATTGCCAGTTTTTTCACAAAACTAACCCATTAGAGAAAACTGGGTTAATTTGCTTTTGTTTTTATTCCGCGAGGAAATCAAAAACTAAAATCCACTTTCCACGCTTTTATGCGCCATTTGCGACATGAGCTTAAGACATTTTGCAAAACCACTTAATTTTTTTTCGAAAACGTTGAAACTTTGCTCAATCTTTTCTATTACACAATGAAATCTTGAAAGCTCATTTTACAATCTTAAAACACAAGCAATGCAATATTTGAGGAATAGTGAGAAAAGAAATCTTCTTGATTTTTTTCTCAAAAGTTTGTTATCAGATGTACTCTATTTCACATAGTTTCAGACAAAAGCCAAAAGTCTAGTACCCGGAATGGCAGAGGCCTTTGTACTATCTACCCTCATTGAATCAAATAAAATTGCGCATTGCTTTTCAATTGCTAATATAATAGGCTTTGAGTTTCTAAAAATTCTGTTTTTGGAAACAACTTACAGAATTTGCTGAACGAATAAACAAGAATTACAAAACAAGTGGAAACAAAAACTTGCTCTAAAAGACAAAGACTACTGCATACAAATCATAAAATCATATCAAAACAACAATATTTGAAAACTTTCAAACAGTTTAGCCTTAACGGAATGCTGAAAGATAATTTTCCATCCACCGTACTAGGGTATGATGTTGAACATGAGATAATACAGACACCAGTAGAGGATACAACTGACTACAGAGCACAGTAACGTTGTCCAAATGAAGGATCCCTTGCATGTCTTGTGTCTGAAACACTGCATTGCTGACAACGCCCCAGCGAAGCCAAAACACAAATTGAACAGCAGAAGAACTCTTTGGACAGGGTTGCAATAAGATTTCCAGCAGAACTCTCCATGAAGTTTTCTATGGAAAATTCTTTAGGCCTTTTCTAATTAGACGAAACGATTTAAGATTAAGATTTAACTAGGAGCAAAACTTGTTTATTTAACAACTTTATTTGTTTATTATTTTCCAGAATGTTCTCGGCAACCCATAACAACCCTGCCTTTCTGGGACCCTCCATCGTTGGTTCTCTGCATTGCCTTTGTCCAGTCCATACAACATGAATGTAACACCATTCTCAATAACGGCAAACACAGAAAACAACGTCCATTTTGTCGAGGTGTCGTTCAAGAAAAAAGATAGGGCTGTTAGTAGTCCAACCAGAACAAACTGAATTGAAAGAACTAAAGCAGTCCTCTTTTCGCTACAGCTTCGACCTCACCAGTTACCTCCGTTTTTACAGTTTTTAATATTATTATTCCAACTCTGTAACTTTGAACATATTCCACCCTTGGAGTATTTCGGTGACAAATGTGTTTCTCCTGTTCACGCTGACACGTTTCACTGCAGCTTCTGGCATGAAAAGTCATTTTAAAAATAGACTTTCATGTATTGACTTTTAGAAAAATCAAAGGGGGGACTGGAAAAGAGCCAAAAAGTTTTTTTATTGCCTTCTTTAAAAAAAAGGGGTGAATTAAAACGCGACGGTCCGTGTACAGATTGGATAGGGCCATACCAACGCTATATAAATACATCAGTAAAATTTTATGAATAAATGCCTTTTCTTTAGCTTTTTACAGCCCTCTATTGGGCTTTTTGACTTCGTCGGACATAGACCAAAAAATCTATTATATTACCAGGCTATTATATGTTACTGAATTGATTACTTAATTAGAATAAAATATTACGGATCGAGCGAAAAGTGAAAGATTCCTTTTGCCACTGTGTTCATTTTGTCTAAGCGTGGATCTCTGAGTGAGCAGTCAGGGGCAGCTATGAGAGCAGATGTACCGCAACTTCTCGTCCTTGAAGTAGATAATGATTTTGACTGATTGCGATTTTTGCTGAAACCACGGAATGGTTTCTTAGAGCGTGAGCGTCGCCTTCTGTTATAATTGATTTCAGGTTCCATTATACTTAGGTTACAGTTATTGGTTACGGAAAAACATTTTGGGTTCAAATCTGATTTCGATAAAATATTACACGTGCAATATTACACCTGTTATTGCTCTTTGAATCATTAGCCCAAAGCAAAGTAGACAATCCCAATAAATACTGAAAACCATTTTGCACCATTCCGCCTATCACAAAAACATCAATTTACTGAAACCAAATATGTTGGGAATTGGGTAATAATCTCACATGTCAAAAAAATTTTCCGCATTATAGCCATCCCCTCCCCCCAACAATTTATAGCTACCAACAACCCAGAAAAACCCAATAACAGCCCAGAACCAACCCAATGAAGCCCATAAAAAAATTCAGTGTTGCTAAAACATTTTTTGTAACTCGACTGGGATGCAATAATGAGAAAGACCTTGCTTAATTTCACACACACCCAAAGCGGAGCCAAACTCTACCACATGCGATAAAGATTACTAAATAAAATTTAGAAACTATCAATGCTATAGAAATATCTAACTGAAATCAAATATAGCCCAACAATCACTTCTTTCTCAACTCTCCATTTCTCTAAATGACTCAAATTTTCCAATCCGATCCAAGCAAATAACAATGTACGCAAAGAACTCTTCAAAACGGCTCAGAAATACAATATTGCCGCATTATTTGGACCTGAAATAACATTTAAAAATATAAACACAGAGGCGAACTGAGCTTCGCACCACTTGCGATACGAAATAAGCAAGACGCTAGGTCGAAAAAACATCAAAATTTTCGAAAAAAAATGGTATTATCGATAAGGCTAGTTTTGAAACAAAAACGAGCCAAGGCAATAGAATGTGAAACTAGCATCGAGAGAAAAATTATCAAGCGGTAACAAAGCCGGAAATACCTTAGCAGAAACCCTTTTGGCTGAGAATTTTTTAGAAAAAAATTATCAAGTCTCCTACACCCTCGAACAAACAAACACACACAGACACAAACTTAATTCACGCGTCAAATGAAACAATATGCGGCCACTATGCCGATATAATATTGGCCGAAACCTATTTAGCTGAAAAAAGAAAACACAAATATATATAGATGAAATTTTACACCAAGATACTAACAAACAATACAACGCAAAACGCATAACAAGAAGAGCGAAACTAAAACAAACAAAAACTGAAAAACAACATGATTTTTCAAACATTTTTAAACCAACATTATCTTGAAGCTCTATAAATTCTGACAATCAGATCCCCAGACAGACACGCCTGACTTCAACACCAACGCGCAAACACAATTAAAAAATTAAGTGGAAAGCTTTTGATTAAATCATCAGATAAAAACTAATTAAAACGAACCTCAGTTAAAATTAAGTTAAAAAAGTTATAAGCATGAAGATTGTATAAGTACTAATCACAAGTGGAAAATGTAATTAACTTCTAAATTACAGACAGAAGTTTTTTGATACCCCAGACCCCACTAGTTGACAAAAATATATATACAATTACGGTTTGAAGGGTAATTGGGGCGACCCCATTAAATGATTCATTCAAAACAAAAGCATACAGATTAATTAAAATGCGTATACTCTTATTGTGCAATCTGGTAGCAGAAGTAAAACATGGCTTCAAACAGAGCTTGTTCTCTTTAGGAATGACATAAACAGCACTTGGGTGCCAGTCTATAATTTTTTTAAAATGAAATTTCTGAAATGAACGCAGCTGGCTTTGCACTTACCTTACACAAAACAAAGTTATTAAAACTTGGAAAGAGTGATTTCACAGCGCTTATTCAAAAATAGTGTGACAATTGTTTGAAAACTAGTATGTGACAAGGATAGCCGGCTACTGTGCAAGTAGCACAACTGTTGCGACAATACTCTTACAAAATGCATTTTTTTCTTCAAATTAGTGTTTTTTCTGTAGTGTGATAAAAAAGAACGAAAAACTATAGCTTAGGAATATTCAAAAATCATAGTAAAATAAGCAATTTGGAAAATGTATTACAATGACTAGAAAAACAAAACTAGTTTTTATGGAGTCTTTTTTTTGAATTAAGCTATTCTAAGCTGTAAAGCTATTAAAAAAAACGCAAAGCTGCTCTTTGCAAACATTTGCAAGAACACGACCAAAAAGCAGCCGTGTTAACTTATTACTATTCGAATGTCAAAGCACATACTATGAAAAATTTGTAAAGGTGCCCCAAATGTAGCACCAATATTTGCGACTTAGATTGAAAAAAAAAGAAGATTCGTACTAATACACTCGCTTAGCAAGTGTAAATACACTATTGTGAGCCTGCTCCCTCGTTTCATTCGCTCGAAATTAGAGGAAAAACCAAAAATTCAGAACGGATTCGAACATTTGAAAATTTCCAAAACATTTTTCGAGTGTTGAGAAAACTCGGAAAGTTTCTTAAATGTCGTTGAAAGGGCATTAATATGATATATCATTCAAATCACTCCGATGATTATTTGTGGTAGCTGATTTTGCGTGGCAAACAAAAAGAAAACAAATAAAACACACCCGAATACAAATTTTCTCCCCATTTTCAAATGGTCGGAACAACAAAAAATTAAACACACCCGAATACAAAATTTTCTCCCCATTTTCAAATGGTCGGAACAAAAAACCCTTCGTATTCGTATTGATTACAAACTGTCATTTGAATTGATTATAAACTGTCATTCGAATCTCATATGCAGTTTGTTAAAAAGAGGCTCGGAACCCAGTGTGCGACAATTTCAAAGCATATAGAAATTTCAAAGCCAATTTACAAAAAAAACAATTACTATTAAGATTTAGTCTACTGATGTACGGCTCCACCTGCGAAACTGCACTGAACCCAATAGTTCTGCTCCAAAACATCTGAAAACTGAATTATTTTTGTAAACGCGATGAATTAGTTGATGACAATTTCATGCAAAATAAAAGTCTTAAGCTAGAAAATTTATTTATACGAACTGATTCACCCCGGGCTAAACTTTTCAAGAAGTATCAGTGGGAGGATGTGACATTTAGTACAAATGTCAGGAATTTGAACTTTGATTAAATGCTGAAGGCGTATGGTTGAACTGTGATGAATTACATAAATTGTCATACGATTAATGTTTGTTTTATTTGTTCGCTTATTTTGAGATTACTGTATAACGACAAAAAATCATACCACCAACATCAAGACCAGTTGGTTGTTTTTGCAATAAAATTATAGTACTAATTTAAAAAATTTAAAAAAATTGTGTGACATTTAGTACAAATGTCAGGAATTTGAATTTTGAATAAATGCTGAAGGAGTAGTAGATGTTGGAGGTTAAGTGGGGGTGGGGGTGCCTGCAGACCCACATGTATTAAGATAGGGAATAGAGCATCCGGTCTGCAGGCTATGTATTAAGATTGGGTATAGAGTATACAATGTATTAAGATAGGGAATACCGATGGTAAAGTTTTATGGTTTGTGTGATGGTAAGATAATGGTAAGAAAAACGTAAAACCTTACCATCGGTATTCCCTATCTTAATACATTGTAGACTCTATACCCAATCTTAATACATAGCCTGCAGACCGGATGCTCTATTCCCTATCTTAATACATGTTGGTCTGCAGGCACCCCCCCCCCCCCCCCCCCCCCCACTTAACCTCCAACATCTACTACTTGAAGGCGTACAGTTGAGCTGCGATGAATTAGATAAATTGTCATACGATTAATATTTGTTCTATTTGTTCGCTTATTTTGAGATTACTGTATAACGACAAAAAATAATACCACCAACATCAAGACCAGTTGGTTGTTTTTGCAATAAAATTTTAGTTCTAATGACAAAAATTTTAAAAAAAATAATGTGACATTTAGTACAAATGTCAGGATTTTGAACTTTGATTAAATGCTGAAGGCGTATGGTTGAACTGTGATGAATTAGATAAATTGTCATACGATTAATGTTTGTTCTATTTGTTCGCTTATTTTGAGATTACTGTATAACGACACAAAATCATACCACCAACATCGAGACCAGTTGGCAACAGCTTCTATTCATGAGAGATCTTGTTTTTGATCGATGGAAATTCAAAATTCTGTGAGAAAAATTTGTATCTGCACTGGAAAAACCCAAAAGAGAAAAAGTTGGAGATTTATTCAGTAGTTGCTCAAAGGATGAGTGACCGGAACACCTAGCAGGCGAATATCTTTGGAAATGCGAATTAATTATTGATCGAAATCATGGACGCTCAGAACGAACAGTTAATTATATGCGAATTTTTGTTTGGGTTTGGTTTGTATAGATATGGCGATTCATTTCTAATTCCGTGGGCGAATCAAAACCTCCGATGTTCGAGGATAAACGAAAAGCATTGAAAAAAAACGATGAATCAGTTAATGCATGTAGAATTGTCCTTATCAGTTGTTATTAGATGAACATGTTAACGAGAAGATCTGAGAGTTTGAACACTGAAGCGTGAAAATGAAGTGATGCGAATTTTCTATGGAGACACTGGAATACCTAAAAACAAAAAGCGGGAAAGTTTCTTAAAGTGTGGTAGTGTGACATTTAGTACAAATGTCAGAAATTTGAACTTTGAATAAATGCTGAAGGCGTATAGTTGAACTGTGATGAATTAGATAAATTGTCATACGATTAATGTTTGTTCTATTTGTTCGCTTATTTTGAGATTACTGTATAACGACAAAAAATCATACCACCAACATCAAGACCAGTTGGTTGTTTTTGCAATAAAATTATAGTACTAATAATTATGTTTTGTCATCCTAACACCAAGGGAACCCCAGCACGAGCCTAATAAGCATCTGAAGAGATTAAACTCTAAGTGACATATTACTAATAGAAGATAGCCGACAGAGGACTACTTGAAAACTTTTTGAAATTAAACCTAAGTTCACGAAAAATCCCATTTTAATAGTTCAATGCAAATTTTAGTATTTCAATCGAAACACTTTGGCAAAAAAATCAAAGAGAATTTGAAACACAAAACTTTGGACAAACAGTCGAGCTTGTCATCAGAGGGTAGGCCCATCGGCGAACTTGAATCGAGAATCAAGCCCAATTCCGATTTTATTTCCTTCAAGAAAATTCTGCGCACGCTCAGTTACATAATCAATAATTTTTATTATAGTCCTTCTCGTAAGCGAAATGTTATTTTCTATGGCTTGTGATGTTTTGTTCTCGCAAAGTCCAAGAAAGTCGGAGATTGCTTAAAGTTAAACCCCTTTCCGTCGTCACTCGATCTCCGAAAAGCCATTACAAAAAAAACATTCTAAGAAAAACTGGTCCGAATTATGCCAAAGAGAAAACATGAGTTGACTTCCAATATGAATTGCGCGACAAAAAATATGCTATTAATGAACTATGTCGAAGCTTGTCATGATGTTACCAACGCATAGTTTTCCACAAAAAAAGGTAGGTAGAAGGTTTTTTAAGCGAAGGCGAAGCTGCACGTCGCAAGCATCCATAAAAAGGTATGCCTAGATAGAAAAGCCTAGCAGAAAAACTACACGCCACCTGAAAAAGAGACACATACCTTGACCACTAGACCAAAACATGAAAGAACTCCGCTCATTCCGTTGATATAAACTCAACTCATGATTAAAATGGCTAAATAGAAAAAACACTGTGAAAAGAAAAATGCTACCTCATTGAAAAAAATTGTTAAGAACTTAGCAGGGGCGGATCTCGGTTTTTCTTGAGGGGGGACGCATTTTCAAAAAAATTTCAAAAATTTTGACGACCTTTTTTTTTAGGTCGACCAAATTGATTTTCCGAGCTCTCCTGAAGCACTAAAAAGACAAATGGTTTTCTTAAAAAGTACCTTTGGGTCGGCAGGGGGTCAAACCCCTGATGGGACGCGTCCGCCGCCCCCTCCCCCCCCCCCCTTAATCCGCCCCTGGAACTCAGTAACTTTTCAAAAAACATTGTTAAAAACAAAAATACCGGAATGTTCTGAGCCACATGAACAGCAATTTATCACTTCAATTGAAGTCTATATTTGATTCTTAATACAATTCTCAGGGAATCTCAGATGTTTAACTCAGATTGTCCTACCATGGCTCAATGTTGATTTTTATTTTTGCATACTAATTTTACTGCTTTAATTGCTCGATGATTTTTAAAAAAAATTTTACTATTCAAGAATATAATAATATTTACACTTCAACGAGCATCTTTTCTTCAGATTTACTGGCATAAACTGCCATTTTTTTATTTCCAATTCTCAGCATGGGAAATTGTAACATTATTGAATATACACAACCAAAAATTACCAGGCCAAAATGAATTTCAATCTATCGAGAACTGCCAGTTAAAATAGTCTTTCAAACTAAAATTAAGTAGTCAGCCGTACATATTATCAAAAGGGAAATGAATGGCAATTTGTGACAAAGAAGCAATTAACCAAGCGAGGTCAGATGAACCTTTATTCACCTAAATCGCCCATTGATCAATTTCCCAGATATCAACAGAAACAGAACATTTCAAAAATGTCAAATATTACTTAGCTTGTATAGAATCGGCAATTTTAATAACTGTTTCAATAACTCACCAATCTATTTTTCATTAAATTAATCATATGGTGACGGATTTTGAGCAAAAAGAACAGAAGCTCAGTGGAACTACTCAATTACGCTTGACCTAAAAACCAAACGTACTTAAAATTTGCATTATATGGAAGAAATCTTATTGAAAATCTGAAAAATCGGAGAGTGAACAGCTGAAAAAAGAAAGAAGAAATTGGATATTAATTTGAGTTGGGATCATGCGTGAGTCCAAGTGGAAGGAGGAGTCCCACAGTGAAGTGGAGATTCTGCTGGGGGGAGACCTGGACATAGATGGACGGGAGCTGTTCCAGCTCACACTCAACTCCTTACTCAGGTCAGCAGACAATGAACAGTCCTACCTTTCTCATGTTCTTTCATCCAGGATAAGATACAAATGAGCCTAGAGGCGAAAAAAAACAAGTAACAATTAGGAAAATAAGTTCTTCTTTCATAATCCATAATCATCCAATGATTCTACCAGACACCAAGGAAAATCACTCAAAACCATCAATCTAACCAACACAGTTCGAAGAGACGGAATTATAAAATCAAATCAACCCGAGGAAAGTCTGAGCAGAGGCGATCTAGGATTTTCTCGAGGAGGGGAGGGATTTTCAAAACAACTTTCGAAATTTAATCGACCTTTTTTCATGTCGACCAAATTGAATTTCCGAGCTCTCACCAATCACTATAAACACCCTACTTCGACCAAATTTTCTGCACCGCAGGCAAAATTTTGAAAAAAAAACAGGCCAAAAAGGCGTTATTAGGAACTTTTTGGAAAATATTGACCAAAAAGTTGCGTTTTTTTCGGCGCGCGCTTCCCCCTCAAAATTAACACATATTGGCGCCAAAGGCGCTTTTAGAAAAACTTTAAAGTCTGTCAGCCAAAAATGGATATCTCAAATTAGTACAAAGGGGGAACCCTGTGGGTCAGCAGGGGGTGGAGGAGATGACGTCCCCCCAACATCCCCCCACCCCACACCCTTAAGCTCGCTGGTAAGTATGAATGAGAGGCGTAAACCCTGATTCACTAAAATACTGTTTTTTAACAAAAAATGTTGATTGGCTTTCTTTTTTTGAAATATAGTTTTGGTAGGATCGAGAATAACAAGAGGATTTTAGCCTAGAAAAATTAGCAACCAAAACCAATAAGCAAAAAAGTACGGGAAAAATCAGCGAGGGGTTCTTTTCGTGCCCCTCCTCTCCAAATTGTGAAATTTTATACCGTGACATCACTGCATGATGTCATGCATTCCTTATATGCTATTTTATAAGAACAGATTAAGTAATTCACCTTGCCACCAATTTAGAGCTCAGCCATATTATTTTTAAGCTATGTTAACATCATTGATGGTTACTGAATATCAATCATTAGCAAAAATGTAACCGAGCTGAATACTAATTGGGGAAAAAACCAACCTAGTAAATTCTTCCATTCACGCTCTCACTTATTCCGACTAACAGATGATAATCCAGAATAAATCTAACCCAAGCATCCCTCAAAAAAAAGATATACCAAAACCGCTCGAAATAGAATTAAAACTAACAAGACTGCTCGTATATCAGCGTACAGCCCTGAAGGTTCCGACTGCTTCTTAATCCATATCAATTTTTTTGAAGATTTTCTATATCAGAGATCAATTTTAAAAGTTTACATCGAACAAAATTAATAGGACCAACTAGCTAGTCTCAATTCAATTTGGAATGATTTTGTTGAGCGGGATACTTTGCCACGGTGTCCTACAATTTAATGACATACAATTTAACACCGTACTTTTTAACACAGTCATTTCACTAAACAATTTAAATCGACAACAATATAACTCCTATTTTCCAGTTTAATACAGTACATTTTAACACCTAGTCATTTCACTATTAAATCAACTGCTGTATGAATTCGTTATCTTAACTCTCATCACACCAAAGTTAATCCTGCAATTAACACACGCACCATAATGAAAAACTTGGTTTATCTTAGTTATACATGCTAAAAGGAGGCTTCCTAATTTACTTAAGACTCTTATCTGCAAGTTTGTAATTTATTTTCAATTAGACTTTTCGCTAATTCAAAACAATTTGACGTAAAAATTCTGACAAAAATTAATTTCTGACAGTCACTTTACACTTTACTCAAGTGATAAACAAACGCAAACACAATAAACACATTATGATTGAGTCTTCTTTCGAGTTTACAGTTTCATCTAAAAACAAGCCAATCCTTATAGCGTCCGGTCACGAATTTTACTTCAAGCGAAAAAATAAGTTTACAGAAAACTGGATTTGCTCAAAATATCAAAAACATAAATGTCGAGCAACTGCCATTACTGAAAATAACGAATTAATCGAGACGCGTAGAGAGCATAACCACGACATTTCAGCGGGAAAATCGGAGGTTCGATAATGATTTTAAGTTTTTTGGCATTGGTTAAACCTTTTTTAATTTCTATACCGGCTGAAAATGTCTAGAAAATTAGGCCATATTAGTCAAAGGACGTCTAAATATTTGCGGGTTTTTGAAGTTCATTGAATTATTGCTTGTTTTTGGTTCATTTTGGAATGATTCATTAACAATATATTGGCAAGGCTATTTCGTTTTGGTTTGAAACGTTTCATTGAAATCATTTGCAAGGTCATTTCTATTCAAAACTTACGCAAATTAAGTAGCGCAAATTTGTCTGGCTTTAAATGGCAGAAATTTCTCTCGTTTAATTCTTTGATGGTTACCGAAATCCCCTTTGAAGTAAGTTTTCTTTTCATTTTGGATTAAAATGGTGTTAAATCATAGAAATTGTTTTAAAATGTAGCGATGTTATATTGCTAAGGCAACAAAAAGTAGGGAGTGAAATTTTAGGGTGTTAAATTGTTAAGAGTTAAAAAGGGGGGAACCCTTTGCCACGCATAAATCATTCGCGCTACGTTTTCAGCATTAAGAATTAAACTTTCAAAGAGAGCTTAAGTTAGTCCAGACCATGTCCAAATTGGCAAATTTCAAACTCCCAGAACTTTCCAAAAAATGATCGGAAGTAAAATATATTTTTTAACATTTGATCTCAGGGAGTCGATGTGATCAATGGGGTATAATTTTTTGTTGAAAAAAAATTGTTTCGATCGCCGTAAGTTGACTGAATAAAAAAATCCACACCAAGCATAAATATTCCGTTTTCTTCGAAAGTCGGAACAATTAACATTGCTAGCCAGCAGCGCTAATAATAATACCCAAGCAGCACGTAACTACCACAGAACATAACTATATAGTCATGCAAGCCGTCCCGCAGTCACGCTATAATACATATACTTTCAACTTTTGTTGACATTTCAGGTGGTTAATAAATTTGCTGTGGTTTACTTACCCTATTACGAACACATTCTTCTCCTCATATCCAACTTCGTGAAATCAATGATTTCCCCAAAAAATTTATGTGCATATCTAGGGGGGATGCAACCGGTTTCTTTCTTTCAAATTATCATGTTTTGTTCGAGGCGTGATACAAGGATCTAAAAAAAGTCTAAACTAGTTATAGTAAACTCAATTTTTTTTCCATTTTTTTTATTTCTAAATCTTTTTCCCTTCTTTTTTTTTGCTTGCTCGCTTTATGATATGGCACCAGCCTCATTCCCTACAAGTTTTCTCTTAGGTAATCAAAATAAGAGGAAAAAACCAAGAGCTACGCCATAGTTCCTTGCAACTTAATGAAGTGGTCAGAAAAAATGTGTTTTTTTTAGTTAATTGTAGACAAATTAACAAAAACTTCCATCCCAGCAATAAACTCTAGGAGCCCAACGAGACTATTTTCTTTACTTGACACATTTTGAAACTACACCTATCGTTCACCATCACTCAACATCTGAACGACCAGTCACATTAATATGTATATCAACCTTTTACCACATCTAGATCATATTCCATACATCATATAGATCATATTGTTCAATTCAACAATAGATCCATTACAACTTCGTTAGATTATGCTCTCATCGAAATCCGATCAGCACAACAATGGTTTTCTTCAGTTCATCCGGGTTAACAATGGACATTTTAATTATCAGATTCTTAAACCAATAACAATAATCGGTAGAGCTTCCTTCAATCTGTACTTAGTTGCCGACATCTAAATTATTATCTTTGTCTAAGCTTATTACCTCAAAAAAGTATTTCGCAGTCATTAAGCCTTCCCATTGAAGGTAAGGCAAGAGAGAATAGTAATAACATAATGCCAAACCAGCCCGCCTCCAACATACCAACAAAATATTCAACCAGACGACAACTTTGCGATCTTTCAAGTCTTTTATATTTCAACTATACAACTATTTCAAAAATCAAACTCGCGCGGTTATTTTGTGCATCGTACCAATTATTTATTTTGATCACTATTTTCTTGACTACAGATTTGTATCATTGAGATCAAATAAGTCAACCGTTTAACCAATACTTGCTATACCAGCACTATCGCAGACACCCTGCATGCCTTAGCAACGCATACCATAGATACCAGAGCAACGCGTAGAAGAGCTTTGAAACAAGAAATCACAATAAGTTCTCAACACGTTTTCAAAACTTTCCATGAAAGCAACAAACAACACCAGCCTAGTAAAGCTATCAACGCCAAAAATCGATAAAAAAACCATGGGAAACTAAATACTAAAAGTACAAAATGAAACTCAGAAGAACCGGATCTTCGCCTCTATGGCGATAAAGAATGAAGAAAGCACGTCAGCTAGTCATAAAAATAATTTGACGAAAGCTGCTGTCAAACAAAAAAAAATTGTCAAAAAAAAAATTTGGTATATTTGTTTCGAGTGAAATTCTATTTGACGAGAAATTGACGTTGAATTAGATTTGAGATTTGAACCAACATGTCCAAGGGGTAACTTAGCAGACGTTACTTGGGTTAGCGACTGCGAAGTAGTTCATACAAAAATTTGAGCAATATAAAAGTTTTAAACTATTACACACTACACCGATATAGTATGGTACATATAGTTTTGGAACGAATAAAAAGAGGGAGTCGCATAAAAATGCACGAAGTCCTGACAAGCGAGGTTTTCACATCGCAATTTCAATTGACTATATTGAAAACACTAGCAAATAAACGGCAAAAAAAATTAAAAAGGAAAGAAAAGGCAAAACAGGACGCCAAAAATTGAACTATCAATATGCCGGAATCGAACCCGAACCTGTAGATTAAGATTCCTACGTTCTCCAATCTGCGCTACGATTCCTTGAATTCATGAAAAGCTAGCCACCAATAAGGCTGATTACAAAAGCTATTGTGCTATTGCCAAATTTCCAATGCTATCAAGCTGAAGTGCCTTCAGATGAGTACTTTCATTTGCGAGTTGGGTTAGAAAAACGTAGATTCGTAATTGAACACTACACTCACAAAAGTAAAAACAAGCAAAAGCAGCTGAATTTCGCAAACATAAGTAAAAAAAACTCTGCTCTTAAAAATTCTTGACGAAAAGAACTCGCGCACTGAGGGATCGAACAAATTCTGCCAGTGCATAGCCAAACATCGTACGAACCTTCATTATACATATAAATGTGATCCGAATTTCGAATAGAAGAACGGAATTTTAGTGTCCCCGGTTACAACACTCTTGCTACTCGCAAGGGTAAACAGCTATTGCAGTGAAATTACAAAAAGAAAATTTCATACACAGAGGCGAAGCGTAGCTTCGCATCACTAGCGATACCAACAAAATAACATTGCAAGCTGGCAGACAGGGAAGCAATTTTCTATGGCACATTCTAAGGACACATTCTACGGCATTTAATGAAAATTCAAAAACAATTGTCAAGCGAATGTTGTCATGAAAACCTTTGTAATATAAATTCATTTCTGAGATTTTTAACGTTTTGTGGGATCTGGAGGAAAGTATACTTATTATGGTTCCCTCGAGCCACGCAGTATTGAGTTAGTAAGCCAATAAAATATAAGACGAATGAAAATACGTCTCATATAATGAAAACTGCAAAAAATTCTAAGAAGAGGCAACTAAACCGGATAAAAAATAGGCTGAATAATAAGCTTATTATTGAAACAAAATATTTTGCGATTAAAAAAAACAGGTCCTGGTCAGATTCGAATCCATGACCTTTGCCGTCTAAGACGTATTCGTTACCTCCAGACTAAGCGTGCCGGAGACGTTATAAAAATTGACTTCGCTATAACTCAAGTGATTCTGTTAAACAAGTTGCTAAACCAAAAAAATTCTATTCGATTTGATAACGCTTGCTAATCGCAATGTAATGTAGGTGATGGAATGAATCTTTTGGCCCGAGGTTGTTTTTTTTTCAGACAAATTTCCAACTTTTAATTTAATATTTTTGACAGGATTAATTTATACATCCAAAATTTTTTGATGTCCTGCATTACAGAATAATGCTAAGAAGAAAAGAAGAAAGTCTTTTTTACAAAAAAATATTATGCTGAAAAAATAACTAGAAAAAAATAGGAAAATACACAATCAACAAAAATTTCATAACTTTGTCGCGGATAAGGATCATAAAATGCCTTATCAAGCATTAAGAATCAATGAGTGACCGGCAGCTAAAGCGAAAGATCTTGGGTCCACACTTGTTGAGCCGAAAACGAAACTGAAGACATAAAACATTGAAAACTCTTAAAATATAATTTTTACGACCCAGCCCTCCTGAAAGAGACAAAAGCATTAAATACAATTCACCATTGAAACTGCGCCACAAGTTTGAATAAGCCAAAATTATATACCACGAACCTATTCAAGCGAAAAAAAAATCAAAAATACTCAAAAAGCAGAATTGATAAATTTACAAACTACAGACCAACTTTCAATTATAGTAAGAACAGTTTGAATCAAAAATTTAAAAATTGAATCGAAAATTGAGAAAACCGCAAAACCGGAAAAAATTTTCATTATTTATCATTTAAAATTTGAACTACTACCCCGCATGAACTAAGCAGTATTTTTGAATTTTTTTTTAAAAAAAATGAGAATGTCAGCCTTTAATCATGTCAGAATCTAGGCAGAAAGTGCAAGAAAAGTTGTTTACCGAAAGTAGTTTAAGCAATGTTAAGAAAGGTTCAAAATTGCCAATTTGGCATATTTAATATACAATAGACTTCGCGCCATTAACGCGTGAAAGGCTAATTAATTCGGCTTAAAAATTATTTCAAATTGAAAAGAATCAAGCTAGTTGGTCTAACAAATACGTTACTGCATGCCAAATATATCAAGTTGTACTTGAAATAATGTGGGTGAGCAAACTATACTCCAGAGAAGTTACAGGGCATTTTGATCGTCGCCCTGATACGAGCAGTCAGTCTTGTTATACTCTAGCGCATACTTTCAAACGGGCAGCAATTAATACGCTTTTATACAGTAGGAAGCACTGAGCTCGCTTTGAGCTCATATAACCCATACTGTTCAAATGATAACGCTGGAGCATTTACAACAGGGTGACCAAATACGCTGATGACAAAAGGGGACCTCTCATATATTCACAATAAATTAGGAATTGGAACCGAAAAACACTATAACTGTAGAAAAAAAATGGATCAAAATTTTTATTGCTCAAGCAAATTAAAACATTTGATCGATCACATTTGCAGACGTTGTTTCTGCCAACACAGACTGTCCTCTGGACTCCTTTTCAAAGCGCTCCTTTTGATCCATGGCCTTCGATAACTTCGCCTGCAGATCGTCAATTTCTTTTTGGGAAGTGTCAATCTTTCTTTTCAAGTCTGCAGAAGTAAGCTTTTTGTAGACGGCAAAATTTTCCCTGTCGACTTCGGCGTTTTTTGCGCGTTCTGAGTTGGTGGCAACATTCACTTGCGATGACTTCAGATAAGAAGAAGATGCTGTCGCGACTGAGTCATGAAGGTCGCGTGGAATAGTAACAGCTTCTATCTGATCTCTGGCGAAGAATGAGCGAACCCGCCGAAGAGCATCATACGTGTCCAGCAGAAAAAATGATTTAGATACTTGCTCTCTGCAAGTTTCATTTCACTGAAGCCGCTTTCCACTTGCATATTGTGCGGCACCACCAATATGTTGAACTCACAAAGCTGACGTACACTCTGGTGATTTTCCAAACTCTTGCTCGTAAACAGTTCAAAAATACACACACTGCCGCTGCTGACAAACAATGTGGCAATTCCATGCGATAAAATATAGCCACACTTTGTGTAGCCACACGCAATGTTTGTGTACGCCGAGTCAGGAAACATAACCGAGTACAAGTTGCGATTGCGCGAGAACGCATCACTCGATCGAAAAGATGACCCGTCAAGAGCTATTTTCAAGACATGCAGAATCAGAGCTTTTCGTTTGATGGTTTCTTTGTCGTTCTGCTGTGCCACTTGCTGTCTGATTGTCGGTTGACTTTGAGCCGCTGCACTAGCGGAGACATGCCTGCCTGTTTCTTGATGTCTTGAAAGAACAGCAGTACCCTTGCTTATGTTGAGCTCTTGATTGCAACATCTGCAACGAACTGCATGCGGATTGCCATGAACGCTCAGTGCCCACGGGAAGTCGTTTTTCATTGCGTCATTGAAGCGACATTTTCCCATTGCGTGATCTGAAAAAGATAACTTTGAAGCATCTGTAAAAAAAAATAGAAAAGGGGACCACTGAACGCTCGGGGTACCAAAAGGGGTACAAAGGGGACTGGTCCCCCAAAGGGGACCGATTTGGTCACCCTGATTTACAATCTTTACAGATACAATATTGAGGGACGCGGTCGAGTGATATAAGGCATGCGTCTCTTAACACGAGGGTGGTGCGTTCGAATTCCACTTCGGTCACGGTTAGAGGGTTCCTCAAGGAGGGAACGGCTGCGGCAAAATGGATGACATCCCCCTTTCCCACGGTTGGACATCCATTCAGTAGGGCCGGGGGTTAAGAAAAGAAAACGAAAAAAAATCTCCCATTTGCAGCCACATTGCTAAAATTTAGGCGAAGTTTTCTAAAATTTATATCAATATTTTTAAGGAAGTCATGAAATATAAGTTTCCCCAATAACAACTGCTAGATTAATGAGTTACAACAACATTATTTAAGTCCATTACCCAGAAAACAGTTCAGAAAAAAGCCTAATGCTTTCACTCTGCAACTATTTCACTCATACACTCTGTACTTCTTATTAATTCTAACAAGCTTTCAAACCGTTTTTTATTCAAAAAAGGAAACTTACTAGCAATTTTTTTTCTTTGCACTCCAAATTACGGGTCAAATAATTTAAAGCATTGAAAAACAAACCGTCATCTGATGTTTATCCGAGCACCTAAACTACTAATACCCCACTTCGTTTAAGTGTACTAAAATCATGCAATTAATGCTCATGCGAAAGCCACCAATTTTCTCAAAACAATAAAACTGGTCGACTCTTTATTAGCTCCAAATTTAGATGTTCCAAATTCTAATCAAGCAGTTTAAATAAACACGATCCCATTCCAAAAACTATCCTGTTCTACAACAGCCTGTCTGGTATATTCAGTAGATATTGGCCTAACAAGTCCAAGAATGATAGGTGAAATTTGAACTTTGTAAATGTATAGCCAGAGAGGGAAACGCAACCCATCAATTCATTAGCTGTTTAAAAACCAGCTTAACAATTTTAATGTCTAGTGCAAAGTATTTTTACAAGCTGTGATCAAATTGGAGAAAAACTCCTTTATGCATTAATCTTAACTAATTGTGAGCACAAGTCCTTCAGAGAGAGGGATTTCTAGTCAAAGAACTGTTAAATATGAGAAAAGATCATTTAATTAGACCTACTGTAGTCTTCCTCAGTAAAGGGCGAAACAAATTAAAAGAAGACATTTTAGGTCTTATGCATCACATTCCACATTCTTTAATTTAAGCTAAACCCATCAGTTAACTACTTTTTTCATTATTCTATCCCCCTTTTGGTCTTATTGGTATTGCTCCGCCCACTACTGATTCAGCCGCGCGTAAATTTTCACTTTCAATCGATCACGCTTTTTCAGTTTTAATAGCAACAAATCGTCAAAAGAACACTTCAAGTATTTCATTTGCGACTAGAAGAGACTTGTGATTAGTGCTCAGCTGATTAAACTTCATCTTCATTACAACATGGTAGCGGAAGCGGACACAATAAAAGGTCCCGGTTAAGTCCCTTTTAGTGGTTTCCATTCTTCATGGTTGTTTAATTCATTTTTATCTTTTTCGGACCTAACAAGAAACCACTTGCACTTTTCAGACACTTCAAAGTCATATTTATCTTCACACATTTTCGCCCATAATTTCTACTATTCCATTGAAAACTTTGTTTAATTCTAATCCTAATGAACAAGGAGAGCAGAGCTCAAGGACAAAACTTTTCCAAGCGCGGTTTTTCGGGTCATAATGTCAACCAAAGACGCAATACGGGCAGGTCTCGCAGACACACAAGAGCGTAAGTTAAATATATTTATTAAAACTAGAAAAACAATACAGCCTGAAAGATTCCAGGATTCCACATCTGAAAATAGATACCTGAGTTTTAAAAAAAGATACCAAAAAGTGACTTTTAGATTATAGTGTCTACATAGATACCAAGTGACCACCCTGTGTGACCTTTTGCGAGTTTCGTTTTGGGTTAAAAAACGATCGTTAACAATGCGTCTGCTTTCGAACCAATCAAGACAATTCGGCAAAAATACCATTGCAGCAATAATTATCGAATACAAACGACATTGCCTAGTAGCAAAAAATTGTTCGGCTTCGCTCCGCTGCGCTTAAATTCGACGCAAGAGAAATTCCCGAGAATCAGTGGTTGTCGCTAATCTAGATTAGTTGGATGAAATGGCTTAGATGGATTAAATAATTGGCTTAAATTTCTGGCGTATTAAGTCTCAAAATAAAATTTTCCAAATGTCTATCTGTATGAATTGTCTGAACACGATTCACTTCTAGAGAGACGAATGACACAAGTGGTGGAAACCTGGTCAAGACCTGGACACCGCTAAAGAATGCAGTGGCCAATGCGCCCTGCTGCCCAGGCATCTATAAGATAGGACTCACTCATGACAACTGGATCGAAGTGGTCTACATTGGATCATCTTCTTCCGATAGAACACTGCGAGAGGTCGTCACTTCGGTAAGAACACACCGCAATGCAGACATTCTTTTTAATCAAGAAATTCCGTCGAATTGAGATCTTTCTATCCTCGAATTCTAGGTGCTTATATAGATGCTTGCATACAAGATTTTGTTGCCGCCAGACCTTTACAATGTCTTGACGCCGCCGTCAAGGCTCCAACTCATAGTAATTTTGAAGCTTAAGCTAGTACCGATTGCTTCGATTTCCGGTTCAAACTTTGTAATGTGTTTATGAGTAGCTCAAACGAAAATTATTTATGCAGAAAAATATCGAAGTTAATTTACGTGACACCAACAAAACGCATCGGGCTCAAAACAAGCCGCTTTTGTTTAGGTTGTGTACGGCTACGAAGGAGGGGAGCGCCTGGCGATGATGGTGGTGAATCCGTGCACTCGCAAGAAACTGATGGTGCAGTGGATCACCAGTGTGTACCCCGAGGAACTGATTGAGGACGAGTTGGAGGAGTACATTGCAACCAACCACAAAATACCTGAGTACAACACACCCATCGACCCCACCAAGGCATGTTAAACTAAAGACAAAACGAATTAAGAGTCCTCACAGACAGTAACAACGAACGAGTGTTGTGGAAAAACACGATTCAACATGGCCTCTTCACCAATGTTAAAACTTAACAAGGGTAGCCGGTTACTGTGCAAGTACCACAGAAAACAACAGCCTCGAAAAAGTGAAGAAAAAACTGGTTTCTTTCTTTCAAATTGTAATGTTTTGTTCGTGGCGTGATACAAGGATCTAAACAAAAGTATAGACTAGTTATAGTAAACTCAATTTTTTTCGATTTTTATTTAATTTCTTAATCTTTTTGCCCTTCTTTAAATCCTTTTTTTGCTTGCTCGCTTTATGATATGGCACAAGCCTCATTCCATACGAGCTTTTTCTCAGCTAATCAAAATAGAGAGGAAAAAACCAAGAGCTACGCCATAGTTCCTTGCAACTTAATGAAGTGGTCGAAAAAAATGTGTTTTTTTAAAATTAATTGTAGACAAATTAACAAAAACTTCCATCCCAGCAATAAACTCTTTTAAAATTGAATATGGTGTGATGAGGTAATATCAATAAGCTCGAAAAAATAACATTTATTCTGCAATAAAAGTATTATGCTCGCTAATCTCCAAAACTGATCCAAATTCGTTAAATTAATAAGAGATATTTCTCGGCAAATAACTCGGTCAATAAATTAATTTCGGCATTATTTCTATTGATCTGAACATCATATAACATTTTTAGCATCTGTCCGTTTTTTGTACAAAACGGCGCAAGCTAGCCACAAGAACCGGTCGGTAATGTCCTTGAGACAAATTGCTCTTTTTGGCGGTCAACCTTAATCAAGGCTGAACCGAATTAGAACCAAAAAACAGTTAAAATAGGATGTAACCCCCGTTTTTAGTATACTAATACATGGGCAGGTGGGGGACTCGAACCTACGTCAACTGTTAACCTGTATAATCGGCGTTAGCTTAGGCCACTCGGCCAACTGTGCTTATTGTTGTTACATTTTGGTTCAGTTTTATATGCATCTATACTCTACATTCTATACTCTACATTTGCATTGCAACATCCTCCCCCCCTGAAGAAGGAAGAACCGGAGCGAGCTTAACGGTCGGCCGCGTGACTTCACGGGTTGCGGTCCTGACAAGGGCGGATCGGGCGCAACCGTCCTGTCCGTAGTTTAGCTTGACGATTCGGGCGAGAGGGTAGTACCCACGCGGACTATCGGGCTCAATCACCCACACGAGATCGCCTGTTTTAAGAGTGAAGTCAGAATGAGTGTGCCACTTGACACGCTTATTCAGCGAGGGAACATATTCTCGAAGCCAACGAGACCAAATCGCGTTAGCATATGACTGCGCTCGCACGTACCTTTTCTTGTGATCGAAGTGCTCCCCGGGTAAAAGCGAAGGAAAGCTTGTGGCATGTTGTCCAAGCAAAAAATGGTTTGGGGTTAACGCTTCTAACTCACGTGAATCGGTACTAACGGGAGTGATTGGCCTCGAATTCAAAGCCTGTTCAACTAAGCAGAGTGTTGTTCCTAACACCTCTTCAGTGACTCGCCTACTGCCTAGGATATCGTACAGCACGCGCTTCACGCTTCGGACGAGGCGTTCCCAGGAGCCGCCATGATGGGGTGCGCCTGGCGGGTTAAATTTCCAAGTAACACCTTTGTGTGCAAAAATGGTCGGAGCCATGCCATTCCAGCTCTTGATGCAGGCAAGTAATTCCTTTTCCGCACCAACGAAGTTCGTGCCATTATCCGACCAGATTGTGCTTGGCGTACCACGGCGCGCAACGAACCGTTCAATGCCCATGACACACGAACTGGTGTCCAGAGACGGTACAATCTCAAGGTGTACAGCCCTGGTGGTGAGGCAAGTAAAAAGGAATCCCCATCTTTTTTCCGTGCTTCTGCGAACCGGAACGTAAAGCGGTCCAAAGTAATCCACACCCGTATGATTGAAGGGTGGTTGCTTGTATCCGAGACGTTCGACCGGTAAATCGGACATAATTGGCTGGATGGTACTTGCTTTGCGTTTACGGCATGTCACACATTGATTTTCGACAGACCGAAGTAGTCGACGCAACCCAAGTATTGCAAATTTCATATTTAAAACGGAGCGCATGTAATCTAATCCTTGATGAAAATGCTTATGGTGGAGGCTGCGGGCCAACAAACGAACTAAGGTATGTCGGGCATCGAGTATTATTGGGTGCTTAGTATCAAACTCGGTATCCACTAAGCGCACAATCCGTCCGGTGGAACGAATGATTCCAGCGGGACCAATAAATGGCGAGTATGTGGCAATTTTACTACTATTCTTAATAGGTTTGCCAGCGGTGAGTGTTTTTAACTCAACGGGAAAGGATTCCATCTGAGCAAGATGAATCAGTTTGCTTTCTGCAATATCAAGTTCAGTGGGGTCGGTGATTCGTAAGTCTTTACCACGAAAATGCTTATGTGAAGGCAACACCCTCAACATAAAAGCGACTACTCGTTTATATCTTGTAAAGGAACTGAACCTTTCCCAATTGAACCCGTGTTCGGGATGTTTTATTGATGTGACATCGGTGACGAAGGAAGATGATGTCTCCAAGCAATTATCAACATCACAAGAAGGACCCTTCAAACGAATTTTATTGATTACACGTTCGTCGGGTAAAAACGGCCAATCAGTAGTCCTGAGAATGCTCGGACCAATAACCCAGCTGCTATCCTTGAGGGCTTCCGAAGAAATCCCCCGCGTACCGGTATCAGCTGGATTATCGCCGCTCAGAACATGGTGCCACTCATCAATAGTGGTCGACTCGAGGATTTCGCCGACACGATTAGCGACGAATACAGGTAATTTTTCAGTGGAGTTTAGCCACTGCAAAACTGTTGTACTATCTGTCCACATAAAGACATGATTAATAGAGACGGTAAGGGCGGTCAGTATATCATCTTTTAGTCGTGTGGCGAGCAGAGCAGCTTGAAGCTCTAGCTTCGGTATCGATAGCGCTTTCATGGGCGCAACGCGAGCTTTACCAAAGATGAAGGATATTTGAGTTTTATGCGAGCTCGCGAGTCGCGCACGCAAAAAACCAACAGCACAGAAAACGTCCTGCGAGCTATCACCGAACATGTGGAGCTCAATTTGATCAACAGGCTCTGTGAAGTAACAACGGGGAATAGTCAATTGCCCTAAGAGAGGGAGACCGGAGTGCCACTCGAGAAACTTATCTCTTATGTCTTCTGGCAATTCGTCGTCCCAACTTTGACCACTGATTTTCCAAATATCTTTCAGTAAAAGACGGGCCCTAACTGTGTATGGAGCTACTAACCCAACAGGGTCAAACACAGAAGAGACGAAACTCAAGACGGTTCGTTGAGTTATTGCTTTATCGAGAGGACGATCCACGCCTCTGCTAACAACCAATGTGTCTTTCACATGGTCCCACTTAAGACCTAAGACGTGTGATGATCGTTCGGCACCGTTACATATTTCCTTGATGGGTGAAGATGAGGTTTCGGATTCCTCGGGGTTCATTGCTGAAGTGATTTCATCAGCATTACTGACAAATTTAGTCAAATTAAATCCTCCCAATTTTAGTAAGGAAACCAAATCGCGACTAGTTTTAATTGCTTGGGTAACGTTCTCGAATGAATCCAAGTAATCGTCCATGTAAAACTTTTCATTTACGACTGAGGCGGCCTCAGGGTATGTGGACATATTATCAGTTGCTGTTTTTTGCAACGCGAAATTGGCGCACGTAGGTGAATCCCGTGCGCCGAATATATGGCGAGTGTACTGATGAACTACCACATCGGAAGTGGTATCCTCCCGCCACAAAAAACGGAGCGAAATTTGATCGCGGGCAAGGACTCCTACCTGGAGGAACATACCCTCTATATCCGCGGAGACGGCGTACTTATGTTGACGGAATCGCAAAAGCACAAAAATTAAATTTTGGAGTAGGTCAGGACCCACCAATAAGGACTTATTTAAGGATGTGCCGTGAAACTTAGAAGCCCCATTAAGGACTCGGCGCACCTTACCCGGCTTATTCGGATTTACGACGGGATGGTGCGGAAGATACCACTCGCGATCGGAACGCTTACGTGGATCATGCGGTTCGACGGTAACGACATAGCCTTTCCTAATGTCCTCTCTAATTGTTTCTGTGTATCTTTCGCGCAGCTCAGGGTCTTTACTTAACCTTCTCTCCAATGATTTAAATTGGGCGAGTGACGAGTAATAATTGTTTGGTAGACTGACATTACTATCAATCCAAAGCATAGGCACAATGTATCTTTCGCCATTGTGAACGGTTTCAGAATTGAGGATGGATAAAGCATGTTTATCCGCGGCGGAACGGGCATCGACTTGTTTGAAAGCACCATACGATTCCAACTCGTACCAGGATTTTATCTGGTCGGTCAGAGAAGAATCTTCAACAACACACTTGAAACACGAAGAAGTAGAATTACCGGACGGCGGCAACGGACCACTTAAGACCCAACCTATCGGTAGGCGAACGGAACACGGTGAGTTTTTATCATCTCCCAAGATGAACTCAATGGGTCTAACGGCGTGGTAGTAGTCTTGTCCGATAATAATTTCAACGTCCTCATAAGTATATTGAATGGGCTTAATAGGTGCTAATTGTGGATATTTATTCTGCAAATCAGCAATATTGATTAATTCGGAACCAATCCGAATACTGTCTTTAACATATGCACAGAGAGAAAATACGAAATCACTATTATTCGGCTCGGAGGAAACTGTAAACTTGACTCTCTGAGTCTCAACAACGGTGGTCGAATTGAAACCACTAATTGACAAGTTAACGGGCTCCCCTACTAAGCCGAGACGCTTTACGAGTGACGAAGACACCCAGGAGTGAGTCGATGCACTATCACAAAGAACCAACGTCAGGAGACTGGTTACATCCGAGGATACACCAAGTGTTGCAATTGGCAACAACCCTTTAGAAGATTCAATGTCAAGTACATCACTAACAGCGGCATGGGTGGAAGTGTTTAAATTCTCCTTGGATTTGTTTGTTCCAGCCTTATTCGAGACATTTGAATTTTCCTTCCGAGGAAATATTCTTTCGGCTCCATGGAGCAAGACATTATGTGTGCTATCACACTCTGGCTTCGGGCACTTTTTTGCTCTAGAACATTGCCGGAAACTATGATTGCCATTGAGGCAAGCGAAGCAAAGTTTCTGTTCAGCTACGTATTTTGCTCGCTGAGTAGCATGCTTTTCCTTAAAAACAGCACAATTCCACAATGCATGACTACCCTTACACAAAACGCACGGCGGAAACTTAGACTTATCCTGAGACTTATCCTGAGCCTTACTAGTTACCTGGCTATTGGCTGCAAAAACTTTGGTTGTTTTTGGTTTAACCGGTTCTTCATTTTTTGCCTTAGAGCTGAGTAAACGTAATCTTTCATGCCCCTCGGCCTTTTCTTTCAACCAGTTGTTAAAGTCTAAGAGCGTTGGTCGCTGCCAATTATGTCTAACAGTATGCATCGACCAAGCCTCCTTGAGGTTAGGCGGAAGTTTACTAACAGCTTGGTTTAACAGGTTAACACTCTTTAGATCATCGTTGAAAGACAATGATTTGAAAACTGCTACGAGGCCAGATATGGCAGAGGAGAAACTAATGACATTTTCCGAATTGTGCATCTTAAGTGGAGGAAAAGTATTCAGCTTATCAAGATGCGCACCAACAATGGCATGTGGTTGCCCAAACTTCCGTTGCAAGGTGGCCAGTGCATCCTTGTACATAACGCCACTATAACTAAACTCCGCAATTGCGGTTTTTGCTTTGCCTGTGACGAGCGTTTTTAAGTATGTCAATTTCGTATCATCGGTGAGAACAGCGGAATCAACGGTGGACTTAAACTGACCAAACCATTCGTGCCAGTTTAACGGGTTGCCGTCAAACTGGGCTAACTTCCATTCAGGAAGATGATCTTTGCGGCTATGCATCAATAATTCCACCAATTCACGAGCGGAGAGAGGTCGATCCGATGAACAACCTTGGTTCGGATAAGCGGGAGACGGTGCGTAGTCCTCGTTGACTGGCTGATAACCAGTATTAGTTTGATTGACAAAATGCGGAACATGTTGTGGATGAACTGGGGGAGTATTAAAATACACAGTCCCACCACTAGTATACGGAGAGGCGGTGTTACACGATGGGACAATAGTTGTCACATTAGAAAAAATGTTTCCAGCATTACAACACTGAGCAGGCGTGACGATTGGAGTTGTAGCTGCCAATCGCCATAAGTTTGCATCACTTGTGTAGTAATCGTTGATACTAGGTGACACAGTATGCGGAACAAAGGGAAGATTATGTTGCGTCTGGACTGGCGCTGCATGGCAATTAGGTGCCGAAAAGAAAACCGGCGTTGGGTTTACTCCAGAAGATGAGAAGCCACCGCCAGCAAATGCAGGCGACAAAGAAACAAAACCAGAACCGGGTTGGGCCGGTAACATTGGGACAGGTAATGATTCCGGTTGCGCGATGGCAAAACTACCATTAGTTATGTTTGAACTCATGGTCTGTAAAGGAACAGCAGACGGTGGTGGTAGCACGTGTGCACTAGAATGCATATTGTTAACTGGGAATGGAACAGAGGCTGGGAATGAAACAGAAGCTTGCAATGGCAAACGGCTTGCACTGCCAAATTGAGGCATAGCCCGATGTCCATAACTATGGATTCCAGGGTCACTCAATGCTGTGTGCTCATGGTTATGACTATTACTGGTGTGAATTGCATGAGCAAGGAGGGCGGAAGTCGTCGGTCCTGACGAAACGGGTACATGAGTGAAGGCCTGCAAACCTGGCGCACTAGCAACGTCGGGAGGTGCTTGTGAACTAACAGAGTCTACCCAATCATTAGTTCGATCGGTTGCTACCTTTGAAATAGGTTGACTTACTCCTGTTAAGTTACTTTCCGCTACCTTCTCGCTAACCTCAGATGAACTGTCCTCAAGTTCAAACGCTTTCAATTCCATTTCAATTAGTTGCTTTTTATGATTTTCAGCCAATTGCTCTAGTTCCAGCTGACTTTGTTCAAACTTAAGACGGTTCTCTTGCTCTTTAAGTCTTAAAGATACTTGATACTGCCTTTCCAGCTCCTCATGGCGTCGTTTTACTAAAGCTAACTCATGCCGTTTCTCACTTGATGACATAGTGCGAACAGTCGACGTATGACGAGTGGAAGCAGATTTATCAGACTTATGTGAGTCAAGCTTTCTACTATCCTTAGACTTATTAGAGACCTTAGACCTGTTTTCAGATACTCGTGCTGCTGAATCACTTGTTTTGTGCGAGTGTGAGGATGTCTCAGACCTAGTTTGTTGTAAAGATCCCTTGCTCCCTGTAATGCCGGCTGCTGGAAATGACGAAGGTTCAAGGCTCATCTTGTAACTCTGAGCTTCGTGCATTACTTTATCGTTCATTTCGGTTACTTTCTTAAGCCAAAGGTCTTGCTGAGCAATAATTTTTTCAGGATTTTCTGTTTTTCCCGCTAACCTAATTAATTGCTCATTGACGTCGACAGCTTTTTCCAACGCAATTTTACATTTGTAAACAGCATTATCAATTTTTGTAGTGCGACTATTATTCTCAATGTACTCAAGTAATAATGAGTGACCTTTAAGCAGCTCATTTTCTAGATTTAGACGGGTTTCGAATAACTTGCGTATCTTACTTTGGAATTTTTCGTCCATGTTTTTCACAAATTGACAATATTCTACGGATGCTCACTTATAGAAAACAATCAATAAAATGAGATACTGTTTTGGTATGTAATCAAATTTGCATTAGTAAATCAACATTAGCTTACAAGACGGGGGAACTTGACGTCTCAAAGCTTCTACCTGAAGCCTATTTCTTATAGCTTTCCGAGCTTTGAGGGGTAAGCGGTTTCGCTTCTTACGTGTCTTAAGGATGTTAAGATTAGCGCTATAACGCCTTAGAAGGAGGAGAGTCTTTAACTCAAGGGAAGGAGGCTGGTGAAGCTCTTTGTACTTCTCAATTAGTACCTGGTCCTTAGCCTTACGCTTAGAGATAAAGTCTTTAACGACGTTGAGAATGAGAATACCTGTTGAACCTAAACTTTCCTCTATATCCTCGGTTCCGTTGCGTCTACAGTATACGATCGCACAAATGTTTGTCCTATACCTTAATAACAAATTGACAAGTTGCTCACTACTCAGCTTGCGGTTATTGTTGCTGCGGTGCCTACTTATCGAGTTATTTATGGCGTCGTGCCAAATTACGAGGTCGTTACGGTGCGACAAGTAGTGATGAAGGTAGTACTGTATTGTTTTCTGAGAGTCCCTAGCGTTAAAGTTCAAACTTAAACCTGGCTTCGTAAAGCAAGTATCTTTGACGCGCTTCTGGGACGGAGCGGGAAGTTTTCGGAGCGCGTGATCCAAAGAACTAGCTCCTAGAATGAATACCATACACTTAGGGGACCTATGCGACGGCTTCGTTACGCTTAAGTACCAATGGGGTTGGAAAATTAAGTAGGTCGGTTGAACTCCAACAACACACACGGAGTAAACCTGAGGATGAAAGAATTCAACTTAACTCACTTAATATCACCGTACCTGACCACTTAACTTTACTGTCACGCAACGAAGTCAATAATATGACGGGCTGAAACGGCTTTGTTTTACTCGAAGCGAACTGGCTTTCAGTTTCACCAATGGTGGGTGGGGGATCAGGCAAATTGGTTAAGTTCCAACAACACACGCGGAAGAAACCTGAGGATGAAAAAACTCAACTTAATTTGCCTGATATTTCGCTACCAGACCACTTAATATAAGGTTGGTGTCATCTTACAGCACAGTTTCGCAGAGTTCTGGAGACGTTTTGAGGATTTTTTGGCAATTTTTTTACTTTTTATACAAAATTTTTCAGAAAATTTTGGTCAGCAGGTTCGAGTCATAAACCAACCCAAAAAACTAGTCCAGTACCTCTTGTCTATGTTCCGATTTCACTGATTAATATTCCGTTCACATATATCCAAAAATTTTTGGTATCGAGAAAAAATGTCAAGTCAGTTTGTCTATGTACCGACTAAGATATTTCAGTTCAACGGAACTGTCCAAAATTTTTGGGTATTGAGAAAAATTACCGGGGGCTAGCTTGCGGAAAAATTTTTCAAGATGTATGACAGCGTATAAAATTTTATAGCACAATATGAGAGTCTTAAACTAGTCGAGTCTTACAGTTTTAATTGGAGACTGGCGACACCGGTTTCGGGTTGTCAAACCATCGGCCAGACGCAGAGAAGTTGTTCCATGATTGCTTCTATCACTTCCACAAAACGTCTGTAGCTGGTCTGCGCTTGACAACTCAATCGACACTTGAATTTCTCGGTAGGCCTCAATCTTATCTGCACCTCAGTAATCTGCAACACATGATCTGCTACTCATCAATCAGTCTTGTGGGTTGTATGGTTACAGGAAATTGTTCTGTTGTGTGCACTACGGAAAAGGAATGGTCACCACGAAGATGAAGTTGTCGGGAAAGGAATCGAACTCTAGTGCATCTGTGCTTAGATGTCTCTGCAGTTGGTCACGCTGCAGCGGCCTCTGATGTTCTTGCAAACAAATGTCTGCTGCTCTCGGAAATCCTGCTGTGAATTTACTGCGAGATTCTCCGTGTTTTTCGTCGCTGCGATATTCTCAGCGTATTTCAAAAGAACGAGAGGCGGAACAAAAACAAACGCTCGTGTCCCTTGTGGGGCGCCAAAAATATGCTCGCTAATCTCCAAAACTGATCCAAATTCGTTAAATTAATAAGAGATATTTCTCGGCAAATAACTCGGTCAATAAATTAATTTCGGCATTATTTCTATTGATCTGAACATCATATAACATTTTTAGCATCTGTCCGTTTTTTGTACAAAACGGCGCAAGCTAGCCACAAGAACCGGTCGGTAATGTCCTTGAGACAAATTGCTCTTTTTGGCGGTCAACCTTAATCAAGGCTGAACCGAATTAGAACCAAAAAACAGTTAAAATAGGATGTAACCCCCGTTTTTAGTATACTAATACATGGGCAGGTGGGGGACTCGAACCTACGTCAACTGTTAACCTGTATAATCGGCGTTAGCTTAGGCCACTCGGCCAACTGTGCTTATTGTTGTTACATTTTGGTTCAGTTTTATATGCATCTATACTCTACATTCTATACTCTACATTTGCATTGCAACAAGTATTGTGAGACATCTTTGAAATCCGGAAGATTATCATCAACTTAATCACTAGTGAATAAGTTGGTGCACTATGAGGCAAATAATACCAAAATTGTTTGAAATAAGTGCCCCTAAATTGCGAGAAAACTTTTTCCTGTACAATTTAGCTCACTTAAAAGCTAAAAGTCTTGAAGAGTTTATATGTTCTTCATCCATAAACGAATTATGTGAAAACATTCATTTGAAAAATTTCAGGGTCTCTACGTGGTTGTGGACTGTCACGTTCCTTCGGACCCTAATGACGTTACAATTCCTGGAAGCACACAAGGAACTGGCGGGGCGGCGACGAGTGCCTCAATCGGGCGGGGGCGACAACACAACACAAGGAGCGAACAACCCAGCGACACATGCCCACATTGCAACGAAAAGATAATGCGATTCGCTTTTTCTAATGTACGAATATACTGAAAATTACGACCAATGAACAGATAAAGTCAAGAAAGAGATAAGTGAATACGAAAAGTTAAGGTCAACAATGAACTTAATGACCAGTGAGCTGAAATTTGGTCATCCTTAAAAATTGATCAATCTCAATAACAGAAAAGAGTTCTAGTTTGTAAAGAAATTCATCATATATATAGTACACAGATAAAGATTCATTTATAGCCTGGATTATAAGCTTTCAAAGTTAAGGAGATAAATAAATATTCTAATTGAATTTGAGCCCAGGAAAAAGCCGAAAAATTGGTCTATTAAAACAAAAACATTATTGCAATTAAATCGTTTGAATCAGCAAGAAAACAACAAAATCATAACATCCACATTGAATTTCGACAAAAAAAAATTGAATGACAACCGGAATAAAAAATTCTTTAAGTATAAGCAAATGGAAAGCGCCGAAAATTATAATTAGTTGAACATTAATATTCGGTCAGCTGCACCCGCCATTGATGAAAAGAGGTTGCATTTAGTCGTCTTCTCCAGCGGGAATTGTGTCCTTGATGATACCCAGGAACTTCAACTTAATCTCCGTCGTTGGATTACCTAAACATTTATATCTTGTTAACAGAGCAGTTACCGCTGAAAACTCAATCGGAAGATTGAATCGGAAGCTTAATTAAAAACAGCTGAATAGAGAAAATATTTCGTAGCATTTTTCAAAAAACACTTGCCTAATAGGACATCTTGTACGAATGAGCACTGTACGTCTTGATGGACCGCAGTAAGAGCACCCTTGATCACTCCACAGAGGATGTTTGAGTAGAATAGACCCTGGTGCTTCTCTGGTAACTCCACAAAATCAGCCAGAGGGTTCTCTTTCAGTATTAGACTACACTCGGTCATTGCTGAGTTCCAGTTGGTTGCCTAGTATTACAGCATAAAATTGTAGAAACTTATGGATCTTTATCAAGGACTCCTAAAAGTCAAAAAAAAATAAACTCAACGATATGAGTTCAAATCGAGATTTTTAAAATACATATTTTAACGCAGGCGAATAGAGCTTCGCACCACTTGCGATACAAGAACATATGCCAGTTTTATGGCGTAAAAATTGATTGTAAGAAACTGCGAAATAAGAAACTTTGCAATAAGATAGAATCAGTATTTCAAAATAATTCAACACAGAGGTGAAACAGCTTCGGATCACTTGCGATAACACATAGCATTGCAAGCTAGCAGAAAAACTAAATGAATGCCACTCAATCAACAAAATCACAACTACTGAAAAACAAACTGTTGCCATGAATTCTAAATTTTACCAGGCCCATCCCGAACTATAAAAAAAATTTTAAAACCATTTTTCCCTTGAAAGGACGCAAAAATAGGTCACTATGCCCATAAAAAATAAAACGAAGTGAGGCCAAATAAAGCTTTTAAGCGAAAATAAAAATCACATTTAATCAATTACCAATTGAAAAAATAAATCCAAAAGACTTTCAATTATACAGAAAAGCATTAGCAGCACAACAAATATCCAAGTTAAGGCGACTAAGCCGACATTTTTTGAAACGGAAAACCTCCCCTTTGAAAACCGGTCCTGGTCAGATCCAAAACTGAAAAAAATTGCAGTCCCAGGCGTAGTAGTTACCTCTAGACCAAGTGTGGCGGATAACCCAAAAATGCGAATTTATTATGAGCCAAGCTATCTAATGACTCAACTGAGAATTATTTAACAAGTTGTAAAACTGAAAAAAGTCAATATACCAATTTGATAACGCATGCTCATAACGTAGCTGCTTATGCAGGCAAAAGTACTATAACATGTTATTTCTATTAATCCCTCAGCCTTGGATTTGGCACGTTAGTTTTGAGAAAATGACAAGAAAATTTTTTTAATTATTGGTCAAAACTCCCCCACGGAAAGGCCGTAGAAAGTGGGGCAAGGTACAAAGATACTATCAGAATAGAGAGTAGCCAGTTTTTGTAGAGAGGCACATAGAGAGTAGCCAGGTTTTGTGTAACACTTTTAAAAAAAATCAGTTAGGTAGTTTGAGGGAAAGTAAAATTTCTGCGAGAAGTGCAAAAAACTCAAAAGCGTCTCAAAAATATCAAAATAATACATATAATTTTCAAAACTTTGTGCTAAATTAAATTCTTTTCACAAAAACTCCATGTAACACTAATGAAATTTCATTTCGCATCGAAAACATAGCCCACAGACAATTAGAAAAGAGTCAATGAACGCAATTAAAGTGAAAAAAATACCGACTTAATTTTTGAAAAAATCTCAAATTTCGCATTTCAAAGAAAAAAAAATAGATGTCCATGAAGCTCTTCGAATTTCTAGAATAACTTATGATTGGTACTTTTTCGATAAAATTAACACAATTTGAGAAGACTGGATTAAAAGGTAAATTTTTTATTTCGCTGGGAAATCTGATAATTAAATTCCACTTTCGAAATTAGAAGTCGATCACGTTTTTCGTGAATTATTCATTTTTGCTTTTCGACAGTGGAGTTTAACTTCCTTTTAATAAAGAAATTAAGCTGAACTTCAAAAAAAATAAAATTCAAACTGCGAAAAAGTGAATTTGAGCCTGAACAAATTTTAAGACTTTTCCTGAAAAGAAAACAAAAAAAATCAACGCGACCTATATAAGAGTCTGAAATACTTCTGACTCTTAAAAATTTAAAAAACGGTAACAAAGCCGACAGTTATGGAGCAGACAAATGTTGAGCCGAAAAAAAAAGCAATGAAAATATATTTTGATCATCAAATCTCTCAAAATGAGACCTCTGAGCTGATTCAATATGAGCCAAGTCGTTCAAGCCGCACAAAAAGAAAAAAGCAAAAAACGGTAGTCCGAAAATCGGTGTTGGTTATATTAACAACCAACAAACATAAATTAACAACCAACAAATCTCCATTTACAGTGCGCATTTTAAATGCAGACATCGCTTGTGTAATTGTTGAAACAGCCAAGAATGCATCAAAACTCCAGAATTTGCAATTTTTCTCAGATGACTAGTAGAAGACTGACCTCTACGGAGGATATTCCGAAGTACTGTTTAAAGGCACTCTTGCAGATGACTTCCACTGACTCTTGGAATGCTTTACATCTAGGCATCTGTGAGCGGGACAGGAAGTCTTCAATAAGTCGAGTGCCAATATTGATACCTATCTTCTCCAGCTGCGTATTCACCTGGTAAAAAGAAACCGTTTTATTGTAGCACATACAATATCATCCAGTACGTATTACTGATTTGCCAGTTTTTAAGTAATAGCGATTATTTATTGAAAAAAAAATGTTAATGTGACTTGCGCAGCTAATATGTATTAAAATATTGCTGCTTCCAATATTTCCTCGTTCTGGTATACCAGAAGCATGAAAGACATGAAGTCTTATAGAAAAGCTGACTCGCGGTAAGCCTAAAAACAAAAAAATAACAAGAGACGTAAAAGAGTCGTAAATTAGAAACAATCAGTAATTCAATAATACTTCAAAATGCTTCGTATGAAAGCGATGCTATGCCAACGACTACAACAGTCTCTCCTAACCTCAGCGTCGTTCTCGTAGTCCCTGATGAGTTGGAACACTAGAGTGCCGTAGCTGAGGGACAGCAGATCCACATTCACCTTCTTCATCTCACCCCGACTGCTACTGCCGCCCTGTCTCCCAGTCATTCTCGTTCCCCTTCAGAGCTAGTTTCACTGTTTTTCTACTGCAAATAGAGAGCCAATCAATTTCTAAATGAAAATGTTGATGGAATGAAATCTTCAACTGCATTTGAAAAAAAAAATTATGTTGCAAATCGTCAAAAATTAAATCACACAAATTTATGCAGAATAGTCCAACTGCAGTTTTTATTTATATGCACTCACACTAACTCAAATGGTTGCCCTCGGGAATTGCAGGGAACTTTCTTTCACTGTTGTTTTGAACGTGCAATGCGCATCATACAGACTCTGAAAAACCGATACAAAAATATTAGGGGAGCCAAGAAGGGTAAAAAACCTGCAGACACGCTACGCCAAAAAGTCACTCTAAAATTTGATGCATCATACTTTTGATCAAAAATATCCAGGGACCGCAGATCGTTGCGGAGAAACAAACAAATCGTTGCGGAGATAAAACCAACAACAGTAAGAGGCCAGGCTGGCATGAACAATTCCTACGCGGAAAATGGACAGAACTCAGAGTTGTGAACCAAATATTACAAGATATTACCAAAACAAATGGTTAACTACAGATGAAAAATCAATTGCGGTACCTTTTCATAGCCACCTGGTCAAGATGCATTACAAGTAAGTCTTTCACACAGAGTCGAACCTGAGGTTCGCACTATTTGCGATACAACTAGATTGATCAAAATGAAAAGATATTTGCGAAATTCAAATTTCAAACTAATAAACTCAAACTATTTTAACAGAGAACTAATAAAATATTTTACGTCCACCTAGACCTCATAAAACACATAGGCACACAAAAATTTTTTGCGCATCAAATGACGCAAAAAGAGACTACTAAGCCGATATAAAACAAGCCAAAAACTATTAAGCCGAAAAAAGGAAATTTCAACACCGAGTAGTTAAAATACAACCAACTTATAAAAAAGCGGAGAGGAGCCTAAAATTTGTGCTTCTCTTGAAACGATCCAAAATTAGATCACTAAGCCGATAAAAACAGGCGGAAATAAATGAGGCCGATCAAAGTTTATAAGCAAAATAAAACAAGACTGCTCGTATCAGGGCGAAGCCCTGAATGTTCCGACTGCCCATTAAGGTTTATGGAGCAGTAAAATTATTAAAAAATTAAAAAGTAATAAAAAAAAATGAAACTTTTTTCTTCAAAAATTTGAAATTTTTTTTTATAAAAATCATCCCCCCACACGCGATGTAAAGTACTAAAAGATAGATTTCGCTACTTGTAACAAATCAATTATGGTAAATAAGCTTCGTTAAACCAATTTGGAACGATTTCTAAGACGGATTAACTCTCCGCTTACGCGTTAATAGCGCGAAATATATCGCGCGTTAATTGTCCCAAATTGGCCAAAATGGCAATGTTTAAACCCTCATAACTTTACGAAAAATGATCACAGGTGAAATATCTTTTCAAATTTGAGCTCAAGACAACAATACCTTTCGAATGATATTTAAAAAAATCCGTCAAAAATGGCTAGTTAAAAAGTCGAAATTTGTCTGAAGAAAAAAAACCCACCCGAGCACAAATATTCCGTTACTTTCGTATCGAAAGTCGGAACAAAAACCAAAGAAGAAAATACGAAGTCAAAGAAGGTAACATCAAACACTAAAAGTTACATTAAAGAAAAACGCGAGCACAAAAAGGATTACAAGATGCGGTAATTAAGCCGACAAAAAAATAAGTAGACAAATAATTGACAATTAATTATATTTGAAACAGACTATTTCCCGTTTGAAAAAAAAACACAGATCCTGGTCATATCCGAACCGAAGACCTTTGGCGTCCAAAGCGTATTGGTTACCTCCAGGCTACGTGCACCGGGAGAGTCCTGCGAAAATGGTTATTTACGGGGAAAAGTCTAGAGCCCGAGTGCAATACACTTGCTTATCGCAAGGGTAATAAGTTTAAAAATAATTATTCTGATTAGGAAAAAATTTAACCAGCTTCCTTTTAAAAATCCATTCATTGAATCTTGCAATAACTCGTGATGATTCAAAACATTATTCAAAGCGATAACTCCAACACCAGATATTACTCAAGTTTTGAAATTAAGAGTTATCGTCTTATAGCTAACCCAAAAGCAATACTTTGCAACCCGCCCCAATATGTTATTTTAGTTGCACGTATATCGTTGATATAATGAAGCTGAAAACGAACCCAAAAACTTCGACTTCCGTTGGAAAAAAACTAACTCTTAGTATAACACAAAAAATTGTGGATGTAAATACAGAGTAACGCTTACAGATTTAACTTTTAAGCGAAATCCAGTTACAAGTCAAACCAAATTTGTCTCGACTGCTTTTAAGCTTTAATGTATATCGTTGGTTTAGTGGGGTTGAAAACGAACCCAAAAACTTCGGTTGGAAAAAAAATCTAAACTCGTTTGGGTCTCAAAATACTGCTGGAAACACCAAAGCTAAATTTTAACACAGAGGCGAACGGGAGTTTCGCGACACTTGCAATACAATTAAAACACTGCATTACAAAATCTTGAAAAAAAAATCTCCTTTTTCGAAAAAAAAATAGGCTGAAAAATAACTTGCAATTCCAAAAAAAACTCCCTCTACAAACTTCACAACACTGTATCCGACGATGTTCATATTCAGCCGGAACAATCATTGAGACCCAAAGACCAAGCGTCAACTAAAGTGAAAAAAGATGGACCAACCCTCGTTAAGCCGAAAACGAAACTAGACATTAAAAAACTTCCAGCTATAAAAATTTTTCAAATTAAATTTTTACGAGTCATTCCTCCTGAAACAAGAAAAGGGATTGAAATCCATTCCATTCGCACTTAAAACTGTGCAACATAATTTGACTAAACCGATATAACAATAAACGAACCCATTTAACCGAAAAACTTCTTTTTAAGGTTAAAATTTATAAAAGAAAACAGAGCTGATAAATTTACAAACTACTGAGAAACTTTCACTTATAGTATAAATTGTTCGAACTAAACAATAAAAAACTCTGGAACTGAAAAAGAACCACTTGGAAGACCCGCAAGATAGTATAAACAGCATTTGAAAAAAAATGGAAAATCAGACGACAGAAATTAGGACGCAAAACACATATCCAGAAAAAAATCAACTTTAATAAATGTGAATAAAGAATTGCTCCACGTGAACTATGAAATAGTTTTATTTAAAATTCCAAAAAAATTGAGCATGTCAGAATGTCGGCAGAAAAGGTTAACGTTGTTTTCTGGGAAAAAAAGTCTAGATCCTGATTACTATTCACCTGCTCTCGCAAGTAGAATCAGAGGCCAAGGGTAACGAAAAGGGCTATATAAAAAACCTGAATAAATAAAAACCTTCTTACTCAGCATAAGAAAATCAGCAAAGACTAATATACCTTTAATAAACTTTGATAGAAAAAAAATATTTCAAGGTAACAACAAAACTTAAAAGTTGCCAAATTCAAATGGCTTTAGCCGATTGCTGATCAATTTATCTGAGCAAGTTAACGATTTATTTAAATAAAACTAGCGTTTAACGCACCTCCGGTGCTTCGAAAAACCGCATATATTGGAAACAACATCTGCAAATTTTTAGTGTACTCTGACTGCACCATTTTAAAAGCGTCATCTTGAAAATTTAATGGGCCTCTGGAGAAATTTGGAGGCCAGATTTGCAATCACTGAGAGTCCCTGAGAGCACCCTACTATAGGGTTAGGAATTTTTTTAAACCTGTTTCCCGAAAAAAAAAATTGAAAAAAAAAAAAAACATCTTGTCTCGGAAACTAAAAGGATTTGAGCATTCAAATTAAGAGGCAAGATTTGAGACGCCTGGATGTACGCTGACAATAAAATTGTATCTTCATCAATTTAGTAGTTTCAAACTTTTTGAATTTCTTTGTAGATAAGTTCTTTGAGAAATTTTGAAAAAATCAAAAAACGTCACATCTCGGAAACTAAAAGCATTTGAGCACTCGCGTTTAGCAGTCGCATGTATCAAGATTTGCAATTTTTTAGAGTACCCTGACAACACCGAATTATAGCGCTGGAAATTTCAAATTTTGAAAAATAATTTAGTTAAACTTTCTGAAGTTTTCTGAAAATTTTTGAAAAAATCACAAAAAACGTCATATCTCGAAAACTACAAAGAATTGAGCAGTCATACCTTGAGGCAAGATTTGCAATTTTTGAGAGTACTCTGACAGGACCTAACTACAGGGTTGGGAATTTCAGATTTTTAAAAACTAAAAATAATTTAAGTTTTTTTGAAAATTTTTGAAAAAATCACAAAAAACGTCATATCTCGAAAACTACAAAGAATTGAGCCGTCATATTTTGAGGCAAGATTCGCAATCTTTGAAATTACTCTGAAAGGACCCAACTACAGGGTTGGGAATATCAAATTTTACGAAAAAAAAATTAATATAAGTTTTCTGAAAATTTTTTGAAAAACTCACAAAAAACGTCACATCACAAAAACTACAAGGATTTGAACAGTCATACTTGGAGGCAAGATTTGTAACTCCTTAGAGTACTCTGACAGCACCCAACTACAGGGTTGGGAACTTGAAGTTTTGTAAATTATTTTGTTATTTGAAATTTCTGAAAATTTTTGAAAAAATCTCAAAAATCGTCTTATCTCGTTAAATTAAAATGATTCGGGCATTCAAAATTGGAGGCAAAATTGGCAACCACTAATTCGATATTGGGCTGCTTATTTTAAACTCGGTAAAATAACCACTAAAATCATATTGGAAAATCGAAAAAAAAACCTTAACCATTGCAATATACGATATAGCTTAAACATGCAAAAATAATACGTTGACAAAGCTTAAACATGGCGAGATAGTGAAGCCCGCATTTAAATATATAATAGATTCAAATGAAATAGCAAAAATTAATTATGTTTTCCTTTTTATTTTTGTATTTAGTAGTAAAGTTTTCCAAATTGTGTTAATTTTTTCGTTGCTTAAAATTATTTGATATTTGGCCTTAAAAAGACCTAATTAGCATAAAATGATTTAAGAACCAAAAGACTTTTCAAATGACAGAAAAATAAGGAACAAAACTTTAACAACTTTACACTACCAAACCTAGAAACAAATATTTCTTAATTTAACCTAAACTCAGTCGATTTATGAAAATGTATTTTCGCGGAGAGGCTTATATGTAAACCAAAAAAAATGATATGCATGACAAAAAAATCATTTACCAAAAACAAAAAAAGCATTTCTAAGATTTGAAAATCACTAAAACATTCCGATCTCCAGAAGCTTCTGATTATAGAGCAAAAAATTAGGCCATCCGAATTGTAATCCACGGCAAATCAGAAGTACTATCCGACCACTCGTTTCATTCCTAAAAACGATCAAAATCCTAAAAAATCTCAAAGTTTAGCAAAATAGGTTAATCTAGAGATATAATTAAAATCCAAAACAAAAGCAAATCAAAGCGCATAATTTCCGATGCAAAAAACACATTGCGCTACAATACAGTGAATGAATAAAAAAATTATGTTGAAAATAACTTGAAAAAAAGGAAACTGCAGCTACAAAATCTTCAAGTTTGTATCGAATGACGTTCATAAACAGCCTTTAACGGAGCAGCAACAACAGAGCGTAACAAAGTTAACAAACTTTGGATCGAAACAAAACTGTTACTAAAAAAATTTCAAAGTTTTTACAACCCGCCCAAACTGAAACACATAATCGCATACTAATACATTTTGCCCTTGAAATTACGCAATATAATTTGATTAAGTCGATATGACATAAACTGAAACTGTTAAACTAATTAAAAAAGAAAAAACGAAAAAATAAAACATGGAAAAACACCTCAAAATCAGACTTAGTAAATTCACAAATAACTTTCAATTATAGTAAACACTGTTTAGATTGGAACAACGGAAAATGAACGAACAAAAGTTAGAACGAAAACCACAAACCCGAAAAGAAATTTGAGAAGATAATCACAACCTGAAACCTGATTTAAATAACTACTAATTAAATGATAGTAGCTTTGTTTGAACTTTCAAGAAATAGAGCTATTCAAAGATGAATGATAAAATGAATGAGGGGATCAATTAGTCTTGTGAACATACTTATTTACGGGGGAAAATTCTAGTACCCTATTGTAAAACCCTTGCTAATCGCAAGGCTGATAAACAAAATACAATTTAGAAAAAATGGTTTTGACCAGGCTCGAAACCGAAATTTTGGTCGTTCCAAGCCTGTATTATAATTCTGCGTCAACTCCAAAGAACCATCTGCACGCTTTTGTTTTTATTTTAAGGTAACCGAAAACAGGATTCTTTGAGTCTGTGAGGCAACATTTTTCCCAAAATAGATATTCGATTTTTAGGCTAGAATTTCTCACTCATCAGCTATTTCCAATTAAGTTAGTTCTAAAATTTTCAAGTATGCCAGCATTCAGCGGTCATTTAGAAAAGATTATCTGAAATGTTTTAGTTCTGACTATGAGAACACCACGATCTTCGGGACATCTGAAATGAGAGGATAATTTTGAATTTGAGGTTTTCCTTGCCAAGTTAGGATCATTTAATTCATTGATTGTTTTTGAAATTAATTAGGCACAGAAAGCTTCCCTATAACTAATTATTTAGAGTTTTCTTCGTCTTTAGTCAAAATTTAAATCTTACAAACCAAGTTTTTTTAACGCAGAAAAAAAGTTTTCATCGTCTTTTAGTCTGAATTTTAATTTTATACACCCATTTTTTACGCAGAAAAGAAAACGCACAAAACGGCAAGAAGGAGCTCTATAAAACAGCAACAAAATGAAATGCCGAACAAGCAAAATAATGACAAAGAAATTTACACTAGCCGATACAATATTTTTTTATTTTAAATCGCCTTATAAAAGAAAACTGCAAAAACAAAAAAAAGAACACAAGAAACTTAAAAAAGAAGACAGAAAGTGGCATTTTGGACTAGACTGATGTTCTGAGCACAAAAAAAAATAAGACAGAAAGTGGCATAATGTGCTGAAAACTTGGACTGCTGAAAACGGATTTGTTAAGGAAACGGTTTTACTGCTAACGAATGTACAGACAATTGGCCAAAACATTATATCGCTCCAAACCTAACAAAACCTGTTGAATTCGAAACCCCAACTTCAGAATCGGTAAATCAATAATTAATCATCTTTTCAGTGGATTGTGCTGACGTGGAAATCGCAAATTGAAAGCGGAATTTTCATTAAGAACACAAAAGCTGCAAATTGCAATCGGAGTCCGCTCATAGAAGTGAAGAATCCACTTCCATTCGCGGAATCAATTTATAATTTGAAGAATATACTTACAAATGAGGAAACTGCAACAATTTGATGCATTCATAACCTTATTCATAACTCATTGAGCATTCCGCGACACTACTAATGCTCTAACATAATTTTAGTCAACAAGCGTGCGTTCATGCGCAGTTCATGAAAAGATCAGTACATAAAATTTTTTGTATGGACAATACTAGTTGAGCTGAGCGTGCGTTCAATCGTCGTGAAACAATTTGTTACATGCACGCTCGCGAATGAGCCGTAGAGGTAGTTAGAAAAAATGTTTTAAAGTGAGAAAACAACTGTTTTAGCAAGTGAAAAATAAGCATCAACATATAAATTTTTCGTTGACTAAAGCATTTTCGCAACAGTTGGTTTTTCACGCACTCGGGAAATTTATTCAATACCCTCGGGTGTGGCGGCCCTCTGATAATGAATTAATTCTCTCGTGGATGAAAAAACAGCTGCGAAACTACTACTTCATTACTTGTATTTGCTTGTGTATTGCAGGACAAACGTATGTGCCAACAAATATAACTATACAAGTACTTAGTAATTCCGAAAGAATTTCGTAAGTGGAATCCATATTCAAATTGATTCATGTTAAAAGGCTTCTCCCCGGATTCCAGGGTCATATATGCATCAAACCACGCGCGTATCCAGAACATAGTTTGGCTTAGCGTGGGTTATAAAGCGATACAATACAACACTTTATTGAAAATATTCTATCAGGTTGTTGAAACCATTCAAAGCCAAACTATGCTCTGGATACGCGCATGGTTTATTTCGTATTGAACCCTCCATTGTATACAACATTGTATCGATACAGTCCAAACAAAAAAATGAGTCAAATAAAAATGAAAAAAAAAGGTAAAAACTAGGTCTACCATTATTTTCTCGATAAATGTTCATTCTAGGCAAACATGCTGAGAAAAAAACTTGATTGCCTTACAGGTATAATTATACATGCAAGAGCATCTGCCTATTTATCGGGAACTAGTTTTTTTTTCACGTAAGCAATCTTTCTTACACATTCCCGATTACAAGACACTTGCTCACGCAAATAAAATAAAAAACTACTCTGGCAAGCTTGTATATGTAACAACCATACTTTGTATAAAATATATAACTTGAGAGAATTTGCCAAACTGAAACTGAAAAAGTTTTGAAATTCTTCAAGTTTCTTCAGTTTCAAAATTAAACTCATTTAGTTAGAAAACAGTAAAGATGAATTTCAAGTGCTGGCACAGGTTGTGTACAATCCAATGCAAAACATTACAATAAAGCATACATAAGCGAAGCTGCAATTCGCAAACGCGAGCAACGAGCGACAAAACCCCTAAAAACGAGAAACAGAAATAAGCCTTGAAAAATAGGCCTGGAACTTGAGCTTGTGATAGCGGAAAACAACCTTACCACCTGTCGCTTCATAGCCAAGCAAAATGTCACAGATGCCTCATATAGAAAATTTAGAGTTATCTTAAGCCCAGGGGCGGATCTAGGATTTTCTCGAGGGGGGCGGATTTTCAAAAAAATCAAAAAATCGGGCACTTTGGGCACTTTTTGAAAAATTTTGACAAAAAAATTGCGTTTTTTTGGCGCGCGCTCCCCCTCAAAAAATAGTTAATATTGGCGCCAAAGGCGCCCTTAGAAAAATTTTAGGATCGGTAGGCCAAAAATGGATTTATTAAAAAGTATCAAAGGGGGGACCCCCCTAAATCCGCCCCCCCCCCTAAATCCGCCCCAGCTTAAACCTTTTATTTTTCGCTTTCCCGCTTGGTGTTTCACGTAAATTGAGAAAGGAAAAACGAAACACGCCGGACGAATCTGTGGAGGAAAAGGGTTCCACTCTCCAGCACAGGGACATGCAGGAAGGTGAGACACAGCCTGGGACTGAATCAAATTGCAAACACAGGAGAACCGAACAACCGAGACACAGAAAAACCTAAGCCCGCTGACGAGATAGGCTAGAAAAACTTGAAATAAGGGGAATAAACTTTCATGTTCCTCATTGGAGAACAATATCAGCATTCCTAAAGAGAGTAATTCAAATTATTAAATTCTCGAGCTTACGGGGACGAAACCAAATACATCGTCACAAGTTTGTACAATAGACCTCTCGTTTGAAAGTCACATAATTTTGCTTATTAACGATCGGTTAAAAATCGATTTCTTCACAAAAAAATCGAAAGAACAGAAAATTATCATGATTTCTCACCCCGAAACCAGTTCTGATCTATCTATAACAGATATTTTTACCCCATTAATTTTTTTTACAAAAATCAAACAAAATTGCTCAGCAGAAAGTTGCTAACTATCAGATTTATTCAAAATTACAAACCCTACTTAGTTCATCCGTTTGAAAAGAATTTAAAAAAAGAAGCGAAGCAAGGTCGACGCCACTTCCGATACAAAAGCAGCTGAAAGAACGTCTAGCCGAAAGACAATCAAAAGAAAGCCAAAATGAAAAACCAATGTAAAAAAAACAAGCAAACGAAGTACAAGCATAAAAACTTAGGATGAACTAAGCAATATAACAAGCCGAAAATATTAAAATCGAAGAGACCTTGCAGTAAAAACGAAAAAAGTAAAAAATTACAGTGAGTTTACAAATTGCAGGAAAAAGTCAAAAGCTATATGCGCAGAAGCCGTCATTGTAGTTGAATCTGTTATGAAGCACTATGAAACATCTCTCGAGCAAATTTTGTTAGCAAAATTGTTAGCGGAAAGCATAGTGCCCGGTTACAAAAAAATCGGATTCCGTTTATCAAACTTATACGCCAAAAAAGCATAGTGCCCGCTTACAATAAAATCGGATTTCGTTTATAATAAAAATAATAATAATTGTAGTTCCTGCGAATTGCAGAGGAGCTATCAGCAGGCCCTAACAGTCCTGTCGAGGATAGTCCATTTGTATTATCTCCCCACATTCCAGACAGTGTTATTTTGCTGAGCGAAGCAGTTTATTGCGACTCAAGGCCGTTTTTTTTGCGTCTAGAACTTTTACGTGGTCACTATTGCAGCCTAATTTGGTCAGGTTGTGGTAGACCTGAAGCTGGAGGTCAAGTGAGAGCTTGTCCTCACACACTATCATTGCCATGGCATGGGATCGAATAATCGATCTGACGATTTCAAAGTGAACGCCTTACCACTGTGCTATGAAGCACTATGAAACATCTCTCGAGCAAACTTTGTTAGAAAAATTGTTAGCGGAAAGCATAGTGCCCGGGTACGATAAAATCGGATTTCGTTTATCAAACTTATACGCCAAAAAAGCATAGTGCCCGGTTACAATAAAATCGGATTTCGTTTATCAAACTTATACGCCAAAAAAGCATAGTGACCGGTTACAATAAAATTGGATTTCGTTTATGAAACTTATACGCCAAAAAAGCATAATGCCCGATTACAATAAAATTGGATTTCGTTTATCAAACTTATACGCCAAAAAGCATAGTGCCCGGTTACAATAAAATCGGATTTCGTTTATCAAACTTATACGCCAAAAAAGCAAAGTGCCCGGTTACAATAAAATCGGATTTCGTTTATCAAACTTATACGCCAAAAAAGCATAGTGCCCGGTTACAATAAAATCGGATTTCGTTTATCAAACTTATACGCCAAAAAAGCATAGTGCCCGGTTACAATAAAATTGGATTTCTTTTATCATACTTATACGCCAAAAAAGCATAGTGCCCGGTTACAATAAAATCGGATTTCGTTTATCAAACTTATACGCCAAAAAAGCATAGTGCCCGGTTACAATAAAATAGGATTTCGTTTATCAAACTTATGCGCCAAAAAAGCATAGTGCCCGGTTACAATAAAATCGGATTTCGTTTATCAAACTTATACGCCAAAAAAGCGTAGTGCCCGGTTACAATAAAATTGGATTTCGTTAATCAAAATTATACGCCAAAAAAGCATAGTGCCCGGTTACAATAAAATCGGATTTCGTTTATCAAACTTATACGCCGAAAAAGCATAGTGCCCGGTTACAATAAAATCGGATTTCGTTTATCAAACTTATACGCCAAAAAAGCATAGTGCCCGGTTACAATAAAATTGGATTTCGTTTATCAAACTTATACGCCAAAAAAGCATAGTGCCCGGTTACAATAAAATCGGATTTCGTTTATCAAACTTATACGCCAAAAAAAACATAGTGCCCGGTTACAATAAAATCGGATTTTGTTTATCAAACTTAAACGCCACAAAATCTGAAAAACTCTGGAAAGCAAAAGTTCATGAACAAGAAAATTAAACAATACGTTCGCTAATTCGTTTATTTAATTAGAAATCGGATACATATCAGTAATTCACACAAAAACTAACCACTCAATGATCATAAAAGAAAGAATAAAAAACAGACCGAATACTTTTAAAATGAAAAATTGCTTCCTTATCAGACTAGATGCAAATGCTTCCTCCAATATAAGACTTAATGATAAGCCCAGTAAACGCAAACTAGCTAGAAAAAGAACACCCACCAATAAGATTTACTGAAATTGGAATTGTTTGCTATCTCAAAGTAATTTCAAGTAGAGCACACAGTCTGTTCGTTGGGCTTTCTATTTTCGGTCGGATAGGTTCGGGCAACTACTTAGTCCAATACTTATCCTATTATAGCATTAATTTCTATGTCTCAGTAGATCCAGTAAAATACTGGTAAAACGAATAATTTTTGAGATCAACTTCATTCTAGTTCTTCTAAAAGCGCGTTCTGATTGCGGACAGTCAGTTTATACAGTAAATATTATAAAGGTTAGTTATGGAATATGATTGGTTAGTATTAAAACTTAAAAATCATATTCAAAGAGTTTAAAAAACCATTTATCCAGACAGCGAGTTTTATCGATAAATTTCTCTTTTGGCCCAGAAAGCAGGAAGCTTTTTTTAAAGTCTACCGATTTAAATATGATGCTGATTACATAGCTTTGCACAAAATTTTAGATGCACGATTTCTATTACAATCAGACCTAAGTTCTATTGCAAACAGTCGTTCGTAGAAGCTGAAAATAGGAATTCATCACAAAAAATAATTTGGTTTCTCCGACACTTCAACGAGAGAACACTTTTGTAAAAAAAAACAGCATGCATTCAACCATTTTTACCTCCAAAACATGTATTATTGCTGATTCGCGCTTAGAAGCATTGGATTTCGTTTATCATACTTATACGCCAAAAAAGCATAGTGCCCGGTTACAATAAAATCGGATTTCGTTTATCAAACTTATACGCCAAAAAAGCATAGTGCCCGGTTACAATAAAATAGGATTTCGTTTATCAAACTTATACGCCAAAAAAGCATAGTGCCCGGTTACAATAAAATCGGATTTCGTTTATCAAACTTATACGCCAAAAAAGCGTAGTGCCCGGTTACAATAAAATTGGATTTCATTTATCAAAATTATACGCCAAAAAAGCATAGTGCCCGGTTACAATAAAATCGGATTTCGTTTATCAAACTTATACGCCGAAAAAGCATAGTGCCCGGTTACAATAAAATCGGATTTCGTTTATCAAACTTATACGCCAAAAAAGCATAGTGCCCGGTTACAATAAAATTGAATTTCGTTTATCAAACTTATACGCCAAAAAAGCATAGTGCCCGGTTACAATAAAATCGGATTTCGTTTATCAAACTTATACGCCAAAAAAGCATAGTGCCCGGTTACAATAAAATAGGATTTCGTTTATCAAACTTATACGCCAAAAAAGCATAGTGCCCGGTTACAATAAAATCGGATTTCGTTTATCAAACTTATACGCCAAAAAAGCGTAGTGCCCGGTTACAATAAAATTGGATTTCGTTTATCAAAATTATACGCCAAAAAAGCATAGTGCCCGGTTACAATAAAATCGGATTTCGTTCATCAAACCTATACGCCGAAAAAGCATAGTGCCCGGTTACAATAAAATGGGATTTCGTTTATCAAACTTATACGCCAAAAAAGCATAGTGCCCGGTTACAATAAAATTGGATTTCGTTTATCAAACTTATACGCCAAAAAAGCATAGTGCCCGGTTACAATAAAATCGGATTTCGTTTATCAAACTTATACGCCAAAAAAACATAGTGCCCGGTTACAATAAAATCGGATTTTGTTTATCAAACTTAAACGCCACAAAATCTGAAAAACTCTGGAAAGCAAAAGTTCATGAACAAGAAAATTAAACAATACGTTCGCTAATTCGTTTATTTAATTAGAAATCGGATACATATCAGTAATTCACACAAAAACTAACCACTCAATGATCATAAAAGAAAGAATAAAAAACAGACCGAATACTTTTAAGATGAAAAATTGCTTCCTTATCAGACTAGATGCAAATGCTTCCTCCAATATAAGACTTAATGATAAGCCCAGTAAACGCAAACTAGCTAGAAAAAGAACACCCACCAATAAGATTTACTGAAATTGGAATTGTTTGCTATCTCAAAGTAATTTCAAGTAGAGCACACAGTCTGTTCGTTGGGCTTTCTATTTTCGGTCGGATAGGTTCGGGCAACTACTTAGTCCAATACTTATCCTATTATAGCATTATTTTCTATGTCTCAGTAGATCCAGTAAAATACTGGTAAAACGAATAATTTTTGAGATCAACTTCATTCTAGTTCTTCTAAAAGCGCGTTCTGATTGCGGACAGTCAGTTTATACAGTAAATATTATAAAGGTTAGTTATGGATTATGATTGGTTGGTATTAAAACTTAAAAATCATATTCAAAGAGTTTAAAAAACCATTTATCCAGACAGCGAGTTTTATCGATAAATTTCTCTTTTGGCCCAGAAAGCAGGAAGCTTTTTTTAAAGTCTAGCGATTTAAATATGATGCTGATTACATAGCGTTGCACAAAATTTTAGATGCACGATTTCTATTACAATCAGACCTAAGTTCTATTGCAAACAGTCGTTCGTAGAAGCTGAAAATAGGAATTCATCACACAAAATAATTTGGTTTCTCCGACACTTCAACGAGAGAACACTTTTGTAAAAAAAAAAAAACAGCATGCATTCAACCATTTTTACCTCCAAAACATGTATTATTGCTGATTCGCGCTTAGAAGCCGATATATGCTTATCTGATGTCTTAATACCGGAAGATGATTTATGACAAGAGAGAAAGCGTCCATTCAATAGCTTTAGCTGCTGATAAAATATATCGATCTCTTCTGAAGAATATCTCGAACTTTTTAACAACATCACTGACGAAAACTTTTTCCAGAACCTAGGAAAACAGCGCAACAAAAAGTTCATAAACGACATAAAAAACCACCGACCGGTGTCTGTCTTATGCTCGTTATCATCAGCTCTCAAAAAATACACAAAAAATTTAGGAGTTCTTTTCCGCCAGATTATTAGCAAATCAACATAGCGCAAAAACTACTCGCCGGCTCCACAGCTGTTAAAATACTGTGAATGTGCCTTTTGCATTACTGATCAAAGTAAAACTCTAATCTTCTTGTTCCTAGAAATTGCGAAGGCTATTGATTCAATCATTCATACCATTATATTGGAAAAACTTTGCCTTTAATTGCGTCTTTAATGGCAGTTAGTTGAACTAATTTTTTGCATTCTATTTATCAAGAAAGTCTTATTTTGGGTGGCAGGACAATCTACCCTATTCCAAACTACCCTATACCATTCTACCCTATGCCATTACACCCTACATACCAGATTATGCCACGGTCGGTGCAGATTATGCCAGTAGTAAACCAAGACGGTGCTCAAAAATCATTATAGGAGAGATGTTTGAGATGCGTAACGTGAGGAATAGAAAAGAGTTCAGATATAATAAGTATTTGCATACTTGGTTCAACCTGCATTTTTCTGAGAAAGTTTTCCCAAATTCGGGCCGGACTATGTTTCATAATATGCATGAATGCACAAGTGTAGTTAATAGAGCATTTTAGACCTTTTCCTGAGGAAAAACCCAAAAAAGTCCAATAGAAGAGTATTCATATGAGGAGTCATTCACTGAGCAAAAAAAAACACTAAAAATAGCAAAACATAATAATTGTTATTGTGAAAAAAACGAAGCCCCCATATCATGCGTTAGAGACTAATTTTAATACAGAGCTATAACGAAGCTTTGCTCCACTTGTGAAACAACGCATACAAAGCATGACAAACTATCCTAGAGAAAACCGTAGAAAAAAAATCGAAATTAAATTTCTGAAAAAATAGATCTACCAAAAATTTAGATTTGGTCTTCAAAAACTATCCTTTCAAAAAAATTTGCAAAAAAAATAAGATATTGATTGCTAAATAGGCAGCGGAACAAAGCTAACAAAGCCGTCAGTTCTTGAGCGGACACTTAGCGCCGAAAATGTTTCTTTTTATAATAAAAAAACTAACAAAGTTAAACGCTTTCAAGTCTCCCTCATAGCATTAATGTTAAACTTTTTGCTTCTCGAAAGACTCAAAAAAAGGCGGCTGAGCAGATAAATTATCAGCCAAAAATTTAAGGCCACCTAAAAAAAAACAGAAGAAACTGATATACTGAAATCGGTAAATTTACAACCAACATTAACACGGAGGCGTAGCGGAGTTTCCCATCACTTGCGATATAACACAAACATAAATGAACATCAGAAGTCGAAAGCAAATTAAAATTGTTGAAAAAAATTAGTGAATCAAAACTTTCGCATGTCTCGATAAAAATTAACTTGGGGGCCAGCTTAAGCAGGAAGTATCTATTTGATATTTTTTTGAATTTCTTATTTTGATACGGGATGATATGAGTAATTTCAAAAACTCGAAAGAAATTTTTCGAGAAATAAGAACTTTGCTAACATTTTTCTTTAAACAAATTAGGCGTCGTCGTTCCTGCAGGTAAAAACCTAGCAACCAATTCCTTTGAATTAACATTTCATCTCAGATTTGATAGAGTGGTTTCTAAGAAAAGTCAAAAAGTTTAGGTGAAAAAACAGTGAAAAGTCTAAAAACCACTTTTCCAAGAATCATAGCTTCTCGTGAAAAAAAAATTGGGCGTACTGTTCTTGGTTCATATTTTGAATTTTATACATGCCGCAAAAAAAAAGTCCTACTGCGACTCGAACCCTGAGCCTTATGGCGAAAAAGTCAACGCGTCTTCAGGCCAAGTGTAATAATAATAAAGCAAGTTCAATTTCTTGTAGGAAAAGTTGTTTACGGGGAAAACTTTTTATTCCCAATTACAAGACACTTGCTCTCGCCAGCGTAAAAACAAATTTCGACTAGAATGGGCATTTGAAAAGCGAACGTGCGCTAAATTTGTCTGTTAACTGACAAAATTGAAGATAGAGGAAGATGACAACGAAAATCAGTCATCCAGTGATCAAAGTTGTTTACCGGGAAAATTCTAAAACCCAACTACGTCATCCTTGCTCATCACGAGAGTAATTATTAAACAGATGCGAAGCAGAGCTTCACATCACTTGAGATCAAACACAAATATAACAACTTTGCATACAAAACACATAGCCAACTGACAGTTGGAAAAGAGTAATTAACGCAAGGAAATAGAAAAAAAAATTAACTTAATTTTTTTTTCAAAAAACTGCAGCTTTGGAAGTTCACAGAAAAAATATATGCCCTTTAAAAACCTTGTAATTTCAAGAACAATTCATGATTGGTGCTTTTTGATAAAATTAACCCAATTTCAGAAAACTAGATTATTAGGATGTCATGTGGCAAAACGTCCTCAAAGACCTCGAGATGGTGATGACCGAAGGGGTCAAGATTGGAATGGAATTGAACCTGAAAAACAAGTCCGAACTCATCGTTTTCTGTGATGATGCACGAGAGAGGGATTCGATTATCCAATCTTTCCTGGCGGTTTTTCCTCATATTACCATCACTGAACCCACAGAATTAGTCCTCTTAGGTGCTCCTATCGGCGAAAACGCACAAGAAGCCGTTGTTAATGAGAAACTTGATGAACTCAGTCGAATGTGCAGTCGATTGCGATCCCTACCTTCCCATGTTGCTTTCTTTCTTTTAAAAAACTGCTTTTATATCCCGAAACTGATGTACATACTGCGAACCTCAACTCTTTTCCTTAAAACTACTTCCTTACACCGATTTGACGAGTGCATTCGAAATACATTGCAGGCTATTTTCAATGTGATGATTGACGATCCCCGATGGGAGCTCATGACACTGCCTTGCAAGCTGGGCGGAATGGGAATTATGCAGGTACCCAAACTCGCCATTGCAGCATATGCGTCATCTGTATTCAGCACTCTCGACATTTGTAATACCATATATGCTAGCGAACCCACTACAGAATCACTAATTCAAGATGCTATCCAACGTTGGCGAAACAACGTGAGCACCGACGTGCCTTTGCCAGAACGCAAATATAAGCAAAAAAAGTGGTCACTACCAATGATGCTTCAACAGGCCGAACTGCTCAAGGATTCAGGAGACAGTGCCCGCTTGAATGGATTAATGTGTCCCGGAGCTGCTGACTGGCTCAACGCACTACCTTCACGATCACTCGCACTCCAACTTAGTGATGATGAATTTCGCATTGCCATTGGATTTCGACTTGGCGCACCAGTCTGTACACCACACAAGTGCTCTTGTGGCGATATAGTCGATTCCTACGGCAAACATGCGTTAGTTTGCAAAAAGAGTAGATCAGTTCATGCCAGACACTCTATGGGCAATCACATCATTCATAGAGCGTTCATCCAAGCCAATATTCCATCGACACTCGAGCCGCAAGGACTTCCGGTCTGACCGCAAGAGACCCGACGGACTGACACTGGTGCCATGGTCACATGGGTGAGCGTTGGCATGGGACTTTACATGTGTCCATAGGCTAGCCTCCTCTTACACGCAACTCGCTGGTAAAGAGGGACCAACTGTGGCAGATGCGGCCGAGACCCGTAAACGGTCAAAATACGAATCAATATCTGAGTCTCACATCTTCCAACCAGTTGCAATTGAAACCCTTGGAGGACTGGGAACCGATACGCTGCGTTTCGTCACTAGCCTGGGCAAGAGAATAACACAGGCTACCGGGGACGACAGAGCGACTCTTTTTCTGCGGCAGAGACTTGGGATTGCTGTTCAGCGGGGCACTGCAGCATGTGTCCGCGAGACTCTGGTGGTGGAAGTCGATGACCCGATTGGCGCCGACTTCCGGCGATAAACAAGTTCAAACTGTTTTAATCTCCATTTAAAATGTTGCTTTTCATATGACTCTGGTGCTTATTTTTACCATTTCAAACTTTTTTTATATGTGTCTGAATTCACATTCTTTTCATCGATTATTAGGTAAGTTTTTATTCACCCTGGGAAATCTAAAAAATTAATTCAACTTCGAAACGAGAAGTCTTTCATTTTTTTCCGCTATTTCCACGTTCCTATTTGGAGAAAGCTAATAACTGTACTTTCAGCAGATGAATTTGAATTCAACTCAAGAAGTGCATACATAACTAAGTGCGTTCATAAATGCATTAATATGTATGAATGCACAACAGTGGTCATAAGAGCATTAGACTTTTTCCTGAAAAACAAACAAAAAAATCACAAAGAACAACATAGTCCTCACTACGTTCATTACTCTCAATAATGGCTGAGGATTTTATAATGAGTGGCGTTTCTTTTTATCAATTGTTTTTACTATCCCATTATCCTATCCTGCATAAAAACTGTGGCGCCCAAAAAGTCAGCTGTCGAAAGGAAAAAGGTTTTAAACAATTATTTGTCAATTTCAAGCCTCGTGTAATACTATCATTCTTTTTCAGATTAATTCTGTCCTTGTGATTTACAGGTTAAATGGTAACATTAGTGGCGGCAAGGGCTTTCAAGTCTTTCAAGCATTGCGCTATCCCTTCTTTCTGAGACCTGGCGTCAATAGTCTTGTGAACTTCCTGCTTCACCCAGGAAACCATCTGTTTCTGAACTACCTGCTCCTCCAAAGATTGGAGAGCGACTTGGTAATCCATTCGTCGCTTAAACGCCTCAAAAACTTGATCCTGTCGTTGACGGAACTCAGCTTCAACCATGTTTTCTGCGTTCGCAGCATACGCCGGGAAGATTTCTTTGCCAGCTTCTGCTCTGACCGCGTCTTCATCGAGAGCGTCGGCTTCGTTCGAGAACTGCTCAATCTTACTCTTCTTTAATTTGTCCAAAACCATCATTTCCTCATTGTATTTTGTTCGGAAATATTTGTCCAACTTCGGGCCAACTAAATAAGCCAGCATTGGTGGGACAGTGAGGAACGACAGAACAGCTCCGAACTCTTCTTGGAAAATCAAAATCTCCTTCGACAACAGAGTTACTGCACCTCCCCAAAGCAACATATAGGGCCCCAAGACACCAGTACGCTCGTGCATGAAGTTGAAAAACGCTTCCGGTACCATGCCCAGTCTATATTTTGAGGTATCGTAGGACATATGATACTTCAATTCCGGGTAATCTTTTTGTGGCCCACGTGGTTCCGTTCCTTCTTTAACTACAGTAAAATTTTGAAACTCACAGGGTTTAGCCGGCCAATTACAAGGAAGACATCCCTGGTTTTCATCTTTGAACTCATATACGTCCGGAATATCGTCTTCTTTGGCAACCACTGCTCCGGATCCCTGGGATGCTGCTCTGAGGGGCGCGAAAGACCTTGACAGTCTTGAGGTCATGAGAGGGATAATTGAGCGTTTGAACAGCATTATTTTCTGAAATAACAAACATGGACTTGACAAAAACGACACCAACAGAAACAGTCATAATGTTAATTGCCACGCGAAATTCGCTCCAAGAGCACGTTCATTTTTGAAAATGAACGCTATCTTATGCAACAGCTGTCAGTTGTCCTGCAAAAAGGGAACTCCACCCTCCTCCTGTCCCGGTACTGCTCATGAGTGTTTTTCCTGTTCTATGCAAATCTGGTAACGTTTTTCTGTGTATCTGGCGTCATTGTAAATTTGTTTCTGTTATTTCGAATGTATGGCATTTTATAAGCCCGCTCCTGAATTTACAGCTTTGTTCTTTTTGAAAAAGTGTGAATAACAAGATGTGTCTGATCAGTGAACTTATTAGGCAATTAAGTGATACAGAGCAAACGAAATCAGGGCAAGCAGGTTATGAAACAATTATTCATTTGCTGTCTAATTTTCTTTTGTTTTCTCATCTTTCAAAGGGTAATCAGAAGGTCAAAAGTATCATAATAACTGAAGTTACAGTCAGGAGTCCCTTCATCACGTATTCTAGTCAAAATCCTTGCAATTTTCTAGATATGGAAGTGATAATGATAAAAGAAGATGACAAGTGTTGAAGTCTTTTTCACTTGAAATCGACACGGGTTACGTTTCTTCAATGAGAACACGCAACTCGACACTAGAAAATACAAAATACAGGTGTTACAAATAAAAAATTTCGTCGAAAGTTACTTTGTCATTTATTGCTCCGAGTACGCAAGCGGCGTTCGAAATCTGTATTGCCAGGGAGATTCTCTGTTTTGAAAAGCTGCCTGCTCTGGGTTCCTCAGTGCATATGCTTGGGTTCTTACAAAGCTTGCTCAAAAAAATTTCTGTGCTGGGGCCGGCCGCGTCCTGAATCTCAAAAGCTAGCAGTTGAAAAAGATATCCATCATCTACAAGATCTTGATACTTGTCTTTTTTTCGCTCTTCAGCATCAGCGGCAGCCGTACCAGGGTTACAAACAGACCCGGCATTAATCCTACGAGGAGCTAAGGAGTCTACCACCGTTACATCCCACAAGAGCTGCTCACCAACAGCCCATGGAACGAGCCTCAATTCGTCTGGTCGCTTCTGATCGGCCCTGTAGAGGTGTCGTGGTTCTATAACAGACGGAATGTGAATAGAAGATAAACTCTGCTTTATAAGGGCATTCAGGTTTGAATGCCTAGAGAATCTCCCTGCACTTTTGAGGCAATAAGACCATGCCAACCATACTCGGTAACGTCTTTTCCGCCCACGCATTTATGCCGTTTGCAAATTTTTGAGCCTAATCGAATTCCTATCGCATTTCTGGGTTGTTGTTTCGACAGTTTTAACCTTAAGTTTTTGCACGGGATGACGTTCAACCATTGGGAGCCAAATCTATCTTGGAACGCGTTGAATCTTTTTACGTCCGTTGGCTCGAGTCGTAAAATCAAGTCTGCAATTTCGCTGTCAAAAATTGGCTCTTTCCAATTTTTTTGGATTTCATTTTCCGGAGCCAATTCAATTTTGCCGAGTTCAAACCACCGTTTAAGCCCATCATCATAGGTTCCATCCACATGCTCCAAACCAAAGATTTCGCTCAAGCCATTTTTGGCTGCCGGGAGAACTGCTTGCAAAAACTGGTTATCATCCATTTTCACATAAGTGACCTTGCATAACGAATTGCTTATTAATTTATCGTAGCGTTCCAAAAAATCTTTTTGCAAAAAACAAGGGATTTTACTCAGGAGGTAAAAGCCATAATGAGCGTCTAGTTTGTCAATGACATCCGAGATTTTTTCAAGCTCCTTAATTTTTTCGTCGAGCAACTCTTTTCGGCAAAGTTCGACGATTGGAGATCCTAAAATGAGAAATTTTTTTTAATGTTTATTTTGGCGCATATTTTTCGAAATTGTGTAAAAATTGAATTATGCTGTGTACTCGTAGTCGGTCCCAAAAAAACAAAGTTCGCAATTCTGTGTTCAAGCTCAGGCCGTAAATTTGTTCCGATTTCAGAATCTTCTTAAGGTCCCGGAGTACTACCATATAGTCGTCGGCTATATTTCCATCACCTAAATACCAGATGTTAATTTTCGACTCCAACTGTTTGACTAGTGTCTGAATTGTTTCCGCAAAAAGGGGTGGGGTTTCAGGATCATTTTGCTGAATTCCGTCTTCTGACATTATGACAGAACTTCCGTAAAAAAGGTAACTAGATTTACTACACGCGCAATGGGTGTAATTATACAATTCGGGGCGATTTGAATAAACATGACTCAGCATTGTTTCTCTATTTAGAGAGTTGAAGGCATTCTTAAAATCTAGTTTTAAAAGAACAGTGCATTTTGGATTGTCGTCGCGTTCATTAAGGTTTCGAAACGAGTGTGCCGCTATTTCTGCTCCTCGTTTGGTACTGCATTCTAACTGTACGTTTCCGAAAAAAATTTTGTCGCTCGGAGAGTGCCTTGCTTCCAGCGCATTTAGACGCGATACGTCTCAGCGTGTTGCTTATGGCAATCGGTCTCAACCCTCCGTCTATCTTTGTGAGGGCGATAAGCTTTGCGCCAAAAAAAGGTCTTAGGGTTTCGGGTATTTTGTCATCTCCAATGAGGTTAATCAGCTTAGTAAGCGATTTCAGAAAATTTAGACCTGCATTGTTATTCGACTTACTAACAAGATCTTTGACCTGCTGCTGATCCGTTCGGAAAAGACATTATCGCTTTGTATAGGTCGAAATTGGTTACGAAAAAATCATCCACATTTTCGGGATTTGGAACTGCAAATTTGGCTCGCTTAGGGTGCTTAGACATAAATTTTTGATGGTTATCAGTTGAAAAAGGAGCAATTTTGTCATTCGAAACAGCAAGCCTGATTCCTCCCTTTACATATCTTTCATCGAGCTTACTACTTATTAGCTTTATTCTCTGCTCGAAGTCACTCGGAGGCGGGCTTAAAGCTTGGGGATGGGGTTTTGGAAGTTACACGTCATTTGCTTGATTTTTTTGATATATCAAAGAGCTCATGCTTATGGTCTGTTTGCGTCCACTTTTTTTCGGTTGCTTCAAAAAAAAACAAGAAAGACGTTAAAAAATTAGCCATTTTTCAACATCTTCTACATTGTAGACGATGTCAATAATTTTGTCCGACAGACTTTCCGCCAAAGGAACACGCGAGTTTTTTGGTACTCTCTTGAGTACTCGGACATTTGAGATGGCTGTATTAACATAATTGTCTAGCACTAAATCATTACCTATTTTTGCTTTATTACCATACTTCACATCAACACATAAAGGACATTGAAACCATCGGGTTTTCTTAGAGTCGGTAAGAGAAATATTTACACAACTGATATGATACCAACTAGAGCAACAATCACATCCAATCCAATTTATCAGTCCTGGAGGTTTTGAGCAATCTTTGCTTGTACTCTCTTTGTTGTTTTTCCTCATCAAGGTAAAAAAAGGATTTTGACTGGACTTTAGGGGACTGAACTAACCCATGATAAGCGGTTAGTGGGAATTTTACAAATCAGCAAACAAAAAAATAAAAGGCATTTACATTAATTTAAATTTTAAAATCGAATTACAAAAATCAAAAACAAGGAACAATCTCACCTACGCTCGGTAGGTCCAGCGGTGCACCACCAGACTCTTCAAGCCAGTTTCAGTTTCCCACCTCTCCTCAGCAAGCCACTTGATAGACCTGTCTCTAAAATCCCTCAGAGGGCGCTCCACAAACAGGCACAAACATCAATCATAACAAATCTATTTAATAAGTTTATCACAACAATTATAAACAATTGCTGTCTAATTCGTTCAGTTACTCACAATTTCTCAAATAGCCTACCTTTTCAGATTTATTAGTCTACTTGTTGTGATACACTTATTAAAAAGTTTCATTTTAGTTGACGATAACGGTAGACTAGTATGAAGGCCTGGGACGTCATTTTAGAGACAAGCTCGTCAAGCTTGTAGCCGGACACCTCCGCCGGAACCTCCACCCGTTAAAAGCCAGTTTGTAATCGCTTTCAATTTTTTATTGCTATTCGTTTTTAAAATTCAAGTTCTTACAACCCATTTTACAATCTATTCTTTCTCTTGCTTTGCCTTTTTTGTGCCCTGTTTAGTGAACGTCCGTGACGAGGTACAGGCCAAATTGGCTACCCAAGTGGAGCAAGAAACTGGTAAAAGGAAACTTCGGGACCAAGTTCTGCAGCCTCAAAGATGCCGGAGCCACGGTTCAAACGCGCAGAGGTGCAAAGCTTACCCCCTTGCCGCTACTGTCACGCGCTACACCTCGCAGAAATTGAACTGTGTTACCAATGTAGCCGGCTTAAATGATAACTCCTTTACGCTTTCAGAAATGCTTATGATTACAGATTTTTGATCAATTTAATATTTCAAAAATTTAACCCAAATGCTTGTCCCCAAAATCCACCTTTCTGCAAATAATCACTTTATAAATTGAATAATTGGTGGTCTATGATTTCTTTGTTTCGCCTTATAAAAACATTTCATCACTCAAAAATCAGACTTGTTTCCCCCGATCTAAACGTTAATTTTAGAGCTAATACGTTTTGTAATGGTGGTATTCAGTTTTCCTTCCATGGTACAAAAATTTTTAAATATTGCTCGCTCAGCTGACTTGTATGTATTTACCATTTTTTTTGTGACATTCGACCAGAATGGCGGTCAAAATGCACGATGAATTCGAAATATTATTGAAACAGTTCAGTGGTAGGATTGGCTGTTTCAGAGGATTAACAGACTTATTTGATGAACTGATCGAATTGTGAGAGGTCGGTTTTAACTTAATCTGAAATTTAGAAATTTCAATTGTAAGGACACGTGACCATTTTTATTTTCACGAAAACAAAAAAAGCGCAAAAATCAACAGAAGAACAGTTTTTGCCAGTGAAAACAGATATACGACACGAATTAGAATTACGATCGATATTTTTGTTGGGAGAACATTCTGAAGTCTAACAATTGTGCAGCTTCAATCGTTACGGAGCAATTTCCGAGAATCCGGAGGGGTATCGGGAAAAGACAGAAACTGTACTTTTAACACTCTTTAGCCTCCTGGTATTTCTTGAGTTGAATTTAATTAATACCCAGTTTTTTTCAGACTATGAGAAGCTAGGAGTTGAGGGAAAGAAATTATCAATCTCAAATGGACATGATGATTTATATCTTCTGAACAAAAACAAAAATAATCTAATAATTAAGTTGTAGCCTGTTTTTAGGAAAGACCTCGTGGTCTGGGTATACTGAGACCCAGTAATGAGCTGATTATTTTTGCATATAACCTATTTAATTTGCGCTTTCTGGCTGATAGCCCAAAACAGTAACGACTTTGTCGAACCAATGTTAATGTACCACGCATAGATCTGATTTTGGTAGGGAAAATTAAAAGCATGTGAAGCTGTGCTTGGACGCTAGCCAGTCATTTCAAATCTTAGCTTTGTTTTCCTTCGGTTTGTACTTCCGGGCGAATGTTACATATATGTTTTTATGGCGCTCCTGTGTGTTTTTCTTTTAACATCATGATCAGTAGACCCGTTAACAAGCAGACCGCAACGAGCGAATGCTCCAAAAAAGCCCTTAGCACCAAAAAGGCCCTAAGCAAAAAAGGCCCTTAGCAAAGCAGATTGCCCAAAACGGGATGCTGCTCTGAGGGGCGCGAAAGACCCTGACCGTGAGGGATAATTGAGCGTTTGAACAGCATTATTTTCTGAAATAACAAACATGGACTTGACAAAAACGACACCAACAGAAACAGTCATAAATTTAATTACCACGCAAAATTCGCTCCAAGCATTCTTCATTTTTGAAAAAGGGTGAAAAACAAGATGGGTCTGATCAGTGAACTTATTAGGCAATTAATTGATACAAAGAAGCAAACAAAATCAGGGCAAGCAAGTTATGAAACAATTGTTCATTTGCTGTTTAATTCGTTCAGTTTTTCATATTTTTTCAAATAGTCTACCTTTTCACGTGTATTAATCTTCTTGTTGTGATACACTTATTAAATAGTTTCATTTTACTTGACGATAACGGTAGGCTTGTATGAAGGCGTGGGACGTAATTTTAGAGACAAGCTCGTCAAGCCGCGATAGTCCGTCTCTACCCGGACACCTCCGCCGGAACCTCCACCCGTTAAAAACCAGTTTGTTATCCACCCTTTATATTCATTATTTTTTATTCATTTTTAAAATACAAGTTTTTACAATCCATTTTACAATCTACTCTTTCTCTTGCTTTGCCTTTTTTTGTGCCCAGTTTAGTGGATGTCCGCGCCGAGGTACAGGCCGAATTGGCTACCAAAGTCATGATCGGTAGACCCGTTAACAAGCAGAGCGCGCCGAGCGAATGCTCCGAAAAAGGCCCTTTGTACAGGGCGGGAAAGGTTGTTCGGAACGCGGAAGCCTTCCGGATTCCCGGACTTAGCTTTTTAACTCAGTTAAGACCGAAAACACACGTATCTTGAAGGGTATCGTCTCAAGTATTGTCTCAAGGACAGCCCTCACGTCGTTCTTTGAGCGGTATATGAACAAAACCACTTAAAGATATACACTAATCAAGTTGAGGGAAAGAATTGATCTATCTTCGATGGACATGATGATTTTTATCTACTGAACAAAAACAAAAGTGTAATGCAATTAAGCAAAGGCCCTGTTTTTAGGAGTGACCTCGTGATCTGGGGATACTGAGCTCGTTATTTTTGCATATATGAGCTCGTTATTTTTGCATATAATTGATTTAATTTGCGCATTCTGGCTGTTGCCCAAAACAGTAGCGACTCTGTCGACCCAATGAGCTCGTTATTTTTGCAAATAATTGATTTAATTTGCGCATTCTGGCTGATAGCCCAAAACAGTAACGACTCTGTCAACCCAATGTTATTGGACCTATAGTATTATAAGATTATTCTTTTATCAATTTTCAGCAAAAACCAAGCAAACAGACAGGTTTTTAGGGTCAAGTGATGTTTTGATCCGACAAAAACAGCAATTTTTGAGATATCAATTGTTCTTAAACAGAAAAAAGCGCTAAGTTAGTTAATTACACCGTAACTGCACAATTAAAAATAGTGGAACCGGTTAAATTCAGGTCGGACATGGTTGAAACTAATTGGGTGCCGAAACCCGTTGAAACTAACTGGGTGACGACTTAGAATTACGATCAATATTATTGCTGAGAAAAACATTCCAACGTGCAACCGGTTAAATTTAGGTCGGACATGGTTGAAAATAATTGGGTGCCGAAATCCGTTGAAGCTAACTGGGTGACGACTTAGAATTACGATCATTATTATTGCTGGAAAAACATTCCGAACTGTAACGATTGTGCAGCTACAATCGTTACGGAGCAATTACCGAGAATCTGGATGGTTATCGGGAGGATTTTACTACAAATCCAGAAGGAAAACAAGACCGCTCTTCGTCCGGATTCAAGATTCCGGAAGGGTCTCGGGAAAAATGGAAACTGCATTCTTAACATTTTTTAGGCTCCTGGTATGTCCTGAGCTGAATTTAAATAACACCCAATCCATTTTGAAGGTATGAGAAGCTAGGAGTTGAGGGAAAGAACTGATCTATCTCCGATGGACATGATGGTTTTTATCTACTGAAGAAAAACAAAAGTATAATGATAATTAAGCAGTAGCCCTGTTTTTAGGAGTGACCTAATAATCAGAGGATACTGAGACCCAGCCATGAGCTTATTATTGTTGCACATAACCGATTTAATTTGCGCGTTCTGGCTGCTAGCCCAAACCAGTAACGACTTCGTCGACCCATATTAAATGAACCTCACATAGAACTGGCTTTGTTAGAGAAAGGTAAAAGCATTAGAAGCTTTGCTTAGACGCTAGCCAGAATAGCAATTTCTGAGATATCAATTGTTCCTAAACGGAAAAAAGCGCTAAGTTAATGAGTTACATCGTAACTGCACTATTACAAATAGTGGAACCGGTTAAATTTATTTCAGACATGGTTGAAACTAATTGAATGCCAAAATCCGTTGAAACTAACTGGGTGACGACTTAGAATTACGATCAATATTATTGCTGGAAAAACATTCCGAACTGTAACGATTGTGCAGCTACAATCGTTACGGAGCAATTCCCGAGAATCTGGAGGGTTATCGGGAGGATTTTACTACAAATCCAGAAGGAAAACAAGACCGCTCTTCGTCCGGATTCAAGATTCCGGAAAGGTCTCGGGAAAAATGGAAACTGTATTCTTAACATTTTTTAGGCTCCTGGTATGTCCTGAGCTGAATTTAATTAACACCCAATCCATTTTGAAGGTATGAGAAGCTAGGAGTTGAGGGAAAGAACTGATCTATCTCCGATGGACATGATGGTTTTTATCTACTGAAGAAAAACAAAAGTATAATGATAATTAAGCAGTAGCCCTGTTTTTAGGAGTGACCTAGTAATCAGGGGATACTGAGACCCAGCCATGAGCTTGTTATTGTTGCACATAACCGATTTAATTTGCGCATTCTGGCTGCTAGCCCAAACCAGTAACGACTTCGTTGACCCATATTAAATGAACCACACATAGAACTGGCTTTGTTAGAGAAAGTTAAAAGCATGTGAAGCTGTGCTTAGACGCTAGCCAGTCGTTTCAAAACTTAGCTTTATTTTTCTTCGGTATGTACTTCCGGGCGAATGTTACATGTATGTTTTGATGGCGCTTCTGGGTGTTAATCTTTTTTTTATCATGATAGGCGGAACCGCTAATGAGCAGACCACGCGGAGCGAATGCTCCAAATAAGACCCTTAGCACAGGGCCGGAAGGGTGGTTTGGAACGCGGAAGACTTTGGGATTCCCGAACTTAGCTTTTTAACCCAGTTAAGACCGAAAACTCACGTATCGTGAAGGGTATCGTCTCAAATATCGTCTCAAGGACAACTATCCCGTCATTCCCTGAGCGGTATCTGACAAAAATCACTTCAAGGTATACGCTAAAATGAACAAAAAATAGTTTTTTACCTAAGAAAAAACCAAAAACAAAAAAAATAACCGAAAAAACTAAAAACAGTAAAAAAAACTAAATCAGTAGAAATCAACCCCCCAGACGAGATGTGATCCGACCCTCCTATTTGCTGTTGTTAGATATATTGTTGTTACAGGCAGTTATATCAATCAGGATCGTTACGATCAAAATTGTGGTCCGTATCTGGTGCCTGCACAATAGGTTTTTTTTATACCCCTACCGAAATGTAGCAACGGTTAAACATGGCATTTTCACGTTGTTGTCTAGGTTACAGAATGGTTAAGGAACCTAGAAAACGACAGACGAGTCAAGAATAGGCTTATTATAAGAACCCTCACAATTAAGGAAAACTGTTCACTAAGCATCTTAGCTTCAATCCGAAGGAGTCTAGGGACAGAACAAACCCTTCCTAGTTAGTTTATTTTTGTATAATATGCTCTGAGACCGAATCCGGAAGAGTCTCGGGTATTGTCTTTCAACGAGAGGGGGCCCAATTGGGATGGGTGTTGTTTCTGTCAATTCAAGATTTAATTCAAAAACAAAAAAAATAACCGAAAAAACTAAAAACAGTAAAAAAAACTAAATCAGTAGAAATCAACCCCCCCAGACGAGATGTGATCTGACCCTCCTATTTGCTGTTGTTAGATATATTGTTGTTACATCTATCAATTCGGGTGTTCCAATTCGGAGGGGTCCTATTTTGACACCGAGGTGGTTCCAATTCGGAGGGGTCCTATTCTCGTCAAACCTGAGGGTCCCAATTCGGAGGGGTCCCAGTTCGGAGGAGTCCTATTTTTGTTAATCCAGATGGGTCCCAATTCGGATGGGTCCTATTTTTGTCAACCTGGAGAAGTCTCAATTCGGAGGGGTCCTATTTTTGTCAGTTATGAGGGGTCCTAGAATTTTTTTTTCTTAAGATTGCAGTCGTAAAAATCCTAACAATTACGTAGACAAAAATAAGATACATAATGAATAGCATTAAGATGATAGGACTTAAGCAGACCAAGAAAGACAGGAAACCAGTGACTGCACTGGTAAATAGTCTTTAAATATAAACTGAAACGACCATAGTGAACCTAAGACAGGTCTAAACCCGGATACTTGCGACTATAGTCACGAGATTCGCGACTCAGGTCTAACAGAAAGCAGAATCTGGGCAATCTGAAGGCAGATAGGTAACACAGAATTCGGTGGGTGCATTAGTCGCCCACTTGAGGAAAACACTGCCTTCAAGTTTTGACTGTTTAGTGTGGCACTAAACGGTGAAAACCCGAATAGCCTGAACTGTTCGATACATGAATACGAAGCATCCGCAAATATGTAGACTGGCTATTCTGATCGGTTTGGTACAGATCGGTTTGCTTCGTATTCATGTATCGATTCATGTTTCGTTTATGGTTAACACAACAGTCAAAAGATTTCATGACCATGACCTACTTGGAAGTGCAATTCGGAACGGATAGGAACACAGAGTCAGGAATCACACCAGCGGAACCAGTGCTGGTCATGACTCGAGTTTTGCCTCTGTGTCTTGATGTTTCTTCATAATCCGCCTCTGGTTCCGCTGGTGTGATTGCTGACTCTGTGTTCCTATCCGTTCCGAATTGCACTTCCGAGTTGGTCATGGTCATGAAATCTCTTGACTGTTGTATTCCATCAATAGTTTTGTTTATGGTTCTGACTGTACCAAACCGATCCGAATAGCCAGTCTTCATGTTTGCGGATGCTTCGTATTCATGTATCGAACAGTTCAGGCTTACTTTAGAGACCCAAAATCATCTATTTCTTCATTGTCCTCCTCATCATTGTCCTCATCATGGATCAAGATGTACACATTGGATACGAAGCAGGTGTGACTGCACATCTGCTAGACACTGATGGAGAAAAGATCGGAACAGGGTTTCTAGATTCAGGAGCAGCAGTCAGTTTGATGGGAAAACAAGGGGAAAAGACATGGAAAAAAATAGGCTTCGCCAGGAGGACCTTATACCGACGAACTTAAGATTAGCAGCCGCCAAGCGCGGAGCGATCTACGTAGCTTGGGGAACTCCAATAACAGTTCTCCACATGGAAAAACTGAACCTCTGGGTGAGTCTCCTTGTAGTGGAGAACCTGGACGATTCGAATCAGTTCATTTTGGAACGCGATTTCGTCAAGAACTTTAACGTGAAGATTGACCTTAATAACGGAATGATAAGGATTACGAACCCAGACAGGAAGTACCTTCAGCGACCAGTAATCAAAATATTATCTGAAATTGAAACTCATTGAGTGATAGTAAGCAGGCTTGCTTAGTACCCAACCCAAAAAATCAAAGTTCAGTGGTTTTATGTCGGAGCTTTTCCGTCATACGAAACGAAGTAAGTGTGAGTGTATTGTTGAATACACTGGACACAGGAATTTCAAGTCAGCGTGGAAGGAAAAATGGCTACGCTTTGCCAGTGAGGACGGACTTTAAAGAAACACCAAACCTGAAGAAGCAGCAAGGAAAAGACAGTCCAACTCATGCAATTAACGATTTTGTCTTAAAATGGATTAATGAACTGAATTCTTTAAATTGAAAAGTTTCAATGAAATCCGAAAAAGATGACGGCTGGTAGATCTGCTCGAGTTTTCCGGAACGCGCCTCGTCATTTGAATTAGAGTGTGACAAACCAGTTTTCCCAGAGATAGAACACTTAAGAGGTGAGATGGGTGAGGGAGAATTTGAGTTACTTGGGGAGTGCTCCCTTTAAGTTGCGCGTGGGTAACAGAGCCCTACCCTGGTTGATGACGTACTCGATGAATCCTTGTTCTATTAGTCGTTAGATAGTCAGGTTGGAAGGCTACCACATGATAATCGAGCAAGGTATGGGTGACAAGCACCAAAATGCTTACAGCATCAGCAGGAAAACTGTTTTTTTTATGAAAGACTTGAGCAGAAGCAGGCCCATCAGGAGGAAATCAAGGAAGGAGTCTCGTTTCTTGACAATGAGACTAATGAAGCATTTTCCTTGACGAGATGGTTGGACAAATCAGAACATCCAACTCCGGGACACCTCGAATTACCAGTGGAGAAGAGAGCGAAAATGAAGATCTTATTCAAAAGGGACCCAGTGCCCTTGTATCGGTTGCTACGTTTGAACCTGGTTCAATGGGAACTCTCTCGTAAGAACATAAACAGTCTCTCATTGCTGAATTAAACCGTGCAGGTCACAGCACAAATGATGCGGATGCTTGGTGGATTGTTGAAGAGAAAAAAAGATTAGGAATGATCGCGAATGGCCAGCAGCAATTGCTTCGCTGACAGTCAGCGAAAATGTACAAATAAAGTCATCAAGAATTTAACCCGAGTAAAATGAAGGGAATTATGGGACTCGGCAGCTAGTATCCTCGATTCCTCAAAGCGTTTCGATGAGAACATCATACGAAGAAAAAGAACAGCAGATCGGAACTCAAAAGAAGACTGTCACCTTTGAGGAACTTGATCAAGAATGGATAGAAGATGAATCAAAAAAACCCGGAGCAAGCGAATTTGTCCGGGGAAGAAAGAGGACACTTAAAGTAACAAGACCAGGCGGACAAAGATTTGTCCGGTTAGTTTAGATGGATGAGTAGATCGTACAGATCAGAACCTGTCGTGGAAAAATATTCAGACGCATCTGTTGATAACACCTCGAGGAAATCAGAGATTGACTACTACTCAAACAGGAACGTGAACACAGGATCAAAAAGGTCAGACATGGACAAGGAAGTGTACCAAGACCCTGATAGTGATCGCTTCCTGGTCCTCAGTGAAAGACTTTTTGCAAACGCAGCAGGTGGCCTGGAAATGATAGCGGTATCGAAATGTTCGATGAGCCTGTTACCGCAAAAGGAAGCAGGCAGGACTGACCATCAACCGTTCAAACAAGAGACAGAGCCATTGGCGAAGATTTGCTGCGTTAAGAGGGAAGATGACGTGCATCAGCCCGACGAGCTAAACAGTCTTTTAAGGGTCATGAAGACATTCTTGAAGGCAAGATACAGACTCTCGGATTAACTACCAGCGCAGAGAAATGACCTCATGACAAGCAACTTAAAAAGATGGATCGAAAATTGGGCACAAGACAAAGGAGATCTGGAAGAGGATAGTTACCGAATCTTGAGTCAGTATTATATGCAGAAAGAGGGAAAGTTATATCTGAACAAGGATGGGACTGCTGCTTGCAAAAGGAGAGAAGAGGACAAAGTCCTGTTCAAATATAACGCGATAGTGTTGCCGCATTTCTATCATACGGAACTTTTATTCAGGAGATCGACAAAGAAGGATCTTGAAACACTTTGAATGGCCTGCAAGAAAGAAGGCTTGCGGAAAATGGTTAACAGCATGTCTGTCATGCCAATAGGTGACAGATCCCTGGAAAATGCAATTTCCGTTGCAGTCTATATAGTCATCGGAGTTCAATGAAGTGATACAGATCGATCAGCAGAAGATATGCATGACGACAGTGGGTACAATCAGGTCCTGGTGATGATCGATCCTTTCGCAAAGTAAGCAAAGGCCGTGCCCTGAATAACTGCCTCTGTAGAAGAGACATGCGATGACCTGATCAATACGTGGCTAGCAAGAAATGGATGTCCAACGACAGTCCAATTGAACAATGGAACAGCTTTCGTAGGAGAACTTACTAAGGAGCTCATGAGACGTTCTCAAGTAGCTCAGGCTCATTCTACGACGTATCATCCACAAACGAACGGCTTGGTGGAAAAAAGAAATCGTTTTCTGGTGTCGAGGTTGAGGGTGTTTTGTCCCAGATACATGACTATATTGATATCTTCCACAAGTGACGGGAGCTTAACAAAACGCATCATTCCACCACAGGAGTTAGTCCGCACATGATGTTGACTGGACATGAAAAGTCTTTGCCCTTGACTTTCTTTTATCCAGAGTATGAAGGGAAGGAAACTTTGCCACAAGTTTACATAAGACACGTGATCAGATGTCAGCAAGAGCTGAACAATTTATGCAGACGAAAAGCGCAACAAGCGCAGACAAGGCAGGAGAAAAGGTTTGACAAGAAAGCAGCTGGTGCAAAAACTTACTCAATAGGAGACTACGTGTGGGTTTTTAAAAACTTCATACCACCGAAAGGAACGAAGAAGCTCATAACGAAGTGGAAGGGACCGTTCATGATGACGGAAGGGAATCAGGAGGGACGTTTTTACAGACTAAATAACGGCCGAGCTGCGCACTTTGAGAACACTTATCCACAAAACCCATCCACAGAGGACTGGTGCATACCTGAAGACATAGAGGAGGGCAATTATCTGATAATGGACCCTGCTTGCGAGGTCAATGAAAATGTACCAGGGAAAGAAACGATGGGAATGAAGCTCTAGAGCAAGGGGAAACTCCACCGCTGGTCAAGGGAAAACTCCACTAGACCTGGATTCTAATGAACTAATTGAGGCGGATGAGGATCCGATTGTCCGCAATTTTGGTGTGCTGTGGCAGACATCCAGCACCCAAGGCATGAAGAAGCTTTATCAGGTGTTAAAGCCAGCAAGCACACCTGATCAGCGAGGCAGAAGCCAAAGCACCAAAAAGCTTACAGCCTCAGCAATCGGATCTACCGGATGTACAAAACCTGAAAAAAAACAATGTTACGATTCAGGACATAGACCGTGAGAGCAAGAAATACATAATGATCGACAGAGGTGATCCTTCCTGGGCAGCCCAGGAGGGGCAGTTACTCATTCCTGCGTCCAACCTTAACTTAATATCCGTTATGCGATCGACGGAACTTCGATGGAAATTTTTGTTGGAGGATTGGGGTTAAGACTTACCCACACTGAAAAAATATTAGTAAAAAAAACTGAAAATAGCAGTAGAAACAGGTGCTATAGAGGCAGAATCAGATGAAAACCCTAAAACACCAGGCATAGGCAGAGTTATTGAGTCTTATTGTTAATTACCAAATGAATACTCAATCAGCATAATACTAACCGATAGCCGTTTTTTACTTACGAACAGGAATTGAGCGATAGCGATTACCGCGGACATGAGTATTAGAACAGCGTTAGCAGCAGATTTTAAGAGAGAATACAGAAATCTAGATTTTTGTGGAAGCAAGAACCAGGAATAGGTGTAGCAGCTTTGCCTCCGGCGGCTTCACAAAAAACAGAAAGTAGTTATGATTCTTGTTGACGAGGACAACCGAAAAAAAGCAAGTGGACCCTGAAGATTTGGTTCTGTCCCTGACGAGACTGAAAGACTTCTAGTGGAATCGCGCAACAAGCGCAGGTAAAGGCAGAGGAAAAGGTTTGACAAGAAACTAGCTGACTACGTGTGAATTTTTCAAAACGTTATACCACCGGAAGGAACGAAGAAGCTCCTAAAGTAGTGGGGGGACCGTTCATGATAACGGAAGTGAATCAGAAGGGACGTTTTTACAGACTAAGTAGCGGCCGAGCTGCGCACTTTGAGAACACTAATCCACAAAACCCATCCACAGAGGACTGGTGCATACCTGAAGACATGGAGGAGGGTAATTATCTGATGATGGACCCTGCTTGCGAGGTCAATGAAAATGTACCAGGGAAAGAAACGATGGGAATGAAGCTCTAGAGCAAGGGGAAACTCCACCGCTAGTCAAGGGAAAACTCCACTAGACCTGAATTCTAATGAATTAATTGAGGCGGATGAGGATCCGATTGTCCGCAATTTTGGTGTGCTGTGGCAGACATCCAGCACCCAAGGCATGAAGAAGCCATATCAGGTGTTAAAGCCAGCAAGCACACCTGATCAGCGAGGCAGAAGCCCCTGAGGAAAGAGAAACCGCAAGAGCTAGCCACAAAGATAATGCAAGCGTGATAGAAGAAACGAGTGAACCAGAGCGTGGAACCGCAGCTAACGACCTTAAAATTGTTTATGAAGCAGCGGCGAGATATGCCCTAAGTAAAGTCCAGCAGGAATTGGCGACAAGGGAGATACAACAAAAAGTCAATCCTGAACTCGAAAACCAGAGAGCTCAAGAGCAGCTCAACGCCTTTGAAGCATGTGACGTAGAAGAAACGAAGGCACCGAGTAGTTTGAGCATGAAGCTGAATGTGATCTCCGGACAGACATTCGGGATGGTGCCACAAGGAAACAAGATACAGTCAATAATCTCAGTGGCGGGACATCAGGTAATCAGGAACCTAAGTTAACCTTAGAAGTTGACCTTGATGAATTTGGATATATATGCAGATTATCTGAGACAAGCAAAGCCATGCACTGATTCGAGGGCTGTGCGAGCATTGTTACGAGTGGCACTCGATTTAAAAAAACTTCACGGACACAACGTGGAAGTCTACGGACCATATCAAGTGATATTGAATGTGGAGGGGAGTAGTATTTATACCAAGACCTACGTCACAGAAGACAGTGACCAAATCGGACAGATATATATGGGTCAGGAAGAACTCAAGGTCCGTAGAACTGGCCATGACGCCATGATGGAACAAGATACGGTACACATTGGATACGAAGCAGGTGTAACTGCACATCTCCTAGTCACTGATGGAGAAAAGATCGGAACAGGGTTTCCAGATTCAGGAGCAGCAGTCTGTTTAATGGGAAAACAAGGGGAAAAGACATGGAAAAAAATAAGCTTCGCCAGGAGGACCTTATACCGACGAACTTAAGATTGGCAGCCGCCAATCGCGGAGCGATCTACGTAGCTTGAAGAACTCCAATAACAGTTCTCCACATGGAAGGACTGAACCTCTGGGTGAGTCTCCTTGTAGTGGAGAACCTGGACGATTCGAATCAGTTCATTTTGGAACGCGATTTCGTCAGGAACTTTGACGTGAAGATTGACCTTAATAACGGAATGATAAGAATTACGAACCCAGACAGGAAGTATGTTCAGCGACCAGTAATCAAAATAATATCTGAAATTGAAACTCATTGAGTGATAGTAAGCAGGCTTGCTTAGTACCCAACCCAAAAAATCAAAGTTCAGTGGTTTTATGTTGGAGCTTTTCCGTCATACGAAACGAAGTAAGTGTGAGTGTATTGTTGAATACACTGGACACAAGGATTTCAATTCAGCGTGGAAGGAAAATTGGCTACGGTTTGCCAGTGAGGACGGACTTTAAAGAAACACCAAACCTGAAGAAGCATCAAGTAAAAGACTGTCCAACTCATGCAATTAAAGATTTTGTCTTAAAAAGGATTAAGGAACTGAATTCTTTAGATGAAAAGTTTCAATGAAATCCGAAAAAGATGACGGCTTGTATATCTGCTCGAGTTTTCCGGAACGCGCATCGTCATTTGAATTAGAGTGTGACAAACCAGTTTTCCCAGAGATAATACACTTAAGAGGTGAGATAGGTGAGGGAGAATTTGAGGTACTTGGGGAGTGCTCCCTTTAAGTTGCGCGTGGGTAACAGAGCCCTACCCTGGTTGATGACGTACTCGATGGATCATTGTTGTATTGGTCGTTAGATAGTCAGGTTGGAAGGCAACCACATGATAATCGAGCAAAGTATGCGTGACAAGCACCAAAATGCTTACAGCCTCAGCAACCGGATCTACCGGATGTACAAGAATTAACAAACCTGCGTGTCTTAAAATGGTTGAATGAACTGACATCAGACCTGAAAAAAACCAGTGTTAGGATTCAGGACATAGACCGTGAGAGCAAGAAATACATAATGATCGACAGAGGTGATCCTTCCTGGGCAGCCCAGGAGGGGCAGTTACTCATTCCTGCGTCCAACCTTAACTTAATATCCGTTATGCGATCGACGGGGACTTCGATGGAAATTTTTGTCGGAGGATTGGGGTTAGGACTTACCCACACTGAAAAAAAATTAGTAAAAAAAAATTGAAAATACCAGTAGAAACAGGTGCTATAGAGGCAGAATCAGATGAAAACCCTAAGAAACCAGGCATAGGCAGAGTAATTGAGTCATATTGTTAATTACTAAATGAATACTCAATCTGCATAATACTAACCGATAGCCGTTTTATACTTACGAACAGGACATGAGCGATAGCGATTACCGCGGGCATGAGTATTAGGACAGCGTTAGCAGCAGATTTTAAGAGAGACTACAGAAATCTAGATTTTTTGTGGAAGCAAGAACCAGGAATAGGTGTAGCAGCTTTGCCTTCGGCGGCTTCACAAAAAACAGAAAATAGTTATGATTCTTGTTGACGAGTACAACGGAAAAACAGCAAGTGGACCCTGAAGATTTGGTTCTGTCCCTGAAGAGACTAAAAGACTTCTAGTGGAATCGCGCAACAAGCGCAGGCAAGGCAGAGGAAAAGGTTTGACAAGAAAGTAGCTGACTACGTGTGGATTTTTCAAACATTTATACCACCAGAAGGAACGAAGAAGCTCCTAAAGTAGTGGGGGACCGTTCATGATAACGGAAGTGAATCAGAAGGGACGTTTTTACAGACTAAGTAGCGGCCGAGCTGCGCACTTTGAGAATATTAAGCCACAAAACCCATCCACAGAGGACTGTTGCATACCTGAAGACATGGAGGAGGGCAATAATCTGATGATGGACCCTGCTTGCAAGGTCAATGAAAAAGTACCAGGGAAAAGAATGATGGGAATGAAGCTGTAGAGGAAGTAACAAGTCTACCGCTGGACCTAGATCCTAACGAAATGAATGAGGCTGATGAGGAAAATTTCCTAACCCCAATCGGATGAGGACTGAGAAAAACCCGAGCAGAGAGATGTCCTTAAGAACATGGAATCGGATCTATCTAAGACAAGACTGGCAAGAAAAAATAACCATTACGGAGACGACTTCGTAGTGGATAGGATAGACTTGAAAAGGAAGCTGGAAGAATTGGTGGGTCTGGAGGAGATACCCGCGTCACAAGACATAGACAACGTCAATGACCAATACAAGGAATGGATCGACGATCGGTCAAAACCTGAAGGGGAATTTGACGACGAGCAGCAGTAGTTATACGAATGAGAATTAACAAACCTGCGCGTCACAAAATCGTTAAAAGAAATGACGTCAGACCCAAAAGAAAACAGTGTTACGATTCAGGACGTAGACCGCGAGAGCAAGGATTACATGAAATACATAAAGATCGATAGAGATGATCCTTCCAGGGCAGCCCAGGAGGGGAAGTTACTCATTCCTGCGTCCAACCTTAACTGAATATCCGGTATGCGATCGACGGGGGCTTCGATGGAAACTTGTGTCGGAGGAATGAAGGTAGGACTTACCCACAATGAGAAAATATTTACAAAAAAAATAGCAGGAGAAACAGGTGCTATATAGGTAGAAACAGATGAAAACCCTAAGAAACTAGACATAGGCAGAGTAATAGAGTCAAATTGTTAATTACCAAATGAGTACTCAATCAGTGGAATACTAACGGATAGCCATTTTATACTTACAAACAAGACATGTGCGATAGCGATTACCGCGGACATGAGTTTTAAAACAGCGTTAGCAGCAGATTTTAAGAGAGAATACAAAAACATAGATTTTTTTGTGGAAGCAAAGACTAGGAATAGGAGGTGTAGCAGCTTTACCTCCGGAGGCTTCAAAATACCAGGAAAGGAGTTATGCTTCTAGGTGACGAGGGCGACGGAAAAGCCGCATGTGGACCCTGAAGATTTGATTCTGTCCCTGACGAGACTGAAAGACTTCCTAGTAGAAACGCGCAACAAGCGCAGGCAAGGCAGAGAAAAATGTTTGAAAAAAAAGCAGTTGGTGCAAGAACTTACTCAGTAGGAGACTACGTGTGGGTGTTTCAAAACGTTATACCACCGGAACGAACGAAAAAGCTCCTAAAGTAGTGGAGGGGACCGTTCATGTTAACGAAAGTGAATCAGTAGGGACGTTTTTACAGACTAAGTAGCGGCCGAGTTGCGCACTTTGAGAAGCTTAAGCCACACAACCTGAGGGGTCCCAATTCGGAGGGGTCCCAGTTCGGAGGAGTCCTATTTTCGTTAATCCGGATGGGTCCCAATTCGGATGGGTCCTATTTTTGTCAACCTGGAGAAATCTCAATTCGGAGGGGTCCTATTTTGTCAGTTATGAGGGTTCCTAGAATTTTTTTTTCAAAAGATTGCAATCGTAGGAATCCTAACAATTACGTAGACAAAAATAAGATACATAGTGAGTAGCATTAAGATGATAGGACTTAAGCAGACCAAGAAAGACAGGAAACCAGTGACTGCACTGGTAAATAGTCTTTAAATAAAAACTGAAACGGCCATAGTGAACCTAAAACAGGTCTAAACCCGGATATTTGCGACTATGGTTACGAGATTCGCGACTCAGGTCTAACAGAAAGCAGAATCTGGGCAATCTGAAGGCAGATAGGTAACACAGAATTCGGTGGGTGCATTAGTCGCCCACTTGAGGAAAACACTGCCTTCAAGTTTTGACTGTTTAGTGTGGCACTAAACGGTGAAAGCTCTACTGACAATTTCGACAAAGGGTAGAAACAAGTTTAACAATTAAGTTGCGACAAACCAAGTACAATACACATACACTTTTTTGAAAAAAAAATTTTTCTTTCTCTCTCTTTTGGTTTTCATTCCTCAATAATTGTTATCAATTGGGTAGTGACTACACTATCTTTAAATTTATTGATATCATCAGTTTCCGCTAGCTTTATATCCTATATCAAGAAATAAAATGCTGTGTAAGAATTGTATACACGCTGTACTGTGATAACTTATAAGGATTTGTGGTCACTTGTTAAGTGAAACTTTCGGACTTTCTCGTGATGTGTTTTAAGTATCAGTTGTCAAACAAAAAAAACGGTAGCAAGCTAATCGCGTCTGTATGCAGTAGGAAGCGATAAACAAAGATGAGTTTAGACAGGCCGAGAAAACCTAAGCTCAGTGATAGCTCCAGGAAATTTATACCACAGAAACAAAGAAAATCATTGAGCGACCCTTTTGTAGAAAGGACCGCACGGACACTGACCAAGAAAGGGGAAAAAATTCAGGCGAAATGGTTGAAACAAGGAGTAAAAAGGCCTCGGAAGACAAAAAGGCAAGCTTAAAATTAGAGATCCATGCAAACCCTGCTCTGAATGAGAATCGGGCGGGACGTGGAATGAAACGAAATGGAAATAGAAGGTTTACAAGTGAATCTTCTTCCGTAGAACAAGGCCACAATTTTGCCAGCGTCAGAGGGACTCTAGATCGAGAGGAGATGTCGGAACTGTCCTGATATCTCGAATGAAAATGCCGTAACAGCAGGATCACCCACTGATAATAGAATCATGCATGGGGTGACAGAGAAAACGGCAACGTCCTCCTCGTTTTCGGAAAAAGTCAAGAACATTTTGAGAATTTTTTTTCCATTTACTAAGATAACGGAAACAAGTGATGAAGTAGACATCCAAAATGATGATGAGGACAATGAAGAAAAAGATGACTTTGGGTCTCTCAAGTAAGTCTGAACTGTTCGATACATGAATACGAAGCATCCGCAAACATGAAGACTGGCTATTCTGATCGGTTTGGTAAAGTCAGAACAAAAAAACAAAACTATTGATGGAACACAAAAGTCAAGAGATTTCATGACCATGACCAACTCAGAAGTGCAATTTGGAACGGATAGAAACACAGAGTCAGGAATCACACCAGCGGAACCAGTGCTGGTCATGACTCGAGTTTTGCCTCTGTGTCTTGATGTTTCTTCATAATCCGACTCTGGTTCCGCTGGTGTGATTGCTGACTCTGTGTTCCTATCCGTTCCAAATTGCACTTCCGAGTTGGTCATGGTCATGAAATCTCTTGACTGTTGTATTCCATCAATAGTTTTGTTTATGGTTCTGACTGTACCAAACCGATCCGAATAGCCCCTCTTCATATTTTCGGATGCTTCGTATTCATGTATCAAACAGTTCAGGCTTCCTTGAGAGACCCAAAGTCATCTATTTCTTCATTGTCCTCCTCATCATTGTCCTCATCATGGATCAAGATGTACACATTGGATACGAAGCAGGTGTGACTGCACATCTGCTAGACACTGATGGAGAAAAGATCGGAACAGGGTTTCTAGATTCAGGAGCAGCAGTCAGTTTGATGGGAAAACAAGGGGAAAAGACATGGAAAAAATGGGCTTCGCCAGGAGGACCTTATACCGACGAACTTAAGATTAGCAGCCGCCAAGCGCGGAGCGATCTACGTAGCTTGGGGAACTCCAATAACAGTTCTCCACATGGAAAAACTGAACCTCTGGGTGAGTCTCCTTGTAGTGGAGAACCTGGACGATTCGAATCAGTTCATTTTGGAACGCGATTTCGTCAAGAACTTTGACGTGAAGATTGACCTTAATAACGGAATGATAAGGATTACGAACCCAGACAGGAAGTACCTTCAGCGACCAGTAATCAAAATATTATCTGAAATTGAAACTCATTGAGTGATAGTAAGCAGGCTTGCTTAGTACCCAACCCAAAAAATCAAAGTTCAGTGGTTTTATGTCGGAGCTTTTCCGTCATACGAAACGAAGTAAGTGTGAGTGTATTGTTGAATACACTGGACACAGGAATTTCAAGTCAGCGTGGAAGGAAAAATGGCTACGCTTTGCCAGTGAGGACGGACTTTAAAGAAACACCAAACCTGAAGAAGCAGCAAGGAAAAGACAGTCCAACTCATGCAATTAACGATTTTGTCTTAAAATGGATTAATGAACTGAATTCTTTAAATTGAAAAGTTTCAATGAAATCCGAAAAAGATGACGGCTGGTAGATCTGCTCGAGTTTTCCGGAACGCGCCTTGTCATTTGAATTAGAATGTGAAAAACCAGTTTTCCCAGAGATAGAACACTTAAGAGGTGATATAGGTGAGGGAGAATTTGAGTTACTTGGGGAGTGCTCCTTTTAAGTTGCGCGTGGGTAACAGAGCCCTACCCTGGTTGATGACGTACTCGATGGATCATTGTTCTATTAGTCGTTAGATAGTAGATAGTCAGGTTGGAAGGCTACCACATGATAATCGAGCAAGGTATGGGTGACAAGTACCAAAATGCTTACAGCATCAGCAGTAAAACTGTTTTTTTAAATGAAATACTTGAGCAGAAGCAGGCCCATAAGGAGGAAATCAAGGAAGGAGTCTCGTTTCTTGACAATGAGACTAATGAAGCGTTTTCCTTGACGAGATGGTTGGACAAATCAGAACATCCAATTCCGGGACACCTCGAATTACCAGTGGAGAAGACAGCGAAAATGAAGATCTTATTCAAAAGGGACCCAGTGCCCTTGTATCTGTTGCTACGTTCGAACCTGGTTCAATAGGAACTCTCTCGTAAAAACATACACAGTCTCTCATTGCTAAATTAAACTGTGCAGGTCACACCACAAGTGATGCGGATGCTTGGTGGATTGTTGAAGAGAAAAAAAATTAGGAATGATCGCAAATGGCTAGCAGCAATGGCATCGCTGACAGTCAGCGAAAATGTACGAATAAAGCCATCAAGAAATCAACCCGAGTAAAATGAAGGGAATTATGGGACTCGGCAACTAGTATCCTCGATTCCTCAAAGCGTTTCGATGAAAACATCATACGAAGAAAAAGAACAGCAGATCGGAACTCAAAAGAAGACTGTCACCTTTGAGGAACCCAATCAAGAATGGATAGAAGATGAATCGAAAAACCCGGAGCAAGCGAATTTGTCCGGGGAGTCGGACGTCGAAGAAAGAGGACACTTAAAGTAACAAGACCAGGCGGACAAAGATTTGTCCGGTTAGTTTAGATGGATGAGTAGATCTTACAGACCAGAACCTGTCGTGGAAAAAAGTTCAGACGCATCTGTTGATAACACCTCGAGGAAATCAGAGATTGACTACTACTAAAACAGGAACGTGAACACGGGATCAAAAAAGTCAGACATGGACAAGGAAGGGTACCAAGACCCTGATAGTGATCGCTACCTGGTCCCCAGTGAAAGAATTTTTGCAAACTCAGCAGGTGGCCTGGAAATGATAGCGGTATCGAAATGTTCGATGAGCCTGTTACCGCAGAAGGAAGCAGTCAGGACTGACCATCAACCGTTCAAACAAGAGACAGAGCCATTGGCGAAGATTTGCTGCGTTAAGATGAAAGATGACGTGCATCAGCCCGACGAGCTAAACAGTCTTTTAAGGGTCATGAAGACATTCTTGAAGGCAAGATACAGACTCTCGGATTAAGTAACAGCGCAGAGAAATGACCTCATGACAAGCAACTTGAAAAAATGGATCGAAAATTGGGCACAAGACAAATTGGGCACAAGACAGAGGGAAAGTTATATATGAACAAGGATGGGACTGCTGCTTGCAAAAGGAGAGAAGAGGACAAAGTCCTGTTCAAATATAACGCGATAGTGTTGCCGCATTTCTATCGAACGGAACTTTTATTCAGGAGATCGATAAAGAAGGATCTTGAAACACTTTGAATGGCTTGCAAGAAAGAAGGCTTGCGGAAAATGGTTAACAGCATGTCTGTCATGCCAATAGGTGACAGATCCCAGGAAAATGCGATTTCCGTTGCAGTCGATAGAGTCATCGGAGTTCAATGAAGTGATACAGATCGATCAGCAGAAGATTTGCATGACGACAGTGGGTACAATCAGGTCCTGGTGATGATCGATCCTTTCGCAAAGTAAGCAAAGGCCGTGCCCTGAATAACTGCCTCAGTAGAAGAGACATGCGATGACCTAATCAATACGTGGCTAGCAAGAAATGGATGTCCAACGACAGTTCAATTGAACAATGGAACAGCTTTCGTAGGAGAACTTACTAAGGAGCTCATGAGACGTTCTCAAGTAGCTCAGGCTCATTCTACGACGTATCATCCACAAACGAACGGCTTGGTGGAAAAAAGAAATCGTACTCTGGTGTCGATGTTGAGGGTGTTTTGTCCCAGATACATGACTATATTGATATCTTCCACAAGTGATGGGAGCTTACCAATGCGCAACATTCCACCACAGGAGTTAGTCCGCATATGATGTTGACTGGACATGAAAAGTCTTTGCCCTTGACTTTCTTTTATCCAGAGTATGAAGGGTACATAAGACACGTGATCAGATGTCAGCAAGAGCTGAACAATTTATGCAGACGAAACGCGCAACAAGCGCAGACAATGCAGGAGAAAAGGTTTGACAAGAAAGCAGCTGGTGCAAAAACTTACTCAATAGGAGACTACGTGTGGGTTTTTAAAAACTTCATACCACCGAAAGGAACGAAGAAGCTCATAAAGAAGTGGAAGGGACCGTTCATGATGACGGAAGGGAATCAGGAGGGACGTTTTTACGGACTAAATAACGGCCGAGCTGCGCACTTTGAGAACACTTATCCACAAAGCCCATCCACAGAGGACTGGTGCATACCTGAAGACATAGAGGAGGGCAATTATCTGATGATGGACCCTGCTTGCGAGGTCAATGAAATGTACCAGGGAAAGAAACAATGGGAATGAAGCTCTAGAGCAAGGGGAAACTCCACCGCTGGTCAAGGGAAAACTCCACTAGACCTGGATTCTAATGAACTAATTGAGGCGGATGAGGATCCGATTGTCCGCAATTTTGGTGTGCTGTGGCAGACATCCAGCACTCAAGGCATGAAGAAGCTTTATCAGGTGTTAAAGCCAGCAAGCACACCTGATCAGCGAGGCAGAAGCCCCTGAGGAAAGAGAAACCGCAAGAGCTAGCTACAAGGAAAATGCAAGCCGTGATAGAAGAAACGAGTGAACCAGAGCGTGGAACCGCAGCTAACGACCTTAAAATTGTTTATGAAGCAGCGGCGAGATATGCCCTAAGTAAAGTACAACAGGAATTGGCGACAAGGGAGATACAACAAAAAGTCAATCCTGAACTCGAAAACCAGAGAGCTCCAGAGCAGCTCAACGCCTTTGAAGCATGTGATGTAGAAGAAACGAAGGCACCGAGTAGTTTGAGCTTGAAGCTGAATGTGATCTCCGGACAGACATTCGGGATGGTGCCACAAGGAAACAAGATACAGTCAATAATCTCAGTGGCGGGACATCAGGTAATCAGGAACCTAAGTTAACCTTAGAAGTTGACCTTGAAGAATTTGGATATATATGCAGATTATCTGAGACAAGCAAAGCCATGCACTGATTCGAGGGCTGTGCGAGCATTGTTACGAGTGGCACTCGATTATAAAAAACTTCACGGGCACAACGTGGAAGTCTACGGACCATATCAAGTGATATTGAATGTGGAGGGGAGTAGTATTTATACCAAGACCTACGTCACAGAAGACAGTGACCAAATCGGACAGATATATTTTGGTCAGGAAGAACTCAAGTTCCGTAGAACTGGCCATGACGCCATGATGGAACAAGATACGGTACACATTGGATACGAAGCAGGTGTAACTGCACATCTGCTAGACACTGATGGAGAAAAGATCGGAACAGGGTTTCTAGATTCAGGAGCAGCAGTCTGTTTAATGGGAAAACAAGGGGAAAAGACATGGAAAAAAATAAGCTTCGCCAGGAGGACCTTATACCGACGAACTTAAGATTGGCAGCCGCCAATCGCGGAGCGATCTACGTAGCTTGAAGAACTCCAATAACAGTTCTCCACATGGAAGGACTGAACCTCTGGGTGAGTCTCCTTGTAGTGGAGAACCTGGACGATTCGAATCAGTTCATTTTGGAACGCGATTTCGTCAGGAACTTTGACGTGAAGATTGACCTGAATAACCGAATGATAAGGATTACGAACCCAGACAGGAAGTATGTTCAGCGACCAGTAATCAAAATAATATCTGAAATTGAAACTCATTGAGTGATAGTAAGCAGGCTTGCTTAGTACCCAACCCAAAAAATCAAAGTTCAGTGGTTTTATGTCGGAGCTTTTCCGTCATACGAAACGAAGTAAGTGTGAGTGTATTGTTGAATACACTGGACACAAGGATTTCAATTCAGCGTGGAAGGAAATCTGGCTACGGTTTGCCAGTGAGGACGGACTTTAAAGAAACACCAAACCTGAAGAAGCATCAAGTAAAAGACTGTCCAACTCATGCAATTAAAGATTTTGTCTTAAAAGTGATTAAAGAACTGAATTCTTCAGATGAAATAGTTTCAATGAAATCCGAAAAAAAAGACGGCTTGTAGATCTACTCGAGTTTTTCGGAACGCGCCTCGTCATTTGAATTAGAGTGTGACAAACCAGTTTTCCCAGAGATAGAACACTTAAGAGGTGAGATAGGAGAGGGAGAATTTGAGTTACTTGGGCTGTGCTCCCTTTACGTTGCGCGTGGGTAACAGAACCCTACCCTGGTTGATGACGTACTCGATGAATCATTGTTGTATTGGTCGTTAGATAGTCAGGTTGGAAGGCTACCACATGATAATCGAGCAAAGTATGCGTGACAAGCACCAAAAACCTTACAGCCTCAGCAACCGGATCTACCGGATGTACAAGAATTAACGAACCTGCCTGTCTTAAAATGGTTGAATGAACTGACATCAGACCTGAAAAAACCAGTGTTACGATTCAGGACATAGACCGTGAGAGCAAGAAATACATAATGATCGACAGAGGTGATCCTTCCTGGGCAGCCCAGGGGGGCAGTTACTCATTCCTGCGTCCAACCTTAACTTAATATCCGTTATGCGATCGACGGGGACTTCGATGGAAATTTTTGTCTGAGGAGTTGGGTTACGACTTACCCACACTGAAAAAATATTCTAAAAAAAAATTAAAAATAGCAGTAGAAACAGGGGCTATAGAGGCAGAATCAGATGAAATCCCTAAGAAACCAGGCATAGGCAGAGTAATTGAGTCATATTGTTAATTACGAAAAGAATACTCGATCAGCATAACACTAACCGATAGCCGTTTTATACTTACGAACAGGACATGAGCGATAGCGATTACCGCGGACATGAGTATTAGGACAGCGTTAGCAGCAGATTTTAAGAGAGAATACAGAAGCAAGAACCAGGAATAAGTGTATCTGCTTTGCCTCCGGCGGCTTCACAAAAAACAGAAAGTAGTTATGATTCTTGTTGACGAGGACAACGGAAAAACAGCAAGTGGCCCCTGAAGATTTGGTTCTGTCCCTGAAGAGACTGAAAGACTTCTAGTGGAATCGCGCAACAAGCGCAGGCAATGCAGAGTAAAAGGTTTGACAAGAAAGTAGCTGACTACGTGTGGATTTTTCAAAACGTTATACCACCGGAAGGAACGAAGAAGCTCCTAAAGTAGTCGGGGGACCGTTCATGATAACGGAAGTAAATCAGAAGGGACGTTTTTACAGACTAAGTAGCGGCCGAGCTGCGCACTTTGAGAACATTAAGCCACAAAACCCATCCACAGAGGACTGTTGCATACCTGAAGACATGGAGGAGGGCAATAATCTGATGATGGCCCTGCTTGCGAGGTCAATGAAAAAGTACCAGGGAAAAGAATGATGGGAATGAAGCTGTAGAGGAAGTAACAACTCTACCGCTGGACCTAGATCCTAACGAAATAAATGAGGCGGATGAGGAAAACTTCCTAACTCTAAGCGGATGAGGACTGAGAAAAACCCGAGCAGAGAGAGGTCCTTAAGAACATGGAATCGGATCTATCTAAGACAAGACTGGCAAGGAAAAATAACCCTTACGGAGACGACTTCGTAGTGGATAGGATAGACTTGAAAAGGAGGCTGGAAGAATTGGTGGGTCTGGAGGAGATAGCCGCGTCACAAGACATAGACAACGTCAATGACCAAGACAAGGAATGGATCGACGATCAGTCAAAACCTGAAAGGGAATTTGACGACGAGCTGCAGTTGTCATACGAATGAGAATTAACAAACCTGCACGTCTCAAAATCGTTGAATGAAATGACATCAGACCCAAAAGAAAACCTGTTACGATTCAGGACGTAGACCGCGAGAGCAAGGAAAACATGAAATACATAAAGATCGATAGAGATGATCCTTCCAGGGCAGCCCAGGAGGGGAAGTTACTCATTCCTGCGTCCAACCTTAACTTAATATCCGGTATGCGATCGACGGGGGCTTCGATGGAAACTTTTGTCGTAGGAATGAAAGTAGGACTTACCCACAATGAGAAAATATTTACAAAAAATAAAAATAGCAGGAGAAACAGGTGCTATAGAGCTAGAAACAGATGAAAGCCCTAAGAAACTAGACATAGGCAGAGTAATAGAGTCATATTGTTAATTACTAAATGAGTACTCAATCAGTATAATACTAACGGATAGCCATTTTATACTTACAAACAAGACATGTGCGATAGCGATTACCGCGGACATGAGTTTTAAAACAGCGTTAGCAGCAGATTTTAAGAGAGAATACAAAAACATAGATTTTTTTGTGGAAGCAAAGACTAGGAATAGGAGGTGTAGCAGCTTTACCTCCGGCGGCTTCAAAATACCAGGAAATGAGTTATGCTTCTAGAGAACGAGGGCGACGGAAAAGCCGCATGTGGACCCTGAAGATTTGATTCTCTCCCTGACGAGACTGAAAGACTTCCTAGTAGAAACGCGCAACAAGCACAGGCAAGGCAGATAATAATGTTTGAAAAAAAAGCAGTTGGTGCAAGAACTTACTCAGTAGGAGACTACGTGTAGGTGTTTCAAAACGTTATACCACCGGAACGAACGGAGAAGCTCCTAAAGTAGTGGAGGGGATCGTTCATGATAACAAAAGTGAATCAGTAGGGACGTTTTTACAGACTAAGTAGCGGCCGAATTGCGCACTTTGAGGAGCTTAAGCCACACAACCCATCCACAGAAGGCTGGTGCATACCTGAAGACATGGAGGAGGATGGACTCTGCTTGTGAGGTCAATGAAAAGGATCCAGGGAAAAAACGATGGGAATGAAGCTCTAGAGAAAGGGACAACTCGACAGCTGGACCTGGATTCTAATGAACTAATTGAGGTGGATAAGGAGACCTTCCTTACCCTATGCGGAAAAGGACTGAGAAAACGTCGAGCGGAAAGAGGTTCCCAAGAACATGGAACCGGATCTAACCTTTTTGATGCAAACAAGACAAAGTGTCACGACAAGACCCGCAAAAAATACTATTTGAGTATAGGCTGAGGGTAGATCAAGTGTAGGATGTTTTATGTGTTATGCGTTATTTTTTTTTGTTGTTATGTTAAAAGGATGCTGGGTTTGGAAGGGTTATTGACCACTAATGCTCGAACTATAATTTTAGGAATATATCCAAAGGGTGGACTGTCCACTCTTAGGTCAAGTTCCAAAATTGAAATGATTTTTATTAAATCTGAAGACAAAAATCTTTTTATCTGACTGTTTTTTTAAAAAAATTATGATGATATTGTAGTAAATTTTTGATAGATTTGGTAGTCGTGAGCCTTATTCTAGATCCCATTGATCGTTTGATTACTCATCAAAAATCATTTGCGCATACAGATAATCAAAATCGAAGCATACGAAATGGATAACTTCGACTTGATTGAATTGATGGACCTTGCCGAGGCCTATGATAGAACCGATGATAGATGCAACCTATCGCCGGCTGATAGATTAAGTCTTCGCTTTCGAGGACTTAACGAAAATCTTGGGCATGACAACCGAGGGGACCGCCCTACAGAAGCCTTATTGACGGCCGCGTATGGACAACAGGGAGTAATAGACCGCCAAAACATCAGGTTGTTGAGGTGGCAAAACGGGGCACTCTCAGGAGTTTTATTGGCGAACGAACCTGGATTGGGAAGTTCCAGGACGCACCAACCAAGTGAAATTCCTCTTCCGACCAAGCCTAGGCCTGAGTTGAGAAATGAGTAGCGAGGCATCTTCGTCTTGCTCACAACTGAGAATAGTTCTGCCACCAAAACGGGCGAGAGTAGAAGAAGTCCAAACAAAAGAAACTTTCAAATCTGTATGAGACCAAAGACGAACTAGAGCGAATGAAAAAAATCTTGCTCAGAACGGAAGAAGACAGAGATATGTGGAGGAGACTAGTTGAGGATTGCAACAACAAGCAGGGAGAGGAGATAGAACGCTTGAGACAGGAATACAAGGAGCGATCGGAACGACTAGGATTGGCGACCGCATTGGAGCGATCAAAACCTGCAGGGAACGTTCATCGTGGGCAATTCTCGATGGAGTTTCTGACGCCTCGCAAGCAAAGTCAAACAACAGAAGCACAAACCCCGGCAGCGCCCGGTAGATTAATGATCCAGACCCGAGTGACACCCTGGTAGATCCAGTCGTGGAGCGAACAATACAACAGCTGGTAAAGTCTGCACCCTATGGAACAATCGATGATACCAGCAGAGAAGAGCTCTCTTCGGAAGCAATGAGGAAAATCTCAAAAACCTTCGACAGTAACGAAACCAGTAACGAGACCAGCGCAAACCTCATAAATCTTCGACAGGATAAGGGAGCTATCTATGAAGAAAGTGTCGTGTGTATTTGACATACAGAAAAACAATCAAACCAAAAACAGCTTCATAGGAGTCCCGGACACGGATATGCGATCATGTTTCAACCGGTCGACGTGGAGTCCAGCAATGAACATGCAGCAACCACCTCTTCGGACGTCGCATTTGATGTTGGGCGATAGTCTTGTGAGAATTTTTCAGAACTTGAGAACCTCGTTAATCACTATGGTGATGGCATTGGGAGGCGCCACAGTAGCCCTGTTGAATCGGATGGTAAACTTGATGAACCCGTGAAAATTTTTGGACATAATGACTTTATTAGGCACAAACAACGTGTCCAGGAGCTAAGACTCAAAAGAAGCTCAATGGGAGTCAATGCTGGTATGCCTGTTCACCACAGTGTGGCAGAAGTTTTAGTGTGCTGTACTGACCATTCGAACCATACCAATGAGTGCGAGAACGCAATCGTCCATAGGAAGAAGAGTTAACGAAAGAGTCATCAGATGGAAAAACATCGTGCAAAATCTGGCAGGTCGCAATGCTGGACGAATGAGTTTAATGAAATTGGAGCATGAGCTGAGGGCTCTGGATCAGACCAGATTCACTACTAATGGAACACACTTTGATAACATAGAAGGACAAGGCTGGATGAATTGTGTCTTCCAGGAGCAATTAGATGAGTTAGATAATGAACTTTTTGACACGGGAGCATTCAGAATAGAAGAAGCGAAGAACATGCAACCGATTTTGACCTTTGTGCCTCTTAATCTGGGACACGCCTGGGATCATTCCCAGCCGTGCCAATAACTCTGCAGAGCTCGAGCGAGTAGGAATAAAGATCAGACGTATTGGATCGACTAGATGAAATATAATTGAGGAGGACCATTCATCTCCGACGAAGATTGGGCCAGTCAATCAAACGTCGGATACGACCTCAGGCACCTCGTGATCTGAGACGACTACGAGTACAAGCAGCGAGAAGCGGCGCGTCCTGATAGAAATTCTTTGATGTTGTCAAGACCGATACCGTCGCCCTGCCATGTTTAGAAATAAGATCTGATTAAGCTGAACCTCCTTACGGTAAAATTTGCAGCCGATGCAATGAGAATGATGAATGGGGCGATGCTATCAGTAAGTTGACTTTACTCGATTGTGGGAGTGGACTGCTCGATAGCAGTTGGAATTAAGTTCAGATTCACAACGACCTTACGATTTTCTGACCTTGAGGGACTGCCCTCGAATAACACCATGGGTGCGGTGAATGCCAGACCTTTACAAGACGTGAGAATTAATCATAGTGAGCAGAAAAGAAAAGAGAGGCCAGGAAGTTTTTTGGCATTTAGAGCACCAAAAAGACAACATGATAAACGTTTAAACAAGTGCGAGCACACCTAGCCCACGTGAAAGATTGGCCTATCCAAAATTAGTAGGAAATTCGTAAAGAAGGTGATGCTGATAGATACGGTGAATTAGAATTTTGAACAGATGAGACCATCTCCGCCGCGTACGACAAAGCAGAAATGAGGAGAGACGAGAATTTAGTGATTGCAAGCTCGGATTTCGTGCATACCTCTAAGTCGTTGTTTTGGCACGACGCGAAAATATAAGCGGGAACCGACCTAGATTTGATGCAATCCACATCAAGAACGATCGGTGTTCAACAACAAACCGAAATGAACCCGATAACAATAGTGTTTGCCGGCATTAAAAATCACCTTCATAGTAGAGGTCTCTGAGCAGACTCAGAGAGTCTACAAACCGGAAGACGAACGTGGACAGCAATTAAAGACATTTTGGAGTCCATCGTCGAAATCATGGATGTGTTAAAGGAAGGCTGATTCCAGAAAATAACGCCAAAGGTAGTGTTCATGTTGTCTCCGGATTATGCACACCTTAGGGATGGACTGAAGTTGCAATGATAGCGCTACTCTCAGAAGAAAGTATGATGTGATCATACCTGCGCCCAACTGCGAAGTAGAGGCGAGGAGTCTGAGACCATTTCCGTCAGAATAGCTTGTAGTATGATCGAATATCTCAAACGCTATGAGAAGATTTAAAGATCATTCGCTAGAAATGCTGGTGTTGGGCGAAGTGTTGGGTACGAAACTGTCCAACTCAAGCAGACAGCTCAAACTGAAGCCAGGAATTTACGATGATCATCGAATGATAGTGGGAAGGTCTAATGAACTGTCGTTTAGAGGAATGGAGTTCAAGGAAGAAGGAGAGTAGGGTTAGAAATCCAAAGAAACCAAAGCTCACTTGGAAGTTATGGTTTTGCGAACGAAGCCAGAGGCAAACAAGTGACTGCACTTGATTTCTCGAAAAGCAGCACTGGGCATGGAAGCTTTCGAGCGAGGCCCAGCGATGATCACGAAAGTTCACGCCTATCTAGTGAAAGAATTGAACTTAGCGGAAATAGTGGAAGTGAAGTCAGCAGAAACTTTAGACAGGATGTATCAGATAACACTTGAGGCATTCTGGACACAGAATGTGAGAGCAGAAAGAGGTTTCGAGAGGACGGATAGCATGTTAGAAGCGTTGGGAGCACTATTGACCACGTCATTCCTGGCGAAAGTCTACCCGGCACTCTCTCGTTTCCTGATAAAGGAATTCATCAAAGCAATTATGGAATTATCAATCGTAGTGATCCTAGCACTGTTCGTGACGTTTAGAGCAGAAAACTTCGTGAAAAGACAACAATATTGCTCACTGATGGGATACAGAATCTCCGACTGGATGGACTCTTGACATTAATTGCGATCACGAATGGAATTTGGAAGGATTGATGAATTTGACCGGCTACCCCGAACAGATGAGAGAGAAGATGATAAAATTCAACCTGAAACGGACTAAAATACGAGAACAAATACACACTCTGATCCAATACCTCCTACAACAGAATCGCTTTGTGACAAGAGAAGACATGACGTTAGAAAAAGAAGAGAACTTTTTGCAAGGGGAATGCCCCTACTAACCGATTTGAGCCTAGCTATGAGGACAGATCCCTTAGCATTGATCAGAGGAGCCATTCACTTTGTGACAACAATAAACGATCCAGCAGTGACATTTGCGTTCCCTGATGTTAATGTGGAAGCCTACAGAATGTCGGTGTTGCACCCGAACCTCATTTCAGCAGTGGCAGGAGCATACCCAATTGGTCTGAACAAAATGTGCTACGCGAAACGATGAGTGAGGGTTTACTGTTCGCGAAAAGAGCAGAGCAAAATATGACAGCAGTAAACATCAATGATCACTTCCGTGATTGAATGGGAGAAGTGGATAGAGGGCATATCGAAGTGTTGCCAAAGCTCTGGACTTTGAGGGCCTATGACAAAAGGAGCGGAGAGATAACTAGAATTCCTCGTTTAATGGTCCCGTAACAGAAAATGAGAAAGAAAACAGAAGACTGGGGTGACTAAAGAGAGTTGCCAGAAGAAATGCCTGAATTCCCTTTAATTCGAAGGATGTTGCTCGGAGAAGACTCCGTAGTTTACACCCCCAGCTTGAGAGCTTTCGAAACCAAGGAAAAAAGGATTGCGAAGTTCTCCGAATCCATTGACGCCTGCTTCGTGGGCAGAAACGCTGCCGTGCTGCGATACACGCAGTTTGCATATCCGGATGAGTCGGCGAGGAGAAGGATGAGCAATGCGGCCACTCCGAACGCTGGAAAATTCGAGGAATAATGGGCCAAGCTGGACCCGAAGTCAACTGTCATGAGAGGCAAGGCGGACTTGCAAAAAGCCGCATTAATCTAGATGAGCGTGAAGCTAGAATTAGTGATTACTGGGAAACTGCTGACTAGGAGTGCTCTAGGTCCCTTGGGCTGTGAGGAAGTCAAGATAAAACGCGGAGAAAACAAAGATAAGTCAGCTGGCAAGCTAGTCGTGCAAAATTTCCAAACAAAGCAATGAAGGACGAGCAAGGATCTTCAGGGTCAGGACAAAATTAATAACAAGACGATAAGGAGAGAGAATACTGTCGACTGGAAGAACCGTTATAACAGGATCTCGATCAAGCGGGAAATGATGACGATAAAGTCTCGACAGGTGGTGTGTCCAGCCTGGACTTTAATTTCTTGGAACATTACAAAGTTGGAACAGAAACGTTGGCAGGGACGACAGAACCAGCGGAAGATGAAACTTCCACGCTGGAACCCCTCTCAGCCTTCATGAACCCAAGCCGTAACTTGCCTAAGAGCAGTTCTCCTGGCAAGCTGAAAGCCACTGCAATGAATTTTTTTAAGGTGTCTCCGCGTAGGAGAAGAACAGAAGGCGCAGCCCGAGTGCTTTTCCTAGGAACTAAGCCAAAAGAAGAGTGGGAAGTTCACCACAGGGCGCATGAATATAGATCAGGCTGTTCAATATGAACATAGTTGCTTTCATGGAAGAGGTTTGGACAGTAGTGCAGTGCTACGCAACACAGTCAATGTTGAAAACAGGTCTCAACAGAAGCACTGATGCGAGAGATCCTGGATAAATTGGACGAATGTGAAGGGAGAGTGAGCCAATTGTTGATTGATTCGGTTATTGATGAAAATGAAGTTAACCCTCCGTTTAAGGCGACGCAATATGAAAGCAGCCAGGAAGTCGTATACTCGTCCAGAATTCAAAAAGAGACGATGCGATCGAAAACGGTGAATGATTGACAAAAACAATGACATCAAGATGAAAATGCGCAGTAAGAAGACGTTAAGAAAAACTGGGAAGACAAAAGTGGAATAGGAAATTCCAGCAAAGGCTGTCAACTCAGCCAAACGAAAGCGAGTCGAAGATCTCATGGATATGGGGCAAATAAATTACAGGTTGCCTGGCACGTCTAGAACGATGACTGACGTAACGACCATGCCAACCATCCTCATGGTAGGATTAGAATCAGCCTGGTATAAGACCAAGAGGAAGGACCGCACTCTTACTGGAGCTACCCTAGAAACGAAAAAACTCAGCCAATGTGGTGAAAGTAACCTACGGGATTTTAGACCATCTTGTATGAACCACGGACAGCTGAACCCAGTGGAATACAAACGATTGACAGTATCGGATACCGTCTCGATTGACGAACCCGCCGGTGGATACATGAAGATGGTGGAGTACAGGAACTCAACTAGAGGACACCTGATCGCTCTATAAAACAAAGTAGCCATGGAGTGTTACCCGGAATAAATGATACAAGGCACGAAGATGAAGCAAAAGGCGTATGGAACGTTGATTTTCTCCAAAATGCACGCAGAAACGTAGGATCAGTTGGGGAGCTTACCGTGGAGAGTAGTAGTACTATGTCACTTTGAAGAAGAAATGCAGACTACTCCGAAGATACATGTTTTAATTATGATATTGTACGTCATAACTGAGGTGCAATTCATATTTGCTTGGTGTATGACGAGAGTGACTATAGTAGAGTATGACTTGGAAGAAAGAAAAATGCTCTTGATGGATCGAAAGAAGAGAAGATGCTCTTGATGATGAGTCTGAGATATCTTATTATCCGTGAAGGAGAGGTAGTAGCGTGTGCGAAACGGAGAGACACTCTCTGTTTTGTCCGGTTCATGTTGGAACAAATATGGGTATCGCGCTGAATGCTTGTGCAAAAATGCTGAGAGAAGGCAGTGATATAGCGAAGAAATTGCTCTTACAAGCGCTATTGAACATACATCAAAGCAAGCCAATGCGAGTGAATGTGAAAGGACCTGTAAAACTAGAACTTTTGAAGATTAGGAGTTTAGACTCACGAAAGAACCACTGGGGACACTGTTGAAGTCCAGTGAACTCTGTGGACCGATCAGAAAGAAGTCATACCGTTATATGTCTGGAATTGTTGAAATGGCATCCAATCCTTTCATCAACGAGGGCATAGGTGATTGTTACTTCGATTACGAACATGCGGTGTTTCTGAGATTCTAGTTGTCAAGAATTTCAACGATAAGGAGCATTGCAAGTCAGCAAGCTAATTTGGACTTGTATTAGAAAAAAAGGTAGGGTTTCTCAGACTAGTTAATGAGAACGAGCCTGATGGTGGCTTGGGATTTATTGAAACCATCATGGTGTCTGACTCTAAATGCTGATTCAATTTTACGAGCAAAACAGGATGTGCAACGAAAATTACATTCAATTTGCAATTTGCGTGACCTCAACATCCTCTACAATTTGATGATAACAGCATCTAGGAGCAACAGAGAGAACAATGTGGAGTTGCTCGGCTGGGGACCAGAAGAATGAGTTAAGTCTGTTAGCTGTCTGGCGGAAATCTGAGGACTGGAAGGTCATGTGTGTGGAGGTCTCGACTGCGTGAAGACACTTGCAAAACAACACAAGCAATTGACGATACTGTTCGGGAACACAGTGATGGAAGCAACAAAGGAAACAGAACTAATTGCAGATTGCCACGGAGGAACTGAAGTAAATCTAGTGACTGTACTAGGATTCTACAGCATGTTTGGTTCTTTAGAGTAACTATTGAATCTAGGACAAAAGCATGAGATAGTCACAGCCATCAGTGTAGAAGTGTTTCCGGGAGTGTTATAAAACAAACAGAAGCATCTTGAAAAACGGAGAGAAGCAATAGAAGTGGAAATAAACGTCAGGCAGAGTGAAACCTATCGCAAAAGCCGATACCCAGTACACTTCGTAGCAGTGGATGTAATGAGTACAAGGACGATCTTGGATCAAGCTTTCTCAGCACTAAAATTTGTGAGACTTGCGAGAATGTCGGAAAATTTTTTTGAGTTGCTATGTAGGACATTTGCCGCAGTTCCTGGAATTGCCAAAGAAGAGTTAGAAGAGTTAGAACCGATACTGCGAAAGAAGTTCATGGGTTATACTAGTGAGAAATTCAATGATTTTGAAAGCCACAAACAGAGAGGCTCATCAGCCACAAATTATAATGCAGTAGACGAAAATGATGGCGATTATTGATAAAGATGGAAGTTGAAGCACTATTGCAAGCTTCGGGGAAACAAAATTGGAGGAGCATCATGTTGACACATGATGAGTTCCCATGCCATTGTTTGCTACAAACGTGGTAGTATCCCGGGCAAAGTATTCTGGTGTTGATGTGGGACTCCGGAGAGCTGCTCTCCTTGGGTTTACCAGTTATGATGGCGCATCAATGGCTGCAAGCTCATGTGAAATCGGACAATTGACAAGAAGCACCAACCAAAGAACAGTTAGAGGAAAGTAATTGTCCAAAAGATTTAGACCTTTTTGAGACAATGTGGAAAGTCTTGAACATTCCGATGGAAGTGAAGAAAGTATGGACCTCTTTTTGAGACAATGTGGAAAGTCTTGAACATTCCGATGGAAGTGAAGAAAGTATGGACCTGAAGACGACAGATGTCATGATTCAGAGCAAACATGATTGCATGGTGGTACGAGTAGGCCAAGAAGCAGATGTCAAAGCACATCAGAGTGTACAGTTCGTACCAGATGGACATAGGATCAGAAGCTTTGAAGCGAGCTTTTGTAACGCATCGGAATGCAGTGGACACCGCAGTGAAGAGAACGTCGAGAGTGAGTGATTGTGACGGTAGAAGAAAAAGAGAAGAGATGTTGAAGGATGATCTGGAGAGGAATGTGACGTTGTGCTTCCACAACAGCTTCTGCAGGAATAAAGAAACTAGTTTAGACCCTCTACCTTGTTGAAAGCAAAGGATAAAAGAGAAGAGGTGTTGGAGGACATCCTCCAAGAGCGTTAGAATGGCCACCGATGAGTTGAAAGACACTAAAACTCAGAATAAGGAGTCAATGTTACAGAATGAGGAGATGGAGCAATGACAAAAAGCCGAAAAGCAAGATCCAAAAAGGAGAATGATTAGAAGAATTTACAAGTTTTAGAACTTCTGAACGACGGAACCCAAAAGAAAGAAATTATTGAAAAAGTAACTAAGAAGAAGAAATTGACACTCAGAATTGTTTTTATGCAAGAAAAATTTAAAAGAAAAACGCAACTAAACTTGGAATTGAAACTGAATGAAAGAAAAAGTTTTAGTTGATTTTTTTGAGTTTAAGAATTTGTTGCACTTACAAATTTTCAGGGTATTTTTAGTTAGTGTCTTTAGAGACATTTACTATTTATTAAGAGAGGCTTGAGTGCAAATTGTATTAAAAATACCAGCCTGCATGATCGTTTTTAATCAATTAAGACTGTAAGATATTATTCATTTTGTGGTGACATGAAAGACTTGAGTAATCTCTTGAAGAAGGAGAATAGTTCATTGCTCCTTCTAACCATCAAGTTTCTTAATTTTAATATTCAGGGCCGATTACAACTAGAAATCCAAAGAGAGGAAGCAAAATAGAAAAACTATAGTTTGATAGTTGGCAGGTCTGTCTGGCGGCCCAACACTTTTCAAACCTCAAAGAAGAAGTTTTAAATCGAGACAATGGCACTAAAAGATGTTTTGTTTTGAGTCATGTCCTCAAAAAGCAGATTATTTAAGAAAGCTGGAAAGCTTTAACAGTGTTTTATGATACCATTAGTCATTTGCAGTGAGTCGTTATGAGGTAGATAACATTTTTTTCATGCCCTTTGTAAGTTTTGTTTGATGGCACTGCACCATTTTAATGATTTTCACTGAGGAATTGACCGGGCTGTCCGGGGATTATGTGACATTCGAGCAGAATGGCGGTCAAAATGCATGACGAAATCGAAACTTCATTGAAACAGTTTAGTGGGAGGATTAGTTGTTTCAGAGTATTAACGGTCTTATTTGATAAACTGATCGAATTGGGAGAAGTCGGTTTTAAATGATATGTGAAATTTTAAAAATTAGATTTTACAGACACATGACAATTTTATTTTCACGAATACAGAAATCTATGACAAGAATTAGAATTACGATCGGTAATATTGTTGCAAGAACATTCCAAATTGTAACGATTGTGCAGCTAAAATCGTTACCAAGCAAATCCCGAGAATCCGGAGGGGTATCGGGAGGATTTTACTACCCTTCAAGAAGGACGACAAGACCGCTTTTCGTCCGGATTCATGATTTCGGAAGGGGGTCTCGAGAAGAGACAGAAACTATATATCGAACAATTTTTAGCTTCCTGGTATGTCCTGAGATGAATTTAATTAACAGCCAATTCATTTTCAGAGTATGAGAAGCTAGGAATTGAGGCAAGAGGTTGACCTATCTCCGATGGACATAACGACTTTTATCTACTGAACGAAATTATTAGTATTATGATAATTAAGTAGTAGCCCTGTTTTTAGGAGTGACCTCATAGTCTGGGTATGCTGAGACCCAGCCATGAGCTTATTGTTTTTGCATATAACCGGGTCAATTTGCGCCTTCTGGCCGATAGCCCAAAATAGTAACGACTTTATCGACCCAATGTTAATGAACCACATATAGAACTGGCTTTGGTAGAGAAGGTAAAAAGCATGTAAAGCTGTGCTCAGACGCTAGCCAGTCGTTTCTTTTTCATTCGGTAGCTTTAGTTTTCTTCGGTATGTACTTCCGGGCAAGTGTTACTTTTACCCTCCTCGCTTAGCCTCCATTACAACTCCAGAAGAAGCATCACCGGCAACCAACAACCGAAATCATCAAACTGCCCAACAAAACACAATCTAATATATTGCCCCCAGCAACCACTACAGTCCCATCTGACCCCTGGAAATTTTTCGACTAATAGTTTACATTTGAATAAGCGACATAGATAAATTTGTCGTTAACTGGAAACCGCTCTTCATAGTTCTAAGCAAAAACAAGCCTGGTTTCCAATTCATAGAATTGCAGAACCAGCAGCTGTTGTCGTTAGCCAAAGAAACACCATTTTCTAACGTTGCAAAGAAAACAGCATTGATTCCCACATCTGCTGCTCAACAATTTTAAATCAGAAACAAACGGATCCACTTCCAAAAATCTCAGCCGGATGGCCCAGTCTGGAAACGGATCGAATTTCAAAACTCTCAGCTGGATTTGCCCGGTTGGCCCAGTAGAACCTCCTGTCGCAGCTGTTGCCGGCAGCTGTTGTCATTTGTAAAAAAAAAAACCAGTTTCAAACCTCGCAATGAAAGCAGGATAATTCCCCCTCATCTGTTTTTCCTTAATTTTGAATCAAAAACAAACGGATCGCCTTCCATAACTCTCAGCGGGATAGACCAGTTTGGAAACGGATCCAATCTCAAACTCTTAGCCGGATTTCCCGGGATGGACCAGTAGAACATCCCGATGCAGCTGTTGCCAGCAGCTGTTGTCATTCGTAAAAGAAACACCATATCCCAGCTTCTCAAAAAAAGCAGCAATGATTCCCCACATCTGCTGCTTCCTAAAATTAAATCAGAAAAAAATGGATCATTTTTCAAAACTCTCAGCCGGATTGCCCCGGATGTCTCAGTAGAACCTTCCGACGCACGCTGAAAGCAACGATAAAGACGCTATTGTCGCAATTAACGTAAAAATTAGGATACAAAAACTCCAGAAATTTGAATTTTTAAAATTTCTTTTTGGATTGGAACATATCTGGGAAATACCAAAAACGGATTTTTTTTACTAGAAATTTCCAAATACAACAGCCGATTGCAAGACGACAATCAGTCGTGCGAGAAGACAGATGAAAAAAGTGGAAAAGGAAATTCCAGTTGGACATTTGAGACAGGATCTGAACCTCCTGTGCAACAGAAATTGGAAGATAACAACGTTATCTCTGAGAGAGGTCAAAATTAGAGGTCGAAAAATTTGTCAGCGAACTTCCACTATAATTTTAGCTGCTATAATGCCCTGCACGACATGAATTTAACCCGATTTAAATTCAGTGTTTTCTAGCATAAGCAGTTAGAGGCGAGGAAAGCCTCAATCCATCTCTAATGGAACTGGTTTGAAACTGTCACTAAGAAATACTAATTTTTGTCCTAAGCCGTGTTTTCAAAACTAATCTTATTGTCTGGGGGTTTGAAAACCAACTACGAAATTAAGATCGTATGCAGACCAGAGCTGATCGAAAGTCGTTTTTCTGATAGCCTAAAAATGGTGTTATAGTATTTAGCTCTTAACAGACCAGAAAAAACAACAACTGGCTAGGTGAAAACGGTTAAACACGATTGGGATTACAGTAACAGACGTCAGTCAGTCGTCAAAAAAGACTTTTTCCAAGCTCCGTCACTGTGTAATTTCTGGGCAAATGTTACGGAAAGGGCCTACTAGACGAAACTTTCACTGAAGCGAAACCTCTCCAAATTTGACATTAAAAATAGAAGAAGTGCGAAGTAAACCGGGAAGTTAAACATTTCGATAAACTAATAAGTGCAGGCAAAGTAGCTGCCGCCAATGACTGCCTTTCAGACAAGAAAACAAAAGGAGAACTTCCCCCTAACAAAGTCATTGAAGAAACGGAGTCCTTAGTATCCTGAAGAAAAAAAAACACCTCACTATAACCTGCAACAAAAACTTACTATACAACTGAAGTAATCGATGACACAATGCAAACTAACCCTCTATTTTCGAACAAACTCACGCCAAGACAGTTCGAAAAGCAACCCTGAAAACGCACGGAAGCCACGGTCTCTCAGGTCTAGATGCGTGCGAATCGAGAAGGATATTAACTCACTTCAACCAGACATCCATTGAGATTCGCAAAAAAATTATTGCAAGCTATCCTGTACAAAAGCAAGTAAAGTCCTCCCCCATGAAAACCTAACGGCGTACAACTCGAGTCGTCTGATATCGTGTCGTCTGATCTCGTAAAAATCGTAATAGGTCGAAAATCCAGGGTTAAGGCTTTTTGTTATAGGCGAGGTTCTGAGGCAAATATTTGGCAAAACAATCGTCCAATGTATAAAATCAAACCTTAACAATTTCGGAAAAAATTAACAACTCTGCTTAGGCCAGAAGTTTGGAATCGAATATGCTATTCACGGCTTCAGGAACGAGTTTGAGAAACCGGAAACGAACACCATACTACTTTTTGATGCAGCAAATGTTTGTTGTCAGCTCAGTTACTTTTGTTTGTGATCTCACTCCATGACAGAAACGGGGGATTGTGCCAATAGTATTAAATTGAACTCTAAAAGATAGAGAACGTCGACACAATGTTGCAATGTTGACTATAACAGAGAAAAAATCGTAATTTGAGTTCAACTGTTTCTGGCAAGACGTCATTTATCATTGTCACTAGTGATTGGTTTGATCATTTTACTTAGCGGTTTTTCAGCTTCATTTTTAACCCTATTTTCAATTTTCAATATAAGTCAAATTTTGCAAGTTCGAAAAATAATTTCCTTATTCTTAGTTTTAATTGGATGAAAATTTTTTACGCTTTTTGTTGCGAGATTGGCAGAAAAACTTTCGCGGTTTTTGTAAGAGTTAATTTATGTTTTTTTTCCTCGAATTAAGCTACCATTCACTTCCAAAAAAAATCTTCGACACGGTATACTTATATTGATTCATATCAAATTGGATTTTAAATGGATTCTTATAATAGTTTGGACAACCACAAAAATTACAATAACAGGTATCATTTAACAACTAATAGAAAATGGGTTGATTATTGAGCTAGCATTAAATATTCAAGGGGAAATAGAAATATTAGAAACTATTATAGTCTAAATAAGTTGTTTAGTTCTTTGACCAGTTTTCAATCTTTTTATTCCCGTTTGGATACTTTAAGAAACAGTGGCTTCACTGGATCATAGAAACCAGACTTCATGAACTCTGTCACTTCGGTTGGGGTATCCTTCCCCATCGATAGTTGAAACCTAGAGAGGATCTTGACGAATGCCATTTTCACTTCAAACAGAGCCAGTCGCATTCCGATGCAGTTTCTCGGTCCAATTCCGAATGCGTTGAAAGCGTAGGGTGAGCGGGTCTTGGCCTCCTCCGGGTTGAACCGACTGGGTCTGAAGGTCTCCGGATCTCCCCAAATCTTTGGATCCCGATGAATTACATTCACTGCTACTTCAACTGCATAACCTGAAATAAAAATCCAGTGCTGCTGATTTAAGTTATCCGGACCAACTTTTTTCTTGCAACTGGATAAATCTCTTTAACAAAGTTCACATTGAATTCCGCGGTCTCACCAATAACATAATCGTTGTTGTTTCAATTTTTTAAACTTATTTTGGATGTCAGAGTTCTTTTTTGCTCTTTTGAATAGTCACTAATTGCGCGAATGCTACGAAACAAACATAAAAATGTTTTATCGATCATATCGAATATGCATTTATTGCTGATTTAAATTAACCGGACTCAACGAATAAAATTGTAAATTTTAAACGCGTTTTTCTCAAATTGGGTCAAGATTAGACAAAAAGTGAAGGGAACAAAAGTTGCTGAGAATTTTACCAGAATGAATATATTGTGATTTTTTCCCGAAACTCCTAACTTTAACTGTAATGATTCAATTTGAGAGAAACGCGTTTTAAATTTCAAATTTTGTTAGTTTTTTCCGGATAATTTAAATCAGCACTGTGTTATTCGTAGAATTTTGTTCGAAAAGTTGCCTGTTTTGCATTCCCTTTTTTATGAATTATCCTTATCAATCTTGAACGTTTAAGTTTTTAGATAGATCAATTTAAACTGTTTCAGTTTCAAATAAATTCGGTAGCTTTCGGCCGAGTTACCTTTTTTGATTTTGATGCCTGGTCCGATTGTGGTGTCTGATATGGCTTCCCTTTGCGTCCTGAACACAGACCTCAGTCTTAGAGTCTCCATCACAAAGTTCTCTGCGACACAATCACAAAAATCATTCAGCAAACTGCGTATCAATCATTCAGGTGTTTCACAGGGAGCCGCATTGCCGGAGAGCCGAAAAGACTTTTTGTTCCCGGATAACCCAAAAAGTTCACAATATGTAAACTCAAGCTGTTTACCAAAAGCGGAAAAATTAAACCAGCAATGCAAACCCTACACACAAACTGCATGACCAGCAACGCCCTAATCTATAATGCTTACAGCTTTCAACCGAAAATTCATTGCCGCATAAATAGAGACCAAGCACAACCCGACCTGTAATGGCTATCTGGGAACGGACTTTCTTTTAGGCTATCCGGCAATGCCACCGTTTTCCATGAGTGTTATTTATATTCCAAAGCGGGAAGTTATTAGGCTACTGAAAAATCCCAATAATCAAAGCTACATTGTAAAAGCTCGATATTTCAAGATTGATAAAAAATATTCGAACCCTTGCTGTAATAACAAGCACCAGAGGGTAAATATAGTTTGTGAAAAAATCCTGAGCCTTTTTTCTTGTTCTATCAGATTTGTAAGCATAGTTTAGATTATTGCCGCAAACGCAAAAACAAAAAAACAATAACCAAAACTAGAAAAAACAAGGATTGCCGATTACTGTGGAAGTAGCGCAGAATATTCCGACCATAGTCTTTAAAAAACTACAAGATAAGCTTTTTTTCAAATTAGGTTTTCTGCGTGGGGTGATAAAAATGTCTGATGTAAAACTATATTTTAGGCATAACTGACATCCATAAAAACTCAAGCAAGTTGGACGCAAACAATTTTTTGGAAAATTGATCGGAAAAAAGTTTGAAAAATTCAAAAGATTTTTTTTCAAACTTTTTTTGCAGAAAAAAAATTTCCAAATTTTTTGAAGTTTTTGTTCCCAGCTACAAAATTCCAAAAAAAAAAGTTATTTGCTTAAATTTAAGTTTTTAGTGCTTAAAATTATCCTATTTCAGCTGTTGTGTGCCTGATCGCTTTACTGCTCAAAATTAGACGAAAAAAAGAAAAATTTTAAACCGGTTTTTCTCAACACTAAGCAAAAAGTTTGAAAATTTTTAATGTGGTTCGAATTACAACTAAAAGGGCTCTAATATGAAATATCACTGAACCCAGTCCGATTATTATTTGGGGTACCTGGTTTTGCATGGGAAACAAAAAAACTAAAACACACCCGTATAGAAAGTTCCTCCCTCCCCATTTTCAATGAGAATGGCCACCGATGAGTTGAAAGACACTAAAACTCAGAATAAGGAGTCAATGTTACAGAATGAGGAGATGGAGCAATGACAAAAAGCCGAAAAGCAAGATCCAAAAAGGAGAATGATTAGAAGAATTTACAAGTTTTAGAACTTCTGAACGACGGAACCCAAAAGAAAGAAATTATTGAAAAAGTAACTAAGAAGAAGAAATTGACACTCAGAATTGTTTTTATGCAAGAAAAATTTAAAAGAAAAACGCAACTAAACTTGGAATTGAAACTGAATGAAAGAAAAAGTTTTAGTTGATTTTTTTGAGTTTAAGAATTTGTTGCACTTACAAATTTTCAGGGTATTTTTAGTTAGTGTCTTTAGAGACACTTACTATTTATTAAGAGAGGCTTGAGTGCAAATTGTATTAAAAATACCAGCCTGCATGATCGTTTTTAATCAATTAAGACTGTAAGATATTATTCATTTTGTGGTGACATGAAAGACTTGAGTAATCTCTTGAAGAAGGAGAATAGTTCATTGCTCCTTCTAACCATCAAGTTTCTTAATTTTAATATTCAGGGCCGATTACAACTAGAAATCCAAAGAGAGGAAGCAAAATAGAAAAACTATAGTTTGATAGTTGGCAGGTCTGTCTGGCGGCCCAACACTTTTCAAACCTCAAAGAAGAAGTTTTAAATCGAGACAATGGCACTAAAAGATGTTTTGTTTTGAGTCATGTCCTCAAAAAGCAGATTATTTAAGAAAGCTGGAAAGCTTTAACAGTGTTTTATGATACCATTAGTCATTTGCAGTGAGTCGTTATGAGGTAGATAACATTTTTTTCATGCCCTTTGTAAGTTTTGTTTGATGGCACTGCACCATTTTAATGATTTTCACTGAGGAATTGACCGGGCTGTCCGGGGATTATGTGACATTCGAGCAGAATGGCGGTCAAAATGCATGACGAAATCGAAACTTCATTGAAACAGTTTAGTGGGAGGATTAGTTGTTTCAGAGTATTAACGGTCTTATTTGATAAACTGATCGAATTGGGAGAAGTCGGTTTTAAATGATATGTGAAATTTTAAAAATTAGATTTTACAGACACATGACAATTTTATTTTCACGAATACAGAAATCTATGACAAGAATTAGAATTACGATCGGTAATATTGTTGCAAGAACATTCCAAATTGTAACGATTGTGCAGCTAAAATCGTTACCAAGCAAATCCCGAGAATCCGGAGGGGTATCGGGAGGATTTTACTACCCTTCAAGAAGGACGACAAGACCGCTTTTCGTCCGGATTCATGATTTCGGAAGGGGGTCTCGAGAAGAGACAGAAACTATATATCGAACAATTTTTAGCTTCCTGGTATGTCCTGAGATGAATTTAATTAACAGCCAATTCATTTTCAGAGTATGAGAAGCTAGGAATTGAGGCAAGAGGTTGACCTATCTCCGATGGACATAACGACTTTTATCTACTGAACGAAATTATTAGTATTATGATAATTAAGTAGTAGCCCTGTTTTTAGGAGTGACCTCATAGTCTGGGTATGCTGAGACCCAGCCATGAGCTTATTGTTTTTGCATATAACCGGGTCAATTTGCGCCTTCTGGCCGATAGCCCAAAATAGTAACGACTTTATCGACCCAATGTTAATGAACCACATATAGAACTGGCTTTGGTAGAGAAGGTAAAAAGCATGTAAAGCTGTGCTCAGACGCTAGCCAGTCGTTTCTTTTTCATTCGGTAGCTTTAGTTTTCTTCGGTATGTACTTCCGGGCAAGTGTTACTTTTACCCTCCTCGCTTAGCCTCCATTACAACTCCAGAAGAAGCATCACCGGCAACCAACAACCGAAATCATCAAACTGCCCAACAAAACACAATCTAATCTATTGCCCCCAGCAACCACTACAGTCCCATCTGACCCCTGGAAATTTTTCGACTAATAGTTTACATTTGAATAAGCGACATAGATAAATTTGTCGTTAACTGGAAACCGCTCTTCATAGTTCTAAGCAAAAACAAGCCTGGTTTCCAATTCATAGAATTGCAGAACCAGCAGCTGTTGTCGTTAGCCAAAGAAACACCATTTTCTAACGTTGCAAAGAAAACAGCATTGATTCCCACATCTGCTGCTCAACAATTTTAAATCAGAAACAAACGGATCCACTTCCAAAAATCTCAGCCGGATGGCCCAGTCTGGAAACGGATCGAATTTCAAAACTCTCAGCTGGATTTGCCCGGTTGGCCCAGTAGAACCTCCTGTCGCAGCTGTTGCCGGCAGCTGTTGTCATTTGTAAAAAAAAACCAGTTTCAAACCTCGCAATGAAAGCAGGATAATTCCCCCTCATCTGTTTTTCCTTAATTTTGAATCAAAAACAAACGGATCGCCTTCCATAACTCTCAGCGGGATAGACCAGTTTGGAAACGGATCCAATCTCAAACTCTTAGCCGGATTTCCCGGGATGGACCAGTAGAACATCCCGATGCAGCTGTTGCCAGCAGCTGTTGTCATTCGTAAAAGAAACACCATATCCCAGCTTCTCAAAAAAAGCAGCAATGATTCCCCACATCTGCTGCTTCCTAAAATTAAATCAGAAAAAAACGGATCATTTTTCAAAACTCTCAGCCGGATTGCCCCGGATGTCTCAGTAGAACCTTCCGACGCACGCTGAAAGCAACGATAAAGACGCTATTGTCGCAATTAACGTAAAAATTAGGATACAAAAACTCCAGAAATTTGAATTTTTAAAATTTCTTTTTGGATTGGAACATATCTGGGAAATACCAAAAACGGATTTTTTTTACTAGAAATTTCCAAATACAACAGCCGATTGCAAGACGACAATCAGTCGTGCGAGAAGACAGATGAAAAAAGTGGAAAAGGAAATTCCAGTTGGACATTTGAGACAGGATCTGAACCTCCTGTGCAACAGAAATTGGAAGATAACAACGTTATCTCTGAGAGAGGTCAAAATTAGAGGTCGAAAAATTTGTCAGCGAACTTCCACTATAATTTTAGCTGCTATAATGCCCTGCACGACATGAATTTAACCCGATTTAAATTCAGTGTTTTCTAGCATAAGCAGTTAGAGGCGAGGAAAGCCTCAATCCATCTCTAATGGAACTGGTTTGAAACTGTCACTAAGAAATACTAATTTTTGTCCTAAGCCGTGTTTTCAAAACTAATCTTATTGTCTGGGGGTTTGAAAACCAACTACGAAATTAAGATCGTATGCAGACCAGAGCTGATCGAAAGTCGTTTTTCTGATAGCCTAAAAATGGTGTTATAGTATTTAGCTCTTAACAGACCAGAAAAAACAACAACTGGCTAGGTGAAAACGGTTAAACACGATTGGGATTACAGTAACAGACGTCAGTCAGTCGTCAAAAAAGACTTTTTCCAAGCTCCGTCACTGTGTAATTTCTGGGCAAATGTTACGGAAAGGGCCTACTAGACGAAACTTTCACTGAAGCGAAACCCCTCCAAATTTGACATTAAAAATAGAAGAAGTGCGAAGTAAACCGGGAAGTTAAACATTTCGATAAACTAATAAGTGCAGGCAAAGTAGCTGCCGCCAATGACTGCCTTTCAGACAAGAAAACAAAAGGAGAACTTCCCCCTAACAAAGTCATTGAAGAAACGGAGTCCTTAGTATCCTGAAGAAAAAAAAACACCTCACTATAACCTGCAACAAAAACTTACTATACAACTGAAGTAATCGATGACACAATGCAAACTAACCCTCTATTTTCGAACAAACTCACGCCAAGACAGTTCGAAAAGCAACCCTGAAAACGCACGGAAGCCACGGTCTCTCAGGTCTAGATGCGTGCGAATCGAGAAGGATATTAACTCACTTCAACCAGACATCCATTGAGATTCGCAAAAAAAACATTGCAAGCTATCCTGTACAAAAGCAAGTAAAGTCCTCCCCCATGAAAACCTAACGGCGTACAACTCGAGTCGTCTGATATCGTGTCGTCTGATCTCGTAAAAATCGTAATAGGTCGAAAATCCAGGGTTAAGGCTTTTTGTTATAGGCGAGGTTCTGAGGCAAATATTTGGCAAAACAATCGTCCAATGTATAAAATCAAACCTTAACAATTTCGGAAAAAATTAACAACTCTGCTTAGGCCAGAAGTTTGGAATCGAATATGCTATTCACGGCTTCAGGAACGAGTTTGAGAAACCGGAAACGAACACCATACTACTTTTTGATGCAGCAAATGTTTGTTGTCAGCTCAGTTACTTTTGTTTGTGATCTCACTCCATGACAGAAACGGGGGATTGTGCCAATAGTATTAAATTGAACTCTAAAAGATAGAGAACGTCGACACAATGTTGCAATGTTGACTATAACAGAGAAAAAAATCGTAATTTGAGTTCAACTGTTTCTGGCAAGACGTCATTTATCATTGTCACTAGTGATTGGTTTGATCATTTTACTTAGCGGTTTTTCAGCTTCATTTTTAACCCTATTTTCAATTTTCAATATAAGTCAAATTTTGCAAGTTCGAAAAATAATTTCCTTATTCTTAGTTTTAATTGGATGAAAATTTTTTACGCTTTTTGTTGCGAGATTGGCAGAAAAACTTTCGCGGTTTTTGTAAGAGTTAATTTATGTTTTTTTTCCTCGAATTAAGCTACCATTCACTTCCAAAAAAAATCTTCGACACGGTATACTTATATTGATTCATATCAAATTGGATTTTAAATGGATTCTTATAATAGTTTGGACAACCACAAAAATTACAATAACAGGTATCATTTAACAACTAATAGAAAATGGGTTGATTATTGAGCTAGCATTAAATATTCAAGGGGAAATAGAAATATTAGAAACTATTATAGTCTAAATAAGTTGTTTAGTTCTTTGACCAGTTTTCAATCTTTTTATTCCCGTTTGGATACTTTAAGAAACAGTGGCTTCACTGGATCATAGAAACCAGACTTCATGAACTCTGTCACTTCGGTTGGGGTATCCTTCCCCATCGATAGTTGAAACCTAGAGAGGATCTTGACGAATGCCATTTTCACTTCAAACAGAGCCAGTCGCATTCCGATGCAGTTTCTCGGTCCAATTCCGAATGCGTTGAAAGCGTAGGGTGAGCGGGTCTTGGCCTCCTCCGGGTTGAACCGACTGGGTCTGAAGGTCTCCGGATCTCCCCAAATCTTTGGATCCCGATGAATTACATTCACTGCTACTTCAACTGCATAACCTGAAATAAAAATCCAGTGCTGCTGATTTAAGTTATCCGGACCAACTTTTTTCTTGCAACTGGATAAATCTCTTTAACAAAGTTCACATTGAATTCCGCGGTCTCACCAATAACATAATCGTTGTTGTTTCAATTTTTTAAACTTATTTTGGATGTCAGAGTTCTTTTTTGCTCTTTTGAATAGTCACTAATTGCGCGAATGCTACGAAACAAACATAAAAATGTTTTATCGATCATATCGAATATGCATTTATTGCTGATTTAAATTAACCGGACTCAACGAATAAAATTGTAAATTTTAAACGCGTTTTTCTCAAATTGGGTCAAGATTAGACAAAAAGTGAAGGGAACAAAAGTTGCTGAGAATTTTACCAGAATGAATATATTGTGATTTTTTCCCGAAACTCCTAACTTTAACTGTAATGATTCAATTTGAGAGAAACGCGTTTTAAATTTCAAATTTTGTTAGTTTTTTCCGGATAATTTAAATCAGCACTGTGTTATTCGTAGAATTTTGTTCGAAAAGTTGCCTGTTTTGCATTCCCTTTTTTATGAATTATCCTTATCAATCTTGAACGTTTAAGTTTTTAGATAGATCAATTTAAACTGTTTCAGTTTCAAATAAATTCGGTAGCTTTCGGCCGAGTTACCTTTTTTGATTTTGATGCCTGGTCCGATTGTGGTGTCTGATATGGCTTCCCTTTGCGTCCTGAACACAGACCTCAGTCTTAGAGTCTCCATCACAAAGTTCTCTGCGACACAATCACAAAAATCATTCAGCAAACTGCGTATCAATCATTCAGGTGTTTCACAGGGAGCCGCATTGCCGGAGAGCCGAAAAGACTTTTTGTTCCCGGATAACCCAAAAAGTTCACAATATGTAAACTCAAGCTGTTTACCAAAAGCGGAAAAATTAAACCAGCAATGCAAACCCTACACACAAACTGCATGACCAGCAACGCCCTAATCTATAATGCTTACAGCTTTCAACCGAAAATTCATTGCCGCATAAATAGAGACCAAGCACAACCCGACCTGTAATGGCTATCTGGGAACGGACTTTCTTTTAGGCTATCCGGCAATGCCACCGTTTTCCATGAGTGTTATTTATATTCCAAAGCGGGAAGTTATTAGGCTACTGAAAAATCCCAATAATCAAAGCTACATTGTAAAAGCTCGATATTTCAAGATTGATAAAAAATATTCGAACCCTTGCTGTAATAACAAGCACCAGAGGGTAAATATAGTTTGTGAAAAAATCCTGAGCCTTTTTTCTTGTTCTATCAGATTTGTAAGCATAGTTTAGATTATTGCCGCAAACGCAAAAACAAAAAAACAATAACCAAAACTAGAAAAAACAAGGATTGCCGATTACTGTGGAAGTAGCGCAGAATATTCCGACCATAGTCTTTAAAAAACTACAAGATAAGCTTTTTTTCAAATTAGGTTTTCTGCGTGGGGTGATAAAAATGTCTGATGTAAAACTATATTTTAGGCATAACTGACATCCATAAAAACTCAAGCAAGTTGGACGCAAACAATTTTTTGGAAAATTGATCGGAAAAAAGTTTGAAAAATTCAAAAGATTTTTTTTCAAACTTTTTTTGCAGAAAAAAAATTTCCAAATTTTTTGAAGTTTTTGTTCCCAGCTACAAAATTCCAAAAAAAAAAGTTATTTGCTTAAATTTAAGTTTTTAGTGCTTAAAATTATCCTATTTCAGCTGTTGTGTGCCTGATCGCTTTACTGCTCAAAATTAGACGAAAAAAAGAAAAATTTTAAACCGGTTTTTCTCAACACTAAGCAAAAAGTTTGAAAATTTTTAATGTGGTTCGAATTACAACTAAAAGGGCTCTAATATGAAATATCACTGAACCCAGTCCGATTATTATTTGGGGTACCTGGTTTTGCATGGGAAACAAAAAAACTAAAACACACCCGTATAGAAAGTTCCTCCCTCCCCATTTTCAATGCTCGGAACAATTATAACGACAGACAAAAAAATGTGAAAGCACTTGTAAGAAGCAAGACAAAGAATTCTACCATCAGAAATTAGTAGCGCAAAAAAGGATATAAAAAATTTTTAAATGATGTCGAAAAGCCAAAAAAACATCCGGAAAAAATGAAAACTCAAAATTTTGGACGGCTTAATCTCAAGTTAGATTTAATCAAAATTCAACGAAGCAGAAAATAAGAGTAGTGCTGCAGTCAATAGATTAACCAGAAGTTGACAAATTGCTGACATGTATTATACCTTAAATTAGCTCGGACTGTTTTGACTTCAACTGTGTATATCTGAAGCGAAAGCCATCCCCATGTTCTGGCACTCATATCACCGCGTCAATAAAAGTCAACGAAATGCAGAATGGCTTACATTACCTCAGACTATTCCTTTTTACGATGAAGGTTGTCATTCCGAACCAGAAATTTTAATTTTATCTCAAAAAACTTTCAAAGGGGTATGAGCTTTAACATGATTCTCATTATGGTTGGAGTGAGATTAAACTTCTTGACCATACAGCAAAACGGGACCTCTCCTTCAATCACTCTTGCCTTTCTCACTCTGTTGCTGATACGCACCGACAAGCATGCGAGTTTCGACGATACAGTCTTAACCACTTCCTGAGTTGATGATAAATCTTGCTCTTGCCAACTTAGTACCACTCTTGACAATGATCCTGGCTCGCTTCGATTCCAAACTCCTTTTACGGGCTATCGAATTTTTCGAACTCCCTGATGCTGGAATTAAGGACTGGTTTTGTCTCTGGCTGATTATCATGACTTTCCGTAACCAAATTGCTCTCTTGTACCCGCAGCGGTCCCCTCGTTTCATCCAACTACATTTCTAATTATTGTACCCTTGAGTTTCACAATTAGTTGGCGATTATGGCGTTGCGCTCCTGTTCTCAATTTTTTATCACGTCACGGTCCTTGATGATCATCTTCTGTTTTCTAGTCGCCATGGAATCTCCCATTATAGCCGCAAATCTGTACAATGGGTTTTTTAAGTACTGGTGGTCTTGTCCTCGCCAAATCTGAAATTGGGATCGCTCCTTCCTTCTTCCCAACTTGTTAATATTTTTTATTGACTTGTTATTCACTCCCTTGACGTTCAGAAACTCGTACAACTCCTCGGACCTTTCTGCGAGCACTGTGTTCAATCGAATTCTATAGCCCGTTTTCTTTTGCAACGTTTGCAATTGGCCGGCTAGTCCTGTCCTCAACTGTGCGCAGTCTGAGCTTCTACTCCAGGAATTTGACTATGATAAGCCTGTAGTCTGTGGTAATTGCTGTATGTCCAACATCTTGGTTCGTTTCTTTCAGTTTTCAACCAAAACGTCACTCCTGAGGTTCTTGATCTCCTTGTCGTCCAAACGAGGCTGGTACAGAAACAACTCATCTATACTGCGGGTGGTAACTTTCAGGACACCTTCAAGCCCAGACCTTGGAACAAGTCACGAACCATATATGTTTTCCTTTTTCATACACCACTGTCCAGAAAATGATCTCTCAACAGCCGACCATGGACTTGGGTATCGCATATCATAGTGCCGTGATTCTGGTTGTCATGCTGGTTCTATTCGTGTGTTACCCTGTCTGGTCTGATTTTTGCCAAAACGCCTAATAAGAGTTTTCTTTGGTTATTGCTGCCATATGTCGTGACATCAAGCTCGTAGTACTGCCACTGTCCACTACAATTATAAATTCATTATTGTCTACTTGTAATCGTGTCTTGATGAAAATGCTTTGAATGCCTCTATCTTTTGGCATTTCGTACTGGAATAATCAGTTCTTCCACTACTCCAATATGGGATCTTCGATTCTTCCACTACTTTTGACCCTTAGCTCACTTCATAAATTGTTTTCACACCATAACCATCCGATGACACCGAATCGTAAAGTTGTAACTGTTTTCCAACCCTAAAAGATTCGTTGATTCTTCATCATAATCTATCTCGTTCTGGCGATTGTCTTGTTTTTTAACATCGACATGATAAACTTTGCCACGGAACGGAGGTCTAGTTTCGCGTCCACCTCTCGACAAACTTCGTAGTCCTCTGCCACTCGAGTTAGCACTAGATAGGCCTTGTCGGCTTTTACACCTACATGTCATAGAAAAGTGATTCTTCATGCCAGATTTCCTGCAATCTTGACCAATGGCAGGGCAAAATTGAAATGGCTGCGCCGGCCACGAGTTTTCGCATGCATTGCACGGATTCCTTCGTCGACTCCCACTTCTTCGTTGCACGAAGTTCAGATCTCTGCTCAATGGGTTACTGTATCGGCCATCATCTCTGAATCAATATGTTCTTCTGTGTTTGCTCTAATTGCATTGTTTACTTCTCGAGAGTAATAATTTCCTTCATGAGTTACCTTAATTCTCTGAGTTTGACAGAATTTCTACGATTATATCACGTCTTCTTCTGCCCTGAACTCGCAGTGGTTTTTCAGGCCCCTCAGGTGACATTAAAAAAAGCTGCGTTAAATCACATTTTGCTGGTACTACACGTATTTTTCAAACTTTCGATTTCTCGGTTTTCTGGAAACCACTTCCAAATACTGCCAAAACGTCATCATTGTATGGAGCCGTCGTTAGTATCTACCCTCGGATAACGTCTCGCAAAGTAATTTTCTGCCACTCTTCTAAGTGAAAGAAAAACAATTGACTTCGCTATTCTCTTCGCCGTATCCCATGGAAAGTTATCACATAATACTCCTCTTTTTCGCGCCTCTTCACTTTTGTTTTCCCATCTTGTTCCAGACTGTTTGTTTCGAATGTTACCATCTCTTTAATTCACAGCCGTTTCACTATCTACGGCCAGTTTCTCTACTAGAGTTACCGATAAGACAAATGCTGTCGGTTTTCATCTTGATAATGTATTCAAGGTCATTCTTGTCTTCGCAAATATGTTCAATTTCAAACTATTGCTTCGTCGTCCCACTCCGTAGGTGGTTGGGTCGTCTGAGAGTCCCGAAAGCTCAATTTCATAGGGAACTTTTTGCGTCAACTGGTCTAAGAAGTGTGCCATGAAGTTAGCGTAAACTACTATTGTGATAATGTATCTTACGTAACGAAATCAAATGGTGATTCGAAAGAGTTAATAAGAACTGTGCTATCAACGTGAATTCATTCAAACATACTGTTTCAGATAAGATCATAACGACATCTAAACATGGTAATATCGAGCATAGTTTGGCCAATTACCATCAATTGGAACTATAACTTTTTTCGTTAATACGAAATCTGTGCTAACACAAGACAATAGCACCACCACAATGATAATCAACAAAAGACACCCAGCCAAACAGCTAAAATCCAGTGCGAAAAAAAACAACACAAAAACGGCCTTAATTAAAATATAAAATTGTTCAATTCCTCTATACAAAACCATGGTGGTTTTGAAAGCAACCAAAAAAACTTACCAAATATAACAACCAAAAAAATTAACCAAAAAATCTCGAAACCAACCACAGCTTTTGGATAATTTTGTAAGGAGAAGTGATGACATGGCGAATCTCATATTCAATTAAGCTAGCCAAAAGCTACGGAAAATTTAACTGCGGAGCAATATATATCGTCTGCTTTTCTTTTGTTGATCGTTTTTTGCCTGAAATCTTTAATTTTTACAAATTTGAAGAAATTGAGAAAAGCTTCAGCTCAGTAACTTTTGGAAACGAGTCATTAAGTCTAATGACGTTATATCAGGCTTGGAAGCTGCACTTTTAATAAACTTGTTCTATATTACTAATTTCGCAATTCATCATGATTATTGTTATTAAAACTCGTTGATTCATTGGTACGAAGTTTTAGAACATTTTTATCAAGTTCGAACCTAATAATTGCATCTTGTTAACGTTTTCGTAAGTGTCGTCCTCTGCGTCTGGTCCAGCTAGGGAACAAATCTCAGTGTACACTTCTTCTTGTAATTCTGGATACAGAGCAAGGTAGTAACTGACCCACATCAACAGATTGGCAGTGGTGTCAAATCCCGCCAGCAGGAAGATGAGTGCCTAGGCAGACAAAATAAGCCATTTTATCGCTTATAAATTGGAAATATTTGCAATAAATTGGAAACATTTGAAGGCCTCCAAAAAGTATCATAAATCTTGTCGGATGCATGTATAATCAAATCAGAATTTCTCATTTTATAATAAGATTAGCCCGAAAATGCACAATGTACTTAGAAGATAATGTTAAAAAGTTACCTTTAAATCGCTTTTTCAACCCATTTGAAAAGCAAAAAAAAAAGTTTCGTCAACACTTTGAATACTTGAGACAACCGTTTTATCCGGACATTTTACTCGCTTCTTCCATATACTCCCCCTTCTTGTTGCTGTTGTTGTTTTTCTTCTTAGTCTTCTTTTTCTTCTTCTTCTTCTTCTTCGTCTTCTTCTGCTTCTCTCTCTCTCTCTCTCTCTCTCTCTCTATCTCACACACACATACAAATTGACATACCTGTGCGACTGTGGTCTCGAAGTCCAGCCCCTCCTTGCCCTTTGTGGCCTGGTGCAGTTCGAACTTCTCCACCAGAGTGTGTAGGAAGAAGGTGCGCTCTGCGTCATCCTTGCCCTCCTGCTTCTTCTACAACAGCACATGTGGCTCATAGGGACACTTCACATTCCATCAACAACCCTATGCCCACCCAATTTCTTCCTTCCGCCACATGTTATATATGAAAGCCCCGAATTAAATTTGAGCAAGAAGTTATATATACAGACGTCCTGCTTCGGTGTTAACTCAACGCAGTTATGAAACGAGTCTTGAAACTGATTTCAAAATCTTATAAAAATTCAAATTTTTCCACACTCCAAAGTTCACTCCAAATTTCTCAGAAAATGTGACAGCATAGTAAAACGATAACACAAAATATTAACTATGTTATAATTAACTAACCTGTAGTATGTCCAGCATGATTTTGGCGGTGACGTCTCCGGCGTCTACGTTGAAGCCCAAGTTGGGTTCAAATATGCCCCACAGTTTAGCCAGTCCAGGCACCACGAACGGTAAAATACGCAAGGGGTTCTTGAATAGCTGCTCGTTTTTAAGTGTCATATTCATGCACGCATTTGCTATTTCGTTCTCACCCGCCTAAACATCTTCATTCAATTTTTAACTGAATTGCTGGAACAACAAAAAAGAATAAAGACTAGTAGCTTATTTTAAATATATTACGAATGCTGGAAAAAGTGGAAAAAAAGTTCGTTGAAAATTCAAGAAACTCATCACCCTAAGTTTCGACGTTCTAACATTTAGCGAATGAATTGAATGAAAAATCAAAAAATCAAAAAGAGCTCATATCAATAATCATCAACTTTGATCATAGAATCACTCTTGCAGAACTTGGCATTAGGGTAAGGTTGAACGGATAACATGGCATAGGATATTTTGGAATCGCATAATATGTCCTACTAATTTCTTGTCTCACACAAATCATGAAATTGTTAGTACTCTCAAATTAATATCAACATATATTAATATAAGTTTAAAATATAGACAAAAATGTTTTTCCTTTTGATTCTTTCGGTCACCTGTGAGTCGACACTTATTCCAAAAACAATGTTCAAAATGATATCCATCGTGCATGATCGGAACATTGGCTTCAATTCAAATTCTTGGGCACTAGTTTCCAGAATTCGCTCAAACTTCCCGCCAAGATGGATTCCAATTTCGTTCATGAAGGGTACCATCTTTTTCAATTTGAGGCCGGTGAAAGTCGGCGTTAGTGCATTTCTAACTTTCTTCCACTCCTCACCTCGTAAATCGGAAATGTTTTTGCGAAAATACTTCGGTTCGAATCCCTTCACCTCAGTTCGATTCGGGAACAAGTCGAACTTTTTGATCATAACTTCTGCAATTATATCTGGGTCCGTAACAACTAGGGATGGCTTGCTTCCATAGAAGATCCTAAAAAAAACACGTGTATGAATCACGCACATAATAAACTGGCTTTTGTTTTCGTTTGTGGCATTATGAGCGAACTTGAACTTACCCATAATATCCTTTAGATCCAAATTGCTTGTGTTCCTCGACCTCCATGTCAAAGAAGTCTTTACACGTCATCCAAGCCAGCATGTTACCCACAACAGGATATGGCTTTGGTCCAGGTATACCCTGTGTTTTCCAGACACCATAAGTGGACTGGTAATAGAATCGGAAGCAAAGCACTGCCCCTAACACTGACCCACCCACCCACACCCATCTTGGAACATTCTGTACCCCCTTCCTCGCCAAACTCTCACCCCACCACGCTAGCAGCTCATCTACACTCTGTTGAACGGAGGTGGGCAAGGAAGGCAGAGAAGGAATTTTCAAGTTCAATGTCATAACTTCATAGTAAATTTAAAATAACGTAGCTCAAATGTTGTTGAAATGATCAGGAATTGGAGTTGAGTCAAACGTCATAAGTTATATTATAGAGAGTGAATGCTATAAGAGTAAGGCAAATTAAAAGCTTGATGGTAGAAACAGGTTATGGCTCTGCTAGAATAACATAGTCGGTTTGAGGCGGAGAACAGCTCAATAGTATTCTAAAGACTTATGATTATAGAAAACCTTTTTGGGCTTCGCTTCTGAAACTATCAGATATTTCAGCAGGGAACTAAATATAGTTACCTTATGCGCAGTATTTAACACTGCGTTTACCATATAGAGTAAGGCAATGAAGCTATGAAATGGGTTGCAAACTGCAGTGGTAATACTATGCTAAAAACTATGCAGTTGTATTTCCATTTATGAAAAAAAAGCGCGCATTGCTCCTACCAATTATGGACATTACATGATTCAATTGGTGGCATATAAACAAACAAACCATTTTTTGTGCACCAAATACTGCATACCGACAAATAAAATTTTAAAAATAACTGTGGTAGATATCAATATGCGTCTCTTATTCAATCATTTTGAATTATTGGTCCACATGTTATAAGAGAGAGAATTAATTGTCGTGTGAGATTGGTTTCTTCGCAAAATTTTTCTTGCTTCAAAAAAACTCGTATTAAAAGATATTGAAGCTTTTGAATATTATCATTTTGGATTACAAAACCGTGATTAAAATTCACTGTGACTAGAAAAACTGGGCTGATTTTTGGCTATTATAGAAATAATAATTATCATAATAAATAGTTTAAGTCATCACACGTACAGAATTACAAATGAAGAATTTATTTTTACAAAAAAATATCACTTGAGATACCGCCGTAAGACTAAATTAAGCCTGTTTTCAGGCGTCTCAGAGCCTGTTTTCAGGCTACTTTTTTTGGTACCCTTAAATTTAAGGGGAAAGAAAACCATGGCATGAGAACCCAGCTTGATCGCAAAAAAAACGGTAAATATTTTACCGTTTTATCGAAATTGCGAGATTACCAGAACATTTCCTAATAAAAATCATAATCATAATAATGATTTTTAAAAATAATGTCAAAACAGTGAAGGAGGCAAATCCAGAATTATTATAATTTAACTACAAAACAGATTGTTTATCAGATCACTATTAGCTTGAATAAAATTATCTAGAAATTGATGGTTGAGGTTGTTTAGTTCCTGCTTAGTCAAACTTTTTATCAATTTGTAAAACTGAGAATCAAAAAGAGCAAACTGCCGAAGTGTAACGTGTTTTTGGCAGCAATCGAGTGTATTACGACAGTTCTCGCTTTGTTTCTTTTAGCTGAAATTTTCTGTTCCTTTTCTTAAGTAAACAATTTTTGTGAGATTTCAGATTGGCATTCATTACTTTGCAAAAAAACTTTTAGCAGTTCATAAGTGAGTAATTATTTAATGAAAAAATTCTTTTTTGTTGTTTTATAATCTTTTTTGATTCGAATTGTCGGGAACAAGTCGAACTTTTTGATCATAACTTCTGCAATTATATCTGGGTCCGTAACAACTAGGGATGGCTTGCTTCCATAGAAGATCCTAAAAAAAACACGTGTATGAATCACGCACATAATAAACTGGCTTTTGTTTTCGTTTGTGGCATTATGAGCGAACTTGAACTTACCCATAATATCCTTTAGATCCAAATTGCTTGTGTTCCTCGACCTCCATGTCAAAGAAGTCTTTACACGTCATCCAAGCCAGCATGTTACCCACAACAGGATATGGCTTTGGTCCAGGTATACCCTGTGTTTTCCAGACACCATAAGTGGACTGGTAATAGAATCGGAAGCAAAGCACTGCCCCTAACACTGACCCACCCACCCACACCCATCTTGGAACATTCTGTACCCCCTTCCTCGCCAAACTCTCACACCACCACGCTAGCAGCTCATCTACACTCTGTTGAACGGAGGTGGGCAAGGAAGGCAGAGAAGGAAATTTCAAGTTCAAATTCATAACTTCATAGCAAATTTAAAATAACGTAGCTCAAATGTTGTTGAAATGATCAGGAATTGGAATTGAGTCAAACGTCATAAGTTATATTATAGAGAGTGAATGCTATAAGAGTAAGGCAAATTAAAAGCTTGATGGTAGAAACAGGTTATGGCTCTGCTAGAATAACATAGTCGGTTTGAGGCGGAGAACAGCTCAATAGTATTCTAAAGACTTATGATTATAGAAAACCTTTTTGGGCTTCGCTTCTGAAACTATCAGATATTTCAGCAGGGAACTAAATATAGTTACCTTATGCGCAGTATTTAACACTGCGTTTACCATATAGACTAAGGCAATGAAGCTATGAAATGGGTTGCAAACTGCAGTGGTAATACTATGCTAAAAACTATGCAGTTGTATTTCCATTTATGAAAAAAAAGCGCGCATTGCTCCTACCAATTATGGACATTACATGATTCAATTGGTGGCATATAAACAAACAAACCATTTTTTGTGCACCAAATACTGCATACCGACAAATAAAATTTTAAAAATAACTGTGGTAGATATCAATATGCGTCTCTTATTCAATCATTTTGAATTATTGGTCAACATGTTATAAGAGAGAGAATTAATTGTCGTGTGAGATTGGTTTCTTCGCAAAATTTTTCTTGCTTCAAAAAAACTCGTATTAAAAGATATTGAAGCTTTTGAATATTATCATTTTGGATTACAAAACCGTGATTAAAATTCACTGTGACTAGAAAAACTGGGCTGATTTTTGGCTATTATAGAAATAATAATTATCATAATAAATAGTTTAAGTCATCACACGTACAGAATTACAAATGAAGAATTTATTTTTACAAAAAAATATCACTTGAGATACCGCCGTAAGACTAAATTAAGCCTGTTTTCAGGCGTCTCAGAGCCTGTTTTCAGGCTACTTTTTTTGGTACCCTTAAATTTAAGGGGAAAGAAAACCATGGCATGAGAACCCAGCTTGATCGCAAAAAAAACGGTAAATATTTTACCGTTTTATCGAAATTGCGAGATTACCAGAACATTTCCTAATAAAAATCATAATCATAATAATGATTTTTAAAAATAATGTCAAAACAGTGAAGGAGGCAAATCCAGAATTATTATAATTTAACTACAAAACAGATTGTTTATCAGATCACTATTAGCTTGAATAAAATTATCTAGAAATTGATGGTTGAGGTTGTTTAGTTCCTGCTTAGTCAAACTTTTTATCAATTTGTAAAACTGAGAATCAAAAAGAGCAAACTGCCGAAGTGTAACGTGTTTTTGGCAGCAATCGAGTGTATTACGACAGTTCTCGCTTTGTTTCTTTTAGCTGAAATTTTCTGTTCCTTTTCTTAAGTAAACAATTTTTGTGAGATTTCAGATTGGCATTCATTACTTTGCAAAAAAACTTTTAGCAGTTCATAAGTGAGTAATTATTTAATGAAAAAATTTTTTTTTGTTGTTTTATAATCTTTTTTGATTCGAATTGTCGGGAACAAGTCGAACTTTTTGATCATAACTTCTGCAATTATATCTGGGTCCGTAACAACTAGGGATGGCTTGCTTCCATAGAAGATCCTAAAAAAAACACGTGTATGAATCACGCACATAATAAACTGGCTTTTGTTTTCGTTTGTGGCATTATGAGCGAACTTGAACTTACCCATAATATCCTTTAGATCCAAATTGCTTGTGTTCCTCGACCTCCATGTCAAAGAAGTCTTTACACGTCATCCAAGCCAGCATGTTACCCACAACAGGATATGGCTTTGGTCCAGGTATACCCTGTGTTTTCCAGACACCATAAGTGGACTGGTAATAGAATCGGAAGCAAAGCACTGCCCCTAACACTGACCCACCCACCCACACCCATCTTGGAACATTCTGTACCCCCTTCCTCGCCAAACTCTCACCCCACCACGCTAGCAGCTCATCTACACTCTGTTGAACGGAGGTGGGCAAGGAAGGCAGAGAAGGAAATTTCAAGTTCAAATTCATAACTTCATAGCAAATTTAAAATAACGTTGCTCAAATGTTGTTGAAATGATCAGGAATTGGAATTGAGTCAAACGTCATAAGTTATATTATAGAGAGTGAATGCTATAAGAGTAAGGCAAATTAAAAGCTTGATGGTAGAAACAGGTTATGGCTCTGCTAGAATAACATAGTCGGTTTGAGGCGGAGAACAGCTCAATAGTATTCTAAAGACTTATGATTATAGAAAACCTTTTTGGGCTTCGCTTCTGAAACTATCAGATATTTCAGCAGGGAACTAAATATAGTTACCTTATGCGCAGTATTTAACACTGCGTTTACCATATAGAGTAAGGCAATGAAGCTATGAAATGGGTTGCAAACTGCAGTGGTAATACTATGCTAAAAACTATGCAGTTGTATTTCCATTTATGAAAAAAAAGCGCGCATTGCTCCTACCAATTATGGACATTACATGATTCAATTGGTGGCATATAAACAAACAAACCATTTTTTGTGCACCAAATACTGCATACCGACAAATAAAATTTTAAAAATAACTGTGGTAGATATCAATATGCGTCTCTTATTCAATCATTTTGAATTATTGGTCCACATGTTATAAGAGAGAGAATTAATTGTCGTGTGAGATTGGTTTCTTCGCAAAATTTTTCTTGCTTCAAAAAAACTCGTATTAAAAGATATTGAAGCTTTTGAATATTATCATTTTGGATTACAAAACCGTGATTAAAATTCACTGTGACTAGAAAAACTGGGCTGATTTTTGGCTATTATAGAAATAATAATTATCATAATAAATAGTTTAAGTCATCACACGTACAGAATTACAAATGAAGAATTTATTTTTACAAAAAAATATCACTTGAGATACCGCCGTAAGACTAAATTAAGCCTGTTTTCAGGCGTCTCAGAGCCTGTTTTCAGGCTACTTTTTTTGGTACCCTTAAACTTAAGGGGAAAGAAAACCATGGCATGAGAACCCAGCTTGATCGCAAAAAAAACGGTAAATATTTTACCGTTTTATCGTAATTGCGAGATTACCAGAACATTTCCTAATAAAAATCATAATCATAATAATGATTTTTAAAAATAATGTCAAAACAGTGAAGGAGGCAAATCCAGAATTATTATAATTTAACTACAAAACAGATTGTTTATCAGATCACTATTAGCTTGAATAAAATTATCTAGAAATTGATGGTTGAGGTTGTTTAGTTCCTGCTTAGTCAAACTTTTTATCAATTTGTAAAACTGAGAATCAAAAAGAGCAAACTGCCGAAGTGTAACGTGTTTTTGGCAGCAATCGAGTGTATTACGACAGTTCTCGCTTTGTTTCTTTTAGCTGAAATTTTCTGTTCCTTTTCTTAAGTAAACAATTTTTGTGAGATTTCAGATTGGCATTCATTACTTTGCAAAAAAACTTTTAGCAGTTCATAAGTGAGTAATTATTTAATGAAAAAATTCTTTTTTGTTGTTTTATAATCTTTTTTGATTCGAATTGTTTTGTCAGATATAAATTTTACAAGACGTTTCAGGAGCATTTCTCGGTATTCCAATTTTGTTCTAACAGTTGATTCGTAAGCAAGGACTCCATATTGTAAACTTGGCTGAACAAAATTTTTTATAGGCCAGTAGAAGCTGATTTTTTTCTCAAACATTTTCTCAGCCTGTAAGAAAGCCGACAAAACTGGCTTACTTTTTTCTTTAAAGAAATTTGTGGTTTTCGATCGTTGAATTTTCATCTAGAGTAATTGCAAGATATTTAAAACTTTTCAGTTTTTCTATTTTTCCGCCATTAAATGTTGTATCTGTAGAACTTTTCGCGGCTAATTTTTTGCAAAAAAACCATAGTTACGTTTTTTTTCTGTGTTAAGTGTTCTTTTGTTGCTTGCTAACCAAAATTAGTCTCTTTTACGGTTTCCTCGAAATGTATTTTTAGACTATTTAATGAAGAGGTTGTTTTAATGAATAAATCATTCGCATAGAGTAACATGATACTAACTTGTTTGAGACTGTTGCTTTTTCTATATCCTCTATATATAAGATAAATAGAAACCAAAGTTTTTGTCTTCAACTTTTGACTTTTGTCTCGAGATGTAAATCTATTGTTTTCTATGTGCCTAATACGATTTCAGTAAATTGAAAACAGTCCTACTTAGCATTTATGATTCGCAGTTATTGAGTACAGCAGACTACTATAGCCGACAGTTTCAAGAGTTTTTTTTAGTTCTATGAGTGTGCAATGAGTTATGACGGTTTGATCATTTCAGTGAAAACTTATTTCCTAATTCAAGGAAAATATATCATCAATAGTGTCACGTTTTGATCTAAATCTAGACTAATTTTGATTGAACGCATTAAATTAACCACAAAAATTGTTGAACCTATTGAAAACGGGCTTTTAAAAAAATTTGCCGAAAACAGGTAAAAAGTAATTGGTCTTAAATTAGCAGGATCTTTTTTGTTACTTTCTTTCTGTATGGAAATAAATTTATCATTTTTTAACATTTTCAAAAAACCTGGCCGGAAAAGCATTTTTGGAAAAAGGGCATTGAACAGCTTCAAAAATACAGGCTGATGTTTTATAGAACAAAATAGTTAATGTCGTATTGGCCAAGGCTGTATTTTGGTTTCAAATTTTCAGATTTTGTTTCCTATATTTGGCGTGGTTTTTGGCTTCAAATAAAAAGATTTGATTGAGTGCGAAACGTTCTTCTGCCTGGGCGGAAACTTTTTTGCAGCGAGGTGTTTTCCTATATTAGAAAAACACTCATTAATCTTGCTAATATCAGCGTCTTCCGCTGGATAATTTTTTTTGCTTTTCTAAGCCTGTTGAATCTTTGTGCATTCTAAAAAATCCTTATGGTGAATATTTGCTTCAGCATTCAATTTTTCGTGATAGATCGCAATCTTTTTTTCGCTGTTAATTTTTTCTCGAAAATTGATTGGATTTGAAATTTTATGCACAAAGTTGATGTACCGAGTCTTTTAAACTAGTTTAATAATCGATTTTTTTTGTGCCTGCGTATTTATTTCATTATAGATCCGAACTTTTTGTCGACTTTGGAGATACATTTTTCGGTAAATTTCATATCTAATTTTGCTATCAAAAATTTCAAGCAGTCTTGGAAAAGCTTCATTACAGTCTATTAAAGATATATTATCCTTACGCGTGTCGATGTCAGTTCTAAGACAGTCTCTGAGATCTTCAGCTAGATAGCACTTTATACCAGGGTCTTCAGGTATATTTTTGACTGGGAGTCTCTGATTCTCTAAAAATGTTTAGATCAAGTGCTACAGGTTGATGATCGCTTACTGATGTTCGATCTGATTTCGTTTGACATGTTTTATTGCAGAAAAAGTGATCGATACACCACGAATTTTTACACTACTTTCTCAGGTCGCTTGTCTAGTGTTGGTAATTTTTAAATCAAAATTTTAGTACTCTTATGAGTTCATTTTCCTTTTCTTTTCATTCAACGTGTTGAAGTTGAACTCACCCCATACTTCATGTTTTGCCTGGTGGTCAGTTATAAAACTATTTAAATGTTTATGAAGCTTGTCTAATTTTGGTGTCAACTGCTCTGGGTGGTATATAAACACACAAAAGCTTAATCCTTTTTCAATTTTTTGTCCAATTCGAATGCTCAGAATTTGGACATAATTATCCACCACCTCTTTTTTTTCTCGTGCATTCAATTAAAGGTTGATACCCCAGTTATTGAGATAAATTAGTTAATTAGTTTTCCTCGAACCATGTTTTTGTTATTCATATTGCTATTGGCCTTGGATTTACTTGAGCAACCAAAATGTCATATTCGTGAAGGTGTTTCGAAAGAATTTTTAGGTTCTGTTCTAACGTTTGGTTGCTCGAATGTATTTTTTCATCCCTTATGAGTCTTTGTTCATTCTTTCTGATGAAAAACCGCGAGCAAAGGCCTGTGATTTTTCCTACTAAAATTAAAAAACTAAAATGTTTTACTTCTACGCTCTCTATTACTTAAATTTTTTCGTTTTGTAATTTTTTTGTGGAATAGTTACTTTTTTTTGCAGTTTCTCCGTTGATTTACAGTGAGACTCGAAGTTTCAGTGAGACTCGAAAAAACAACACACTTGCTATTTGCAGTGCATCACTGTGCATTGCTTGCGTTGCTTTTGCTAAATCAATTCAATTTAGCTTCTTATTTAAGTATTATGCCGAATTACTCTGCGACAAATTGTCGCTCCTTGAAATGCTGATATATGTCGCCTGCAAACAATCGGCCTTGCGAAGACTTAAAAGCACACGTTTTGCAAACGTAGGCTTTATTTCTTTTCAAAAACAAAAAAGCTTAAAAATATCTGCGGGTTTTTCAATTCCATTTGCAGAAACAGTAAGTTTGATTAAAAAAAGATTTCGACAAAACGCTCTTAAATACTTGCGCAGCAACCGGGTACTACGACTTTTTCCGTGATAAAACTATCAATGCCTTAAGAACATTGCTAGTATCAAAGCAAACATCGTAAGCTTCCTGCGTTCTATCCGACTCTTTTTTAAGTAATTTTAACTCAAGAAACTTAACTTATAAAATACTTTTGAATATCGCAACAAAAAAAACTTTATTCTCATCAGTTCAACCAAGGGTAGTTGTGATATCAAGTAAAATTAAGCGCAGTTCGTTGCTGCGCAATAAGCACAAAGTGTCCAGAGTAATCATTTGACGTTTTACAGATAATTCTTTCGATAAATCGAGAACAAGAAACAAATTTTCTAATCAAAATAAAGAGAAACAGAACTCTTTCAGGATTTGAGTGAAAAGTCGATTTCATTTACTAATCACAAAATTTACTTTAATTTACCAAAATACTTCGTACAAAGTTTTTCGACACTGGGGAATTTTTTTTGATTTCTTTTTGGAAATTCAACTCATTGCCAATATACTTTCGACAAGATAACAAACTCGAATGCAAGTTTTGTTTCTGGTATCTAAATCTAACATCAGGCTTAGAGGACTTCTCCCACAGTATAACTTTAATCACTTTGGGAATAAATCGGGAAAAGTAACACCAAATATTCTCCCAACAGTCAACATTGATATGAAACACCTTAGAGACACAAAACTCATGGTGTAGTTTTGAAGATTTGACAACGACAAGCTTGAGAACCACACAATTAATTTAATCAATATTTTACTCACATTTATTTAAAAAGACTGCTCATATATCAGGGCGAAGCCCTGAAAAACCGTACTGCATCTTAAGGCCAATTTAAATCCTTTTCAGTTGAAAAATATTTCTTCAATTTATACTCCACATGCTAATGTAAGCTACGAGAGAATGTATTTACGTCTTGTATTCTAAAAAAGCGACTAAAAGATTTGCCTCAAATCAGTTTGGAACGCATTAAGCCGCCGCTCACGCGTGTTACAAGAAAGCAATTCATAACCCGTTAATTATCCCATATAGTCCAAATTAGCAATTTTCAAACCCCCAGAGTTTGACCAAAACGAATCACAAAAGAATTTTTTTTAAATTTGAGCTCAAGCCAGGAATATCATTGAGATGGTATAAAAATTTCTGCCATAAAAACTTAGTTCAAAAGTCGAAATTTGACTGAATAAAAAGCACCCCAGGTATAAATATTCCGCACTTTCCTCGAATATATATATATTCTTTTTTGTTTTTCCTTGTGAGTTTCGCAGAAAACAATTTTTTCTATTGTATGGAGATCCCTTAAGATTTTTTGAACGTATTAGTTGCAATAATTGATTTGATAACATCTCTTTTAATCACAAAAACGTTGATAACTCAGTCAAACAAAGATTTTTGGGCTCAGGTTATCAAAACTTTTTAAACTCGAAACTTGTTCGAAAACTTATTTGAAAAAACCACACGAACATCCGATCGTAGAAGCTAGGGTTTTTTTTGTTGTTTACTTCTTGTTATAGTGCAATCTTGTTCTATCTCAAAGCAAAAGTGGCTTGCTAATCGTTTAAAAGTAAGTTAGCGTTGTTTTCAATGAATCCCAGTCAGAAACCTGTTTAGAAGTGTTTTCCCGCCAGACCACTTCAATTACACTTGAGTTTTCCAGTGGATGAAAACTAAAGGAAAACCTGTTAACTTTTTTTTTCGTTAGATTTGCTTCTAACGTTTCTCTAAAAAGGAATTATTGAAAAAAAATAATTCACAGGCAAAACATAGAAACTACCTTAAAAAACTTTTGTGTCTGATTTTTATATAGAACCATTGGTAGCTTCACGTGACAATACTTTACATGACAATAAAATAAACGAGGTTTTTAACGGGACCATACTTCTAAACGAGCAGCACTGGTTTTCTTTCGAAAAACCAATTTTTGGTCTGGAAACTACGCCATAGTCGTACGCCATAGTCTTTTCCAATTTCGTGGTTGGAGAGAGAAAAATTTTTATATTATTTTGAACAACATCTAATTGGATAAAACGCATAACCTAACGCATAATCTAATTTATATTTTGTGTTTACCTGACTATCTATATTGACTCCAAAAACTAAGTGACAGATAATATCCATGGTACAACTTCTAAACACAGGCTTCAATTGAAACTCCTGATCACTGGTTTCCAAAACTCGATCAAATTTTCTGGCAAGTTGGGTACCGATTTCGCTCATGAAGGGTACCATCTTTTTCATTTTGAGGCCGGTGAAAGATGTCGAATTTCTTGATCATGACTTCTGCTATCAAATCAGGGTCCATCGCATAAAGGGTTGGCTTGCTTCCATTGAACATCCTAAATGGGTATATATTTTTTAAAAACCAAAAAACCTTAAAACTACTCAGGTTTCCGTATGATTTCTGAAGGGCTATTTATTTTAAATCCTACAAAGGCCAAGGACAAGCAAAAATTTTTAAGGATCAGAAAACATCCGAATCTAAGTAAGAATCTGCTCAAGGTAACATTGGTTTAAGGAAGAGACTGATTTTGGTGTGCTAGTCACCAATCAAATCGATGATTGTCGAAGTGATCAAACGACCGCAAAAAAAATGTTTACAGCCAACAGAAAAATGTCCAACTATGTCATCTAAAATTTAATTTATAACACTAAGGCGGAATGTCAAAACTCATGCCCGAAATATCCTTTCTCTCCGTAGCGATCAGCCAAATACGCGTTTGCAGTGAAGAAATCTTTGTGTCCGAGTAGAGAAAGAGTAGTACCCATTAAAGGCCATGGTGTAGGTCCAGGTACACCCTGTATTTTCCAGACACCATAAGTGGACTGGTAATAGTATCGGAAGCAAAGCACTGCCCCTAACACTGACCCACCCACCCACACCCATCTTGGAACATTCTGTACCCCCTTCCTCGCCAAACTCTCACCCCACCACGCTAGCAGCTCATCTACACTCTGTTGAACGGAGGTGGGCAAGGAAGGCAGAGAAGGAATTTTCAAGTTCAATGTCATAACTTTTTAGTGAATGTATAACAACGTAACAAGTACTGATATCTGTCATTTATAGCTGTGTACTCTTCATTTAACAAAAAAAACTTATCTGAACTCAAAGCTACACACACTGGTGCTTTCGATGTTTCAAACTAAATGACCTGGTATTCAATCTCTTATTGCTCAAGAACAAAGCAAACAGTTTGCTAGCTAAATATAACATTCAATTAAATTAACTCAATATTACCCAGAAGGGTCAATGATCGATATGATTAAAGCATGGTACGAACAATTTGGATTCATTTTAATTTACAATATGCTCAATAGAATTGGCTTTTGTTAGTATGGTTCTTGTTCTGACCACTGAGAGCGCGGAAGAACTTTGTCGCCGGGAGAATTTCAGTTTTTTAAATTTTAAAACTTTTTTCCACGAAAAATCAAGTGTAATCAGACTACAAAAAAATTCAGTTGGAAATGTTCAGTATAATTTAAGGTTTCTTTAGCGACTTCTTGGAATTGAAAAACTACACAATTTGAAAAAGGATCAGTTTTTGTATCAATCGTGCAAACTACATTCTAAATGAAAAACTGTAGAATTCCCCCTTAGCCACAGGTTACTTTGAAAAACTGATTTCATGTAAAATATTTATTTCAAAGAAGAGCGCAGAATATTCTGCTTCAGAAAAATTTTCAAATGGCTCAGATATTCAACCTTGTTATTGAGCTAGAAGTTTATTTATATATTAATTGATCAATTAGATCAATTTATTTTTCCTGAAAAATTAGTTTATGAAAAACTGACTTTTTTCCCAGAGTTGTCAGAATGCAAATTTTACAAATGAATGCGAATCTTGCAAAAACCTTGATAAAAAAAGCAAAAATCATGTGTTTTTGTGATATTCCTGGAAGATTTGAATTCATTCTGCAAGATTTGCGTTTCAATTGCAAAAAATAAGCAAGATTTTGTATTCTATTAAAAAACAGTTTAACTTAGTTTCCATGTTTCGGGAATATTCAGTGCTGTTTTAAGTTTTTGTTAGTATCCAATCGATGCTCAGCGAAATCTCACAGCGGATATTGTTGGATTTTTCTCACCTTAGGCGGAGGAAACATACATGAAAAGTGCACGAATGCTTGCAAGTCAGTCATTGTTCTAAAATATCGTATAAACATTGTACAAACATCGTTTTTAAATCTTCTCAAAACAAAACGCTAAGAAAAACAGTTAGAAAAAGCCAACAGTGAAAAAGTGATCACATGTTTGTTAACGCCGTATAAAAAATCTTGGCAGAAAATTTTAAAGCTTGCAGGTTCAGACTATTCAGTAAAATAATTAAATTTTAAATTGCTAGTGAAATTTGTACGTGGCTAGAGGAGTTCAACTTATTCATCAATCTTGCAAGAGTTCCACTCCCAGATGAAAATGCAAATCTTAGCAAGATTTGTGCACAAGTAAGACTTTTGCAAGATTTGCGTTCCTTTGCAAAAATCTTTATTGATTTGAATTTACATTACACTAGATCTATCTCTGCCCCTAAAACGATGGTGGGATTTTACGGTTGGTACCTCTTGCTTTTGTGGTTTCATTTTCTATTACTGCGGTCGTAATTTATTGTGCTACATTCACAACTGGCTAGCTTGTCTTAACCGGTTTTGTTGGCTCACCAGAAAAAAGCCTTAAAGGGGTATCAAGGATATCAATTGATTGCTTTTGTTCCGACTTTCGATACGAAAGTAACGGAATATTTGTGCTCGGGGTGGGTTTTTTTTTCTTCAGACAAATTTCGACTTTTTAACTAGCCATTTTTGACGGAATTTTTTTATATCATTCAAAAGGTATTGTTGTCCTGAGCTTAAATTTGAAAAGATATTTCACCTGTGATCATTTTTCGTAAAGTTATGAGGGTTTAAAGATTGCCATTTTGGCCAATTTGACCAATTGGGGACAATCAACGCGCGATATAATTCGCGCTATTAACGCGTAAGCGGAGATTTAACCCGTCTTATAAATCGTTCCAAATTGGTTGAACGAAGCTTATTTGCCATAATTGATGTGATACAAGGAACGAAAACTATCTTTTTGTACTTTATATGGCGTGTGGGGGGATGATTTTCATAAAAAATTTCAAATTTTAGAAAAAAATATTTTTTTTGTATTATTTCATATAATGTTTTTATGTTATTACTGCTGCTTCATAAACCTTCAAAAGCAGTCGGAACATTCAGGGCTTCGCCCTGATGCGAGCAGTTTTGTTCTATTTCACTTTGACAAAATTAATTTTTAGTGCTTTATTGAAAATGTTATTTTTTGAAAAATTTAAAGAGTTGTCTGCTTTGCCATTTGCTTTTCGGAAGTAATGTGGGGTCACAGTAAACAACTTAAAAACTTGTGAATTATTTCGAATACAGGCAAGAAAACAACAAATTTTTGCACTGAAATTAGTTTCACTTCCATCAAAAACACCTTCAGAAAAAAATGGAAAAAAGTTTCGATTTAACTTATCACCCAACCAGATTTGAGCTAAAACATTCAGGACTTACGGCTTGAACTTTCCACTTAGTTCTAGGGAGAAATTGTTCACTTGGTCTATGAAGGGAAAGATTGTTCACAAGGACTTAGATATTTTTGAACGCAGATCAAAACTGAAGTTCCAGAATATGATAGCAAACTTGACTCCTTGCAAGTTTTCCTTGAGGAATCAAAATCGCGCAGAAACAATCCACCCTGCGCTACAGTTCTTTCTCTTCACTTTGTGACGTGATCGGAATAAAAAAGCTCAGGAATTTTGAGGAAACGGATCAGAGAACAATCAACATGCCTGCAGAAAAACCACTGCTTTCAATGCAAACCGACTGACGCGTGCGTCAATTTTGCATAAAAACCACCCTACGCCTTAGTTATTTCTTGTGCGGCCGTATCTAAAAATTCAAAAGTAAACTATGCAAGGTATGGTTTTATCATTTTTTAGTTGGAAAGCTAAGAAAAGATTCTCCAACTTTTTTGAGAAACATGGAAACTTGCACCAAAATAGATACAATTTTTTGCGTTTTAGGAATACTTTTACATGATTTTTATACGTTGCAAAACTGTTTTTGTTTAGATTAAACAATTAAATGAAAATACACATTTCTGGCTTCAATATACTTTGAGAAAATCGTTAAGCGTGATCAAATTGAAAACATTAGACTATAAATTGAATCAAATTTTTTTAGCTATGAACTTAATATCAAAAACCTCGAAACTATTCAGCTCTCCAAAAACATTTTGACTGCACTTTTGACTGTTTTTTACATCTCGTTTGAAATCTTTGATAAACAGCAATGTCTTTTCTAGATGTTGAAGCCCCAGAGCCTCCTTTCCAGCTGATATTTTTAATATTGTGTTATAAGTTTAGGCTCGCATCTAGATAGTTTCTAGTTTGATGCAACTCAGAATAAATTGCATAAATGATGAGCTTCTGAGGAAAACAAAAAAATTTGGGAAACTTGAAACAAAAATTACTGAATCAAAATTTTTGTTTTGAAAGCATCTTAAATCAATTTGGTTACTGAACTTTTTCTTTAAAGAATTTATCAAACTTACATTTTTAGAAAGAAAAGTTGTTGATTTTACAAAAAAAAGGACAGATTGAAACTTTTTAAAGCAAAAACGTATCCATCTAATGATTTTTCGATAATTTTGAATCAAAAGGAAAGAAAAATATACAAATTAAAACCTTGATATGAACACAAACTATTCCACTAAAATATTCAATTCGTCTTTGATTTGGTTTTAAGTTTGAGCTGATCTAGATTAGATAGTTAAATAGACCGGTGATAATGTTTTGTAAAACTTCAAATAGTTGCAGTCAGAGTATTGATAAACAGCGAAAAAAGTTTTTAAAAAGGAAAGTGCAAGAATATTGCGATAACTAATTCGGCAAACTAAAGGGTAGCTTAAAAGAAGGATATGTAAAAGCAAATATTCGAAAACCGCATTTTGTGCAAGCCGAAGTTTCAGTGCATTTTACGGCAGCATCATTCGTTAGTCTCATTTCATCGATTTCACAGAGCGAAGCCGGGCTTCGCAAACACTAGCTAAAACACGACAAAAGCCGCTCTGTCAAGTGAAATAGGAAAAAAGAGAAATGAACCTTAACTTAGTGAAAATTCGCCTACGTGTCGAATTTTCTCCTGCAAACTAGGAGACATAGAACCTCACGCATTGACCACTCAGCCACGGACGCTTAACAATGCTCGAACACTAGCTACAAACAAAGCACAGAACGCATGCTATTAAATTTCGAATGCTACAGATTGTGATTGAAGTGACACCAAATGAACGATTATTTTTGCGAGCTCGATTGGAGAAAAAAAAGTTTGGTACTAATGCACTACGCTAACAAGTTTTCCAGTTTAATATGATATGAACTCACAAAAACAAACAAATTTTGTCAACAATTGCGAAAACAATAAGTATATTATTGTTACAACAAACGCGAAAGCAATAGATATAAAACACAACAAAATACACTTTTTTCAGTTTACATAATTTTGTTCTGAAAAAATAACTCATCCGTTGGATTCATGATATGATCTAAATCAGATCTAAACTATATCTGAACATGCTTTTTATTGATGATAAAAATCAATAAAACAACTAGTTTTTGCATGACCTAAATTAGGTGTAGGAAGTTACTATTTTCTGTAAGCAGAGAAAAAACTCAGGGTTTCAAAGTTTTTTTTTCTGGTTCAGCAGCTCAAAAAGGCCCCAATTTATGTAGAAACTGAAGTAACTGTTGCTCAAACGCCTTAGACGTTGATTTCAATTTTCGTGCAACATCAGTCTGCATATCATGATGTTTCATGCAGAGTATGCTAGACACTGGTGAAGTTTTCAGAGGAAGCAAAATATAGTGACCAAAATAGTTTTTGTTGTAACATCGGAGTGCCTGATCAAAATATAACACAAAGGCGATGCTTCGCTTCGCAAACACTAGCCAGAACACGACAAAAAGCAGCTCTAGAGTTCTGAAAAGTGCAAAAAGAAAAAGCAAAAATAGACCTCGATTAAGTAAAAAAGCAACGACGTCTCAGATCTTCTCCTACGATGAGAAACTATGAGTCTCACGCACTAACCACTCGATCACGGACGCTTAGCGCATCACAAAAAGTACCCACAAATAAAACAGAGAACAGATGCTATGAAGATTTCAATGCTACAGATCATGATTATAGCCAAAAGGCACACAAGTGAACACTTTGATTGAGCTCTTCTATTTGCGAGTTAGGTTAGAAAAAAGAGAAGGTTCGCTTTATAACACTAGCTGCCCGCTAGCATAGACAGCAGCATTGAGTACGATCCAAACCCAGCGAAAAAAAACACTGAGAAATTTTACCGTAGAAAAACAGTTACGAAACATTCAGATTAAAAATGCTCCCTTGCACAGTTTTCAAAAACACCAGATTTTGGAGTCAGAGTCAAATTGCGCTTTGGCATAAACAAGAAATCGGAGAAAATTTCAATAACTCGATTTTGATTTTTTTTAGGTCGACTAAATTGATTTTCGGAGCGCTCCCAGAACAGTATTAAAACCCTATTTTGACAAAAAGTTTTGCGCCGCAGTCAAATTTTGAAAAAGCAGGTAAAAATTGCCGTTTATGGGCACTTTTTGAAAAATTTTGAGTAAAAAATTGCGTTTTTTTTGGCGCGCGCTCCCCTTCAAAACTAGTATATATTGGCACCTTTAGAAAATTTTATGATTGCTGCGTGTGAATAATGGAATTAAAGTTACAAACTCATACGTTTTTGTAAGAAAGATAAACTATACGATTATACGTCACACAAATTTTTCGTTATGGTCAAAACATTGATTTCGATAGCATTTTTTTGGGTTTCAAATGCTTAAAAATACTAAAAGATACAAGATTTACAAAATTGTATAGGCTTTTAGCTCTCAGTGATTGCTCGTATTCAGGTCGATTTCCACGTATCGAAAAAACTCCAATCGCTTTCAATCGTTTTGACAAATTACGGAGTCACGTGAAATATTTTCAAGAACTATAATGAAAATATTTCTGCGCATAGGCCGATCTAGGATTGTCTCTAAATTTTATCGCCGGACCGAAATGAATATACAAGCTCTAACAAAATACTTTTTTTGCTAAATTCATTCACGAAGCAGGTAAGTTTTTGAGAAGAAATCACATATGCCTAAAGTGATAGAAAACTTGTTTTGAAAAATTTTGAGAAAAAATCGTTCAACATGGATGTAAAAGAGTACCAAATGACGACAATTTAGATACTCAAAAGTCAAAAAAAGCGACGCCCCCTTAAAACAACCCTGATTGCAAAAAGCAGCTATAGCGAAAAGGCATAAGCGGTGAGCAAATAACTCAACTCAAAAGTAGTTTGAGCAAAACTAAATAATTTATTTCCAGCACAATATGAGCAAACTCAATCGAAGTTTTAAATATTGGGGTAATTTTTCCAATCCCATTTCTGCTACACACTGTTCAAAATATACGGTGATGTTAAATGATACCCTCCCCTTCTAGAAACTGAAAAATAACAAAACAGCATCATCAGAGTTAGAGTCACAATCACAGATGCCGATTTGATCTCGGTCTGGTAAGTCTTGTAGGACTGTTTCATCATCCAGTTGTACTTCGCCACTGAACAGGGAGTGAATAGTTTGTTTTCGGGATCAGCAGCCAGTTCTAGTTCCTCACATTTACTATAAGCGTAGTAAAAACAGGGATGTTTTATCAAAATATCGTTAACATAACTATCAATTTCGTTTTTTTTTCTGTAACAAGTATATTGATTCCCACTTTTTAGCACATTTTTGAACAATTAAAAGTAAAAAGTAAACCCTGGTGGGAAAGCATACCATGCTTTTCTTATGATATCAGTGGCCTTATTGTTTCGACTTTCGATACGAACGTAACGGAATATTTGTGCTCTGGGTGGGTTTTTTTTCTTCAGACAAATTTCGACTTTTTAACTAGCCATTTTTGACGGAATTTTTTTACATCATTCGAAAGCTATTGTTGTTCTGAGCTTAAATTTGAAAAGATATTTCACCTATGATCGTTTTTTTAAAGTTATGAGGGTTTAAAGATTGCCATTTTGGCCAATTTGGGACAATTAACGCGCGATATATTTCGCGCTATTAACGCAACGCGTAAGCGAGATTTCATCCGTCTTAGAAATCGTTCCAAATTGGTTCAAGGAAGCTTATATGCCATAATTGATTTGTTATTAGGAGCAAAATCTATCCGTTTGTACTTAATATGGAATGTGGGGGGATGTTTTGACAAAAAATCTCAAACTTTTTAGAAAAAAAATTTTAATTTTACTTTATTACATTTAAATTTTCCATGTTATTACTGCTCCATAGACCTTAAAAGGCAGTCGGAACATTCAGGGCTTCGCCCTGATTCGAGCAGTCTTGTTATAATATAAAATTATAATATATTATTATAATATAATGGCATTAGTGCATATTATAGCACTATAACATCCCTGTAGAGGTAGAGTTGCAGATGTTGGTGATCCTCGAGAGACTCCGGGGGAATATGGAGATATGTGTGCCTCAGCCGGTCTGATATCTTGTAGCCCAGCTGGGCCAAGTACGCCAAATTGTAGAAGGCCTGCGCGTCTCCCAACTCAGCCGCCCAAATGTAGTGTTCAAGGGCCTAAAAGATTTGATAATAGTACCACTGTTTCGTGAACCTAATCATCTACTATTAGGTAAGACTATACAATATGCTATATACGCTATTCAGATGTATAGGGTTTTTTCAAATGCTTTGGAACTCCTAAGACAGCAAAGGTAGCAAAACTCAAATTTTCGAGAAATTGAGCATGTCAGCGCACCCATCGCCAAGTAAACGCCTCAAAACTTAAATACAGTTGATAACGGGAAAGTAAAAAAAGTGCCCGATTATGAAAGATTGTAAATCTGCACCAAAAAGCAGGGGCTCATAATATAAAAGATATTGACTCGAATCTTTGCTCCGAGTTTATTGAAAAACTATCTTAAAGGAAAATGACGATTAGATGAATTATTCAGCTTATTACGGAGAATCACTTTTGAGCCCTTTAAATAGGAACTACATGCCTGACTCTGAAGCATTGAGTACGGATCACGGTGGGCCTCAACTAAGAAGCGGAGACCTCGGCAACTTCACCACCAATCTCTCGCTTCGAGTCACTGAATATACGTCAAATATATATATGACACCATAGATTTTACAGGGACCTCTTTGTCATCATAGGTTTTACAGGGACCCTTTTCTTACCATTGGATTTTGCAGGGATTCCTCTGCCACCAAAGGTTTTACAGAGACCCTTCTCTCGTTAATGGATTTTGCGAGGGACCAATCTGTCGACATTTTGCAATTGTACAAACTACTTTGAATCACAATTGAAGCTCGTTACCTTATCTATGTCGGCTGGTTCCTCTGTGCTGCAGCCGAAGAAGTAGAAGTCGCCCACTCTGTTTATGGCGTAAGAATGAGGCTGGAAGCTATTGAGACTCTTGTTGTAGTAACTGTACGCACAGTGGGACCCGATGTAACTAACCACATAACACCCATTCAACTTAGACGACCCCAGATGAAATGAAGATATGAGTTTATATTAGCAATCACGAAAACCCAATATTATTTAGTCTTAGCCCAATAAGTTTAGCTTAGATATAAGATATGAAGAATTCAATGTTCAAAAAAGCGCTAAGGGCTACATGAAATCAAAGTTTCACATTGGGTTAAAGTTCTCGTTATTGTATCGGTTGAATGCATAAATTTTCCCTGAATTTAAAAGGAATCTACAACTCGAACTCCAGTAATTATTTAATAAAAAAAAACTTGAGATGACTTCAAAAATAGTTTAACGGCTCATATATAGGTTGTAATTAATTAGCCCCTAAAACTTGGGTAGCTTAAAGTTTAATGGGTCAGATGCCTGTTGGCTATTTCGGAGGCGTCCTCTTCGTTCTCACACAGGTGGGCCATGTTGAAAGAAGCCACCTCCACCCCTGTTTCTGCTGCCATCATATAGAACATGAGTGCTTCCGAATAGTGGTCCTGGACAGAGCAAGGGGCGATATGGAGCTAGTCTATTCGTTCTTATCATTTTCAAATAGGTTAATTTATTGCATTAACGTTAAAAGCATCTTTGTTATAAAATAAGAAAGTTTAAACGGCAATAAAAAATAGAGCTCCGAAAATCTTTAAAAAGCAGTTTCATTATTTAGATATTCATTAAAAATTTGGATTGGATAGGCTAACATACCATAGCAGCCGAATAAGTAACGCAAGGTAATGATAAATTTTCTGAAAATGAATGAATGGGCAACTCTGGATTATCTTTTTAATTAGTTGCACAAAAAATCAATAGCGGTTTTGAACCTCCCTCCTTTGATACTAAATTAGAACATTAAATTTTGACCTAACAACACTAAATTTATTCTAAAAGAGCTTTTGTTGCCGATGTATAATAAATTTGAAGAGGAAAGCGCGCCAAAAAATGCGATTTTTTGGTCAGAACCCTGCAAAAAAGCCCAATGTAAGCTTTTGCTCAAAGTGCCCAAATTTTTTTGCAGAATAGGGTATTTCTAGTACTTTGGGAAAGCTCGAAAAATCAATTTAGTCGGCCTTAAGAATTTCCAACGAACTTTTTTTTGAAAATTAGCCTCTCCCCCTGGAGAAAACCTTAGATCCGCTCCTGTATAAATAGTTTACTTGACATTTATTGCTTTAATCTTGCAGCTGGTAATTGAAGTGTAACACATCGCCCCTTAAGGTACGCCTTCAACCCCTGTTGCAGCAGCCTGCCGACAGCCGACGATTTCTCTGCCTGGTTTCGGGCCCACCCCGCAGCCGATACGGGGTTCTGAATCATGATTCCATCCCCGTAAATTTGACCCACTGAGACGGAGAGAGCGGAGTCAGGTTGACCTCGGTTGGCGGCATCAATGAAGTAGAGATAAGAGGCGGAGTTGTTCCGTGGAACACCTTTCACAAGTCCATTTTCGTACATGTAGCCTAAATTATGCATAGCATCCCGATTGCCTGAAAAAAAGAAAATTTTGTAAGTAAAACACTTCATTGCTCAATGGATATATTTATACTTTTGAGATAATCACTTTCCGAAGATTACGTGAGCCACTCTATAGGCTTCATTCACTCAGAGGAAAATAACTGCCGTTGGTCATAATTTTGTGGCCAGTCAAAAGACCTAATTTTGATAGCTTAAGATTTTCATTCGTTTTTTTTTTAAATTCAACTTTTTGTTCTTAAAAAAACAATTTGCCGCAAAATTTTTTATCATTGAAGGGAACTTTGATTTTGGCCAATTCTTTATTGGCATGACATTGTATGTACCTTGCCTGGCAGCCATGTCCAAGTACTTGAAAGCGAAGTCGTACTCTCTTTTGAGGAGGTAGTGCCACCCAAGTGCAGACACTGCTCCCTGGTGACCCTGGTCGGCCGCCCTCTTCAGATAGGACAGCCCTTTCTGCTCATCTTTATCCACCCCACCCTGTCCGCGCAACAACACTATTCCTAGAACAAAACAAAGCCAATCAAATTTCAAACAAAACTACATCCTGTCGATTTTGAACCCACGTCACGTCACCTTTGATTCTTTTTTTTGACCTATTTTATGAAGTTCATGTTCGGCCGAGCGAACTTAAATTTTTTAAAGGGACATTTGGCTCCAATTTACCTATTTTCAGAATGGTGAAGAAAAACTCAATATTTTAGTCAAAACCGTCTAAGAAGTTCCTAAAAACTTGCACAAAGTTTTGTCTATATAGGGTCTTTATAGTGTTTTGGGAGGGCCCGAAAAATCAATTCGTTAGACCTAAAAAAGATCGACACAATTTTTAATTTATTGGAAACCCGATCTTCCTCCCTTCTAGAAAGTCCTAGGTCCACGCCTGCAGTGGAGTTGCTACTTGTTTTTATAGTATAGGTGAAACTTTCTTAGAAGAAACGAGCGCGGTTCCCAGGTTTGTAGGTGAACCGCGCTCGTTTCACCTACAAACCTGGGAAATCATTAAATCATTAAGGTGAAATTGTTTAGAGAAAAGTTTCAAGTCTCTAAACAATTTCACCTTAAAAATCATTAGGGTGAAATTGTTTAGAGAAAAGTTTCAAGTTAAATAAGGCTTTGGGTGAAATCATTTAGGCGAAATTGTACGAAGTAAGATTCATTGGCAAATAAAATTTTATTTGACTAAGTGAATTTGAATTTAGAGACAGTATAAAGATCACATATGTGTACTTAAATACTGCATTAAGGTTACTGTACGGGCAGTACAGCCCAACTAGCAGTAACCTAAGGGAAACCTAGATAAAAGAGTGAAAGCAAAACCGAGTTAAAATATGAGGGTACACGAAATTTACCCTATAAACATGTCAGCAAGTAATCGATTGTCATTTAAGTACACTTTTTTTAATTTCACGTGGAAGTCTTTCTTCTGTTTGTCAGTAAACTCGTTAAGGTTAAGAGGCAATAGGTTATTTGACATTAGGAAATTAAAGCATTTCACAATTTTGTACGAAACCGAATTTTGTGCTAACTTTGATTTTCTTAAAGGTAAGGGTATACAACCTAAATTATTCGACCGGGTACTACGACGCGTTTTTAAATAATCAAGATTCAAAAATTTTAAAGGCGATTCTCCAAGGAACTGAAATATTGTCTCGGAAAACAATTGGCTGATAAAAATTTCATGTAAACTCTGAAGCTGGAATTTTGAAAAATACTCCGACACATGATCATACTTTCGAAGGAACAAAATGGTTCTTATGATTTTTTTCTGTGCCAAGAAAATTTTATCAAGGTTTGATTTTGGATGTACATTCATAAGCTAATAAGGCATAAAAAATTAGTGAAATCACGTATGCAATGTAAAACTTAATTAAGAGAAACAAGATCTTCCTCGATATAAAACACCATTAAATTTGGAAATTTTCGTGCAAACTTTTACAGTCTGCATATCAAAATTCAATTTTTTGTGAATTTCAAAACCCAAGTATTTGAAACTGTCTTTATTTTCCATGTTTTCACCAGCAATGGAAATTGAGGCATCAGGCATAGCTTTACCAAAACCCATCAGTTTACTCTTGCCTGTATTAATCGATAACTTGTTGACATTACACCAGTCATTTAGGCTCTGAGTATCTGTTCTGAATTCTTTCAAAAACGCTCTCGTTTTACCAGAACCAACAATAGCAGTATCATCGGCAAAAAGGCATATCTCGGATGTTTTTGTTACATTTGAAATATCATCGATATAAATCAAGAACAATAAAGGACCTAAAACCGAACCATGGGGAACTCCACAAGTTATTTTTTCAAATGAAGAATTTATGATACCATCACTTACAAATTGTACTCTGTTAATTAAACAATTTTTCAACAAATTTAAAAATTTACCACGGAACCCATATTTTTCTTATTTAATGATTAAGATATCGTGATCGACAGTGTCGAATGCTTTCTTAAAATCTAGAAATTGTGCCATTCCACTATCTCTTCGTTCCAAAACTGAGCGCATATATTCGACTATACGTGAGATTGCCTGTACACATGAATGTTTTTGTCTGAAGCCAAACTGTTCAGGGCAAAGAATTTTATACTTCTGTAAAAATTTGACCAATCTTCTATAAATTAGTTTTTCAAAAGTTTTGCTTATAGTTGATAGAAGGCTGATGAGTCGGTAATTATCGAAATCAATTTCACTTCCAATTTTGAACAGGGCAATCACTTTCGCTATTTTACAATCGTCAGGAAAAGACTCCGAGTCGAACATTTCATTAAAACAAACAACTAAGAGCTTCATAATACTGGTGCACAAAGTTTAATCATTACATTACTCAAACAATCAAGTTTTTTCAATCGGCAAACGCAGGTTGAGCACCGCATTATTTGCCGATCTTTTCAATATCTAAGCATAGTATCTAAAAAACTGGCCAAAACAATTGAAAAAATTTGCTAAAAGTACTTAAAATGGCAATTTTGAAACCAAAAGCATACTTACCTAGATCGAATTGTCCGGTGGTGTCGCCCGTGTCTGCTAGTTGTCTGTAGTAGTTCACAGCTGCCCCAGTGTCCCTGTCCACCCCCTTGGACCCCCAGAACAACATCCGACCCATCTCCTGCCTGGCACTCTCTATGCCCTGGCCAGCTTGCATCTTCAGCCACTATAATTAGTCACAGTTCTATTTACAACAACCGTCACACACAGGTTATGATTCATTAAGCATATACATGAGCAAAAATGACAAAACCAAAAAAAAAAACGAATTCGGCGATAATTTAAGAGGAGGCTATATTTTTCGTCAGAAACATTGGAAAATTTAACCTGCATAAATTGAGCACTCAAACAATTGATCATCAACTCGATTCGTGTAATGACTTAGTACCATTATTTGATGTCACAACCCCATCTTTTTTTCTGAATGAAACAATTGAAAAAAAAAGTAAAACCGCAGAGAATGTTCCATTTTTTTTAAACTAATGTCTAACACTACTTCTAAAAGCACAATGCTATTTTAATCTTTTAAATGTTCGATCGCGTGAAAAACAATAAGAGCTTGAGATTTTTTTTGGGAAAAGTTAACCTGGAAGTAGTCACTCTCTTTTCCCAAGTACATTTCCAGGGCCTTCTTGTCAGTCAACCGGACAACTTCAGTCATGACGTCATTCTCCTTGTGCTGTTCACGGTCGTCTCGGAACATCCAAGCGGCATCCATGTAATATCGCCACGATATACTATAGTCCACGGGGAACCCATTCAGTCCATAGTAGTACTTGAACCCCAGTGACAATAAGCCGAGACGATCGTCTAGCAGAGCACTTCGAAGCAAGTACGACGAGCCCTTTTCGTCGTCTAAAGGAACGCCAAAGCCCGAATAGTACATAACGGAAGCCATATATGAAGCAATACTATTGCCAAGACACGACGATTGAAGCACATAAGGAACGAGCTTGTATTTGAACTCATGTAAGCCAATTCCGAGAGACATTCTTGCTTTTAGGTACAATGATCGCCCTAGTTGCTGTAAGTACGTTTGGTTATCAAAAGAAACCTTCAGGCCATTCATTAAGTCCTTTTTCAAGAGACTTCTGATAAATTTGTGTTTACTAGACCATTTAACAGATATCGGACTAACTCTCTTGTCGACAGAAATTTTAGATGCCCAAGGCAATGCGTCACATTGCATTTTAGACTTCCGATTTTCAGCCCTAATTTGGAAATATTTGATCAAAGCTTCAACTTTGTCGAGAAATGTGAGACAATGCGTATCGAATTTTGCTATTTCTAAATCAACCAGCTGAGTCATAATTTCGGATTGCTTTGTTCTTCGCTTCGGCACTGTGACAATTCGGTTTAGGTGCACGTTGAAATTGCAAATAAAGCCCGAAACTGATTGATGTTTCATACTTCCTCCGACCACAAAGCTGTTCACGTATGGGTTGTATTGCATTGCTTGTTTGAATTGGAAGACGTATTCGAGACATTTTTTCAGCGGTGAGTTTTCTGGTTGATCGTACTTGCACACATAGAGTGTCCCCACTGCTCTCGCGTCTATAGTGAGTGTGAGGTGATACCACGAGCTCAGTCGTAAGTTAGTGTGGGCAATGAAGGACTGGGTTTGGCCCCTCGCTTGTAAAATTTCAACTCTCACATCGCCCTGAAAAGAGCAATTGAAAATAAATGAGAGCCTAGTCAGCAAGAATCTCAAAATTTATTAAAAAAATGATCCAAGCTATGGAAAAAACCGAATTATTTAAATCTGATTTGCATCTTTTCATTTTCCATAGCAACTCTGTACAAAATATAAAGATATCATTCGAATGATCATTAATTTTGATTTTTATTAACATATTTCTTATAAAACAGATCCCATACGCCAGTAATTTGCATCCTTACCCTTTGAAAAGACCCCCTTTTTGGTTCTTACGAGTAGTTTCAATTGATTTCAGTCGTTTATCTCAAAGCTATATAGAGCTCGAATTCTTCTTGTTTATTAAATGCTCACGTTTGGCTCAAGAAACACAAGAGGCGCTGAAGATCGAATGAATCCTCCAATAGTCATCTGGTGGAAGATGCTCTGCAGGAGACCTCTCCCAGGGTAGCCAAGGAGATAGATGTCGAAGCTGACAGACAACTCAGACAACAGATTGTTCCTCTCTGCGAAATCTGCAACCAATTTGGGGTTCCCAACAACCGGCAGTTTCTTGACTACGCCGAAATGCTTCGCCCTGAAACAGTATGGTCTAATTGTTCCGGCCATTTGAAAAAGGGGGAGGGACTTTCGTATTCGGTTTAAGATTTTTTTCGCACAAAATCAGCTACCACAAATAATCATCGCAGAGAGTTGAGTGATATATCATATTAAAAATTTTTCACTTGTTATTCAAATGATATTAAATAAATTAGAAAAATTTTTCCCAGTGTCGAGAAAAACCGGTTAGAAAAACCGGTTTATTTATGCTTAAGCTAGGCCGTTTAAAATAGCTAGTTTGTGCTTAATTTTAATTTTACTCGAGTGAAATAATTTTTTGATTTTTATTGCCGTTTTGGTTTGATAAGTTTGATTCAAAAAAAATTTAATGATTTTTTGTATCTTATTTCAAAGTTGAATCGATCAGCTTGCACCAACTCACTGCGAAAATTGTCAGCTATACTACGCGTGAACTTAAAACTAGTAGTTTCGTGCAGCGCATTTTTCGTGCTGCTCGCTTAAACAAAGCCCTGAGTGTTCCGGCTGCATTTTAAGGTCTATGGAATAGTGTTCGGTTTTAACCGAAATAAAAAATAAACGAAATTCTAAAAAAAACTTCATTATTTTTTGAGGTTTTTAGACAATCATCCCCCACGAGCTATACTAAGTACAAAGTGATATTTTTGAACACTCATAACTTCACATAAATGATCACAGCTGAAATAAAGTACATAAATGATCACAGCTGAAATAAAGTACATAAATGATCACAGCTGAAATATAGATATTTTTAAATTTGAGCTCAGGACAACAATAACTTTCGAATGATACAAAAAAAATCCATCAAACACTGCTAGTTAAAAAGACGAAATTTGTCTGGAGAAAAAAAAACACCCGAAGAACAAGTTTTAATCCGGCATCGTCGTTGAAAGTTGTAACAAAAATCAAGAAAGACGTTTTTTTTTTCAAAATTTTAAGCTCAAAATGTTTTAAATTAATTATTAGCTCATTGATTTTCAAATTTAGAGCTATCGAGAAGCAAAGTATCTTAACATGACTCTTTTTGAATTCGAAGTGTATTATTGTAAGTTCTATACACACAAAGCACCCTTGTCTAAAATGTTTATTTAACAACCCAATTCTAAATTGGAGCGTGCCATTGAAAACAATACCTCTATTCACTAAATCAGACATTGACTGTTTTATTCTTATTAGGACTATAAAATTTTGTTTTGAAAAATCCACTACTTTTTAAAAACTTGTCGTATTTTTCTCATTTTTTCATGCTCAGTATTTCATCAGGGCGGCGATTACTTACACGTCCCTTTTAACTATAACTTAAATTAAAATGGATTAATATTTAATAGTCTTGCCGGCTGCCCAGGATTTCTCCTTGCTTTGATTAAGCAGAGATGCACCTGGAATATGATACATCAGAGAAAATACTGAATTTTTAATAAAATCGAGCTGAAGGCTGCGGTTTTAATCAGAGGGGACTAAAAAGTTAGGGATATTTGATTTGTAAAAATCAAATAAAATCTAGTTGAAAATTCTCTTGTGATGAAGGGAGATTAAAGGAGCAGGTGAAACCTGAGTACTTTAATAGATCAATCAGCCGCCGGTTTATGCTTACGAGCAAAAAGACTGGCCTGAAACCTTCAGTGTTTCATTTTGCTCACTCAGCAGCAAGTTCTCTATTCTAATAATTTCAGTTTCCAAATAAATAAATTTTCCTTTTCAATTTTACAAAATTATAAAAAGCACTTTTTTGATAAAAACAGAAATTAGTTTTTTCTCTAACTTCGATAAAATAGTAACTCGAGATATTCGCGAACTAGACAAATCAGAGCACGAAGACCACTGGACAAGACTTCTCTAGACGACCCAAAAGAAGCGGACCCAACTTAGGTGCGACTTATAATTTAGGATAGATTACTAAGCAATCAAACAGCAATGATCGCTTAGTAAAGAAGAAACGGCATCTTTCTAGAACAACCAAGTTTGAGAAAATGAAGCAATAGATGAATTTTTTATTTCACCGTGTTCTACACAGAGAAGAAGCTGCGATTCTCAAACTCACGCAGCAAATAACGAAAAAAAGAGTCCTTAGAGGTCGAAGAAAAATTAATACAAGCCAGGAGAGAATACCAATTCTTCAACAATTAAATTCTTTTGGAGCATGCGGGATGCAATGGCCGATTAAGAGTGACTTTCCTTAGCCAAAAAAGCAGTGAAGATTTAATTATACAGCTTTGACACAAAATTTATCAAGCAGCATTGATATTTTGCATCTAATCGGAAAAAGAGATCATGCTAGTTGAATTAAAACCTAAATAGAAACCAATAGTACATACAATCCAGATAACCGGATAACTGAAACAAAAAACTTTCGTTGAAAAAACTGAACTGGAAGACTTGAGATGCTACATCACTAGTTTATACCTGCATAAAATTAAAATCTTTCGTTGAAAACAGCTTAGCACATAGTAAAAGTTTTCGTTCAGTGCTAAAATTACGCTTAAGTTTCAGGCGAATTGGAGCCAAAGTTTAGAGAGAAAAATTTTCAAAGCAAATGCTTAAATTTCGTTAAGCAATCGAATGGCAAAATTGGTTTACTAAAACTCGGAAACAAATCCAACTTGGAAAAATATTCTTTGACAATTTTTTTTCAGCTAGCCAAAACAATAAAACTCGCTTCGTGCATTAGTACTTGATAATTTTTTCAAGTGCAATTTTGCCTAGTTTTTTCTCCAGTTGTATAACTAACGTGAACACCACAGGTCTGTTCCCAATCATCTCAATGACGTCATTGTCTAGAGGACAGGATGGAATCGTGGCTCGATCCTCGGACAACAAGAGTCTCCCGAAGAAGGTGAGGCACTCATCTGGAGGTCTGAAGGGACGCTGGTAGACTGGTTTGAGAAGTATCTTGATAGAATCCTGCTTCACCAATGCCAGTTGATTTTTGAAGGTTACTAGAAATGAATGAATTTCAAAGCGAAATTACAAAACTGAACTTTAGTTTCAAATATTTCTCGAAATAATGAGGTTAACAATAAAAATATTTATTTTCAAAAGTTGGTCCAAATGACATGGCGAGCTCTTGTTTTTTATATACATGATTAAGAGTCTCACACTCAAACAACAGGCGGGGCTCATAGTGGATTTAGACAAAAAGGCTCAAGCTAAAAAAAACCATGACGCAGCTCAACGAAAAAACTTTGTCGACAAAATTTTTGAAAATGAAGCCGGATAAAACATTTATTTTCAAAAACTGATCCAAAATACGCAGCGAGCTGTCGACTATGAAGGAACGTCTCAAATTTTAAAATTGAAAATTTAAACACTATGCGGTTTGTCATTGTTTCGCGGAAGTCTAAATATAAATAAAATGAAGCTTAACGATTTTTGCCTGTAGAAAAGAACGTATTGAATTCTAGCCATCTAAGAAAAAGTCTGCAAAACAACCTTGAGAGTCACTGACTCAGTTTTCTCTCAAAATTAACAACGCGGACAGTGCTGAGCACTGATTAATTGAAATGAAGCCAAAATTCAAAACCAGGTGAAGTCGTTCATCAGACAAAAATTGACCACACACCAGAGGTAGAATGGTTTTTTGAATCTTCCAGCAGTGCTCGGATCCGGAAAAACAAATTGGCCGAGTTGTAAGCATGGCGATTGCCCTAATTTAACAATTAAAAAATCAACTTCTCAAAAAATTCTTGGTGCACCCCTAAAAGATTATTTGAATTATCCTTTAACTATTTCAACAAAGTCTTAGTAACCTTCTCATCTTTTTTACGGACGCAATGGTAGATTCAATCTTCCAGTGTGATCAAACAACATCAGCAAAAAAAAAGTTGCGATGCGTGCTAATTTTGGATTAAATAGCGTTCATCGCACCTCCGGTGCTTCAAAATTTTTCGACAACTCATGAAAAACCGCATATATTGGAAACAACATCTGCAAACTTTTAGTGTACTCTGACTGCACCCAATAACAGGGTTGGTAATTTCGAACTTTTTAAATTTTTTTATTTCCCATTTTGAAAGCGTCATCTCGAAAACTTAATGGGCCTCTGGAAAAATTTGGAGGCCAGATTTGCAACCACTGAGAGTCCCTGAGAGCACCCTACTATAGGGTTAGGAATTCAAAATTTTGTGAATTTTTTTTAAACCTAAGTTTCCCGGAAAAAAACTGAAAAAAACGTCTTATCTCGGAAACTAAAAAAATTTGAGCATTCATATCAAGAGGTAAGATTTGAGACGCCAGGGTGTACGCTAGCAATAAGATTGTATCTTCATCGAGTTGGTAGTTTCAAATTTTTTGAATTTCTTTGTACATAATTTCTTCGAGAAATTTTGAAAAAATCAAAAAAACGTCACATCTCGATAACTACAAAGAAGTGAGCAGTCATATTTGGACGCAAGATTCGCAATCCTTGCGAGTACTCTGACATACCTACCTACAGGGTATTTGTGAATTTTTTTTAAACCTAAGTTTCCCGAAAAAAAAAATTAAAAAACGTCTCATCTCGGAAAGTAAAAGGATTTGAGAATTCATTTTAAGAGGCAAGATTTGAGACGCCTGGGTGTACGCTGACAATAAGGTTGTATCTTTATCAAGTTAGTAGTTTCAAATTTTTTGAATTTCTTTGTTGATAAGTTCTTTGAGAAACTTTGAAAAAATCAAAAAACGTCACATCTCGGACACTAAAAGCATTTAAGCAGTCGCGTTCAACAGTCGCAAGTGGCAAGATTTGCAACTCTTTAGAGTACCCTGACAACGCCGAACTATAGCGGATGGAATTTCAAATTTTGAAAAATATTTAATTTAAACTTTGAAAATTTTGAAAAATTCACAAAAGCGTCATATCTAGAAAACTACAAGGATTTGAGAAGTGAGAATTGGAGGCAAGACTCGCAATCTTTGAGAGCACTCTGACAGGACCCAAATAAAGGGTTGGGAATTTCAGATTTGCGAAAAAAATTTATACAAGTTTTCTGAAAATTTTTTGAAAAAAATCACAAAATTCGTCATATCTCAAAAACTACAAAGATTTGAGCAGTCATATTTGGAGGCAAGACTCGCATCCCTTGATAGTAACCTGACAGTACCCAACTACAGGGTTGGGAATTTCAGATTTTGTAAATTATTTGTTTTTTGAAATTTCTAAAATTTCTGAAAAAATCTCAAAAATCGTCTTATCTCGTTAACTGGAATGATTCGGGCATTCAAAATTGGAGGCCAAATTGGCAGCTCCTAATTCGATATTGGGCTGCTTAATTCAAACTCGGTAAATAACCACTAAATTCAAATTGGAAAATCAAAAAAAAATGCTCTTAACCATTGCAATATACGATATAGCTTAAACATGCAAAAATAATGCGTTGAAAAAGCTTAAGCATGGCGAGATAGTGAAGCCCGCATTTAAATATATAATAGACTAGCGTTTAACGCACCTTCGGTGCTTCGAAATTTTTCGACAACTCATGAAAAAACGCATATATTGGAAACAACATCTGCAAACTTTTAGTGTACTCTGACTGCACCCAATAACAGGGTTGGTAATTTCAAACTTTTAAATTTTTTTAATTCCTATTTTAAAAGCGTCATCTCGAAAACTTAATGGGCCTCTGGAGAAACTTGGAGGCCAGATTTGCAACCACTGAGAGTCCCTGAGAGCACCCTACTATAGGGTTAGGAATCCGAAATTTTGTGAACTTTTTTTAAATCTAAGTTTCCCGAAAACAAAATTGAAAAAACGTCTCATCTCGGAAAGTAAAAGGATTTGAGAATTCTTTTTAAGAGGCAAGAATTGAGACGCCTGGGTCTACGCTGACAATAAGATTGTATCTTTATCAAGTTAGTAGTTTCAAATTTTTTGGATTTCTTTGTTGATAAGTTCGAGAAACTTTGAAAAAATCAAAAAACGTCACATCTCGGACACTAAAAGCATTTAAGCAGTCGCGTTCAACAGTCGCAAGTGGCAAGATTTGCAACTCTTTAGAGTACCCTGACAACGCCAAACTATAGCGGATGGAATTTCAAATTTTGAAAAATATTTAATTTAAACTTTGAAAATTTTGAAAAATTCACAAAAGCGTCATATCTAGAAAACTACAAGGATTTGAGAAGTGAGAATTGGAGGCAAGACTCGCAATCTTTGAGAGCACTCTGACAGGACCCAAATACAGGGTTGGGAATTTCAGATTTGCGAAAAAAATTTATACAAGTTTTCTGAAAATTTTTTGAAAAAAATCACAAAATTCGTCATATCTCGAAAACTACAAAGATTTGAGCAGTCATATTTGGAGGCAAGACTCGCATCCCTTGATAGTAACCTGACAGTACCCAACTACAGCGTTGGGAATTTCAGATTTTAAAAAAATAATAATTTAAGTTTTCTGAAAATTTTTGAAAAACCACAAAAAACGTCATATCTCAACAACTACAAGGATTTGAGCAGTCATATTTGGAGGCAAGACTCGCAATCCTTGATAGTACTCTGACAGTACCCAACTACAGGGTTGGGAACTTCAGGTTTTGTAAATTATTTGTTTTTTGAAATTTCTAAAATTTCTGAAAAAATCTCAAAAATCGTCTTATCTCGTTAACTAGAATGATTAGGGCATTCAAAATTGGAGGCCAAATTGGCAGCTCCTAATTCGATATTGGGCTGCTTAATTCAAACTCGGTAAATAACCACTAAATTCAAATTGGAAAATCAAAAAAAAATGCTCTTAACCATTGCAATATACGATATAGCTTAAACATGCAAAAATAATGCGTTGAAAAAGCTTAAACATGGCGAGATAGTGAAGCCCGCATTTAAATATATAAAAGACTAGCGTTTAACGCACCTTCGGTGCTTCGAAATTTTTCGACAACTCATGAAAAAACGCATATATTGGAAACAACATCTGCAAACTTTTAGTGTACTCTGACTGCACCCAATAACAGTGTTGGTAATTTCAAACTTTTAAATTTTTTAAATTCCTATTTTAAAAGCGTCATCTCGAAAACTTAATGGGCCTCTGGAGAAACTTGGAGGCCAGATTTGCAACCACTGAGAGTCCCTGAGAGCACCCTACTATAGGGTTAGGAATCCGAAATTTTGTGAATTTTTTTTAAATCTAAGTTTCCCGAAAACAAAATTGAAAAAACGTCTCATCTCGGAAAGTAAAAGGATTTGAGAATTCATTTTAAGAGGCAAGATTTGAGACGCCTGGGTGTACGCTGACAATAAGAGTGTATCTTTATCAAGTTAGTAGTTTCAAATTTTTTGAATTTCTTTGTTGATAAGTTCGAGAAACTTTGAAAAAATCAAAAAACGTCACATCTCAGTTGGGATTTTCAGTTTTTTAGAGATTAAAAATAATTTAAGTTTTCTGAAAATTTTTGAAAAAATCAAAAAACATCATATCTCGAAAACTACAAAGAAGTGAGCAGTCATACTTGGAGGCAAGATTCGCAATCTTTGAGAGTACTCTGGCCGGACCTAAATACAGGGTTGGAAATTTCAATTTTTAAAAACCAATATTAATTTAGGTTTTCTGAAAACTTTTTGAAAAAATCACAAAAAACGTCATATCTCGAAAACTACAAAGAATTGAGCAGTCATATTTGGTGGCAAGATTCGCAATCTTTGAGAGTACTCTGACAGGACCTAACTACAGGGTTGGGAATTTCAGATTTTTAAAAACCAATAATAATTTAAATTTTCTGAAAACTTTTGAAAAAATCACAAAAAACGTCATATCTCGAAAACTACAAAGAATTGCGCAGTCATATTTGGTGGCAAGATTCGCAATCTATGAGAGTACTCTGACAGGATCTAACTACAGGGTTGAAAACTTCAGATTTATAAAAACCAATAATAATTTAAGTTTCCTGAAAACTTTTGAAAAAATCACAAAAAACGTCATATCTCGAAAACAACAAAGAATTGAGCAGTCATATTTGGTGGCAAGTTTCGCAATCTTTGAGATTACTCTGACAGGACCCAACTACAGGGTTGGGAATTTCAAAATTTGAAAAAAATTAAAACAAAGTTTTCTGAAAAATTTTTGAAAAAATCCCAAAAAACGTCATATCTCGAAAACTATAAGGATTTGAACAGTCATATTTGAAGGCAAAATTTGTAACTCTTTAGGGTACTCTGACAGCATCCAACTACAGGGTTGGGAATTTAAGATTTTGCGAAAAAAAATTAATATGATTTTTCTGAAAACTTTTTGAAAAAATCACAAAAAACATCATATCTCGAAAACTATAAAAAAAATTGAGCAGTCATATTTGGAGGCAAGGTTCGCAATCTTTGAGATTACTCTGACAGGACCCAACTACAGGATTGGGAATTTCAGAAGTTGCGAAAAAAATTAATACAAGTTTTCTGAAAACGTTTTGAAAAAATCACGAAAAAAACGTCATAAAAACTACAAGGATTTGAGCAGTCATATTTGGAGGCAAGATTCGCGATCCTTGATAGTACTCTGACAGCACCCAACTACAAGGTTGGGATTTTCAGATTTTTGAGAAATATAAAATGAATTAAGTTTTCTGAAAAAATCACAAAAAACGTCATATCTAGAAAACTACAAGGATTTGAGAAGTGAGAATTGGAGGCAAGACTCGCAATCTTTGAGAGCACTCTGACAGGACCCAACTACAGGGTTGGGAATTTCAGATTTGCGAAAAAAAATTAATACAAGTTTTCTGAAAAATTTTTGAAAAAATCACAAAAAACGTCACATCTCGAAAACTATAAGGATTTGAACAGTCATATTTGAAGGCAAAATTTGTAACTCTTTAGAGTACTCTGACAGCATCCAACTACAGGGTTGGGAATTTCAGATTTTGCGAAAAAAAATTAATATGATTTTTCCGAAAACTTTTTGAAAAAATCACAAAAAACATCATATCTCGAAAACTATAAAAAAAATTGAGCAGTCATATTTGGAGGCAAGGTTCGCAATCTTTGAGATTACTCTGACAGGACCCAACTACAGGATTGGGAATTTCAGAAGTTGCGAAAAAAATTAATACAAGTTTTCTGAAAACGTTTTGAAAAAATCACGAAAAAAACGTCATAAAAACTACAAGGATTTGAGCAGTCATATTTGGAGGCAAGATTCGCGATCCTTGATAGTACTCTGACAGCACCCAACTACAAGGTTGGGATTTTCAGATTTTTGAGAAATATAAAATAAATTAAGTTTTCTGAAAAATTTCTGAAAAAATCACAAAAAACGTCATATCTCGAAAACTACTAAGAATTGAGCAGTCATATTTGGAGGCAAGATTTGTAACTCCTTAGAGTACTCAGACAGCAGGCAACTACAGGGTTGGGAACTTCAAGTTTCGTATATTAATTTGTTATTTAAAATTTCTGAAAACTTTGGAAAAAATCTCAAAAATCGTCTTATTTCGTTAACTAAAATGATTCGGGCATTCAAAATTGGAGACCAAATTCGCAACCCCTAAATCAAAATTGGGCTGCTTAATTTAAACTCGGTAAAATATTTACTAATATCAAATTGGAAAATCGAAAAAAAATTTTTAACCATTGCAATATACGATATAGCTTAAACATGCAAAAATAATACGTTGAAAAAGCATAACCATGGCGAGATAGTGAAGCCCGCATTTAAATATATAATAGATTTTAAAAATTTGTTTGAAACTTTTACTTAGACGAAACTGCACTGCTCATATACACGCAAAAACTTCAAATAGGAGCTTTTAAACTACGATACAACACAAACATAGTATGACAAATTAACCAACAGAAATTGTGGCAAATCCGTAGGAAAAAAAGATCTACCAAAACTTTCATTTCTTAGCCCTGATTGTCTAAAAAAAATCTTTTTTTTTCAAACCTTTTGCCAAGAAGGACATTCCATTGTTAAATTAGCATCGAAACAAACTTGCCAAGTGACATCAAAACTGATTATTTTAGAGCAGGCATACGTCGAGCCGGAAAAAAATGTTTTACATAAAAAACTAGAAAACACAATAAAAAGTTTTCAAGTCCCCCTCGAAACATTTAAATAAAAACAAATCTTGCGTATCGAACTTTGTGTACCCTATTTAAACTATAAAAAAACTTTTTAACGTGTTGTTCGTAAATCTGTCATTTAATTTATAAAACAGAAAAGTTACGACTATTTCATCTCAAAACTCAAAATTTTTTAGGATTTTTCTCTGGAAATCAAATCAAGGAGGAAAGTAATTTAAAATATTGCAAATTCTGATTGCCCACAACTTTTCTATGAGTTAATCTTTGCAAGGAATAAACTACAAGTTCTGCCATAATTCCATCCCATTCCGTGAAGAAGTCGGAACAAAAAATTGTGTTTATCTCAAAGCATGTACAAGCAAAAACACAGTTCCTGGTATTACCTATTTATTAAATTACTTTCCCAGCTATAAAATGTTTGAAATTTAAATTTTGTAAGATATTGCAAAAACAAAACGCTTCAAAAATCATTTCTTCTGCAATTAAAATTTTTTGGGTCATCTTTGAAATCCGTAAGATTATCATCAATGTTGGGCTATTTCACGGGGCATTAGCTTGATGTTGGGCGCGTTTTATTCCAAAAGCAGCAGTTATGATAAAATATCAGTTCTTTTTAAACTAAAGTCACATTATTTGAAATTTTTTTCTGCAGTTTGTTTTTTTTGTCAAGCGATTTTTTTCAAATTCCCATTTTCAATAAAGTGATTAAAAAAAAGCGCTCCGTGAGATGTTTTTTTCTCAATTCTATTCTGATTGTTATTAAACCACTTTGAAAATTCTTTTTATCATCTAAAAGATATCAATGCCTTGAGCTCAAACTTAAAAAATTTATCACTCTTGATTATTTTCTTTTTAAATGCATGAGATTTTTATACACAGAGGCGAAGTTGCACTTAGCATTCACAAGCAAAAACATGACCGATAACGCTACTGGGAAAAAATGAATGAATAAAACTAAGAGTCTTAAAAATTTCTTAAGTGACGCACGCCAATTATGAGTCTACATAATTTCTAAGTGACGCAAGCCAATTATGACGCATTAGCAGTCAATTTGAAAAAAAAAACGAAATATACCAACTAACATGCCTCAATCTATAGAGCGGACGCATTTAACTAGTATACGAAAAAGTTCATTAAAATATCCGACCCTACCAAGGTTCGAACCCTCTTATTTTGTTGCTGGTCTCCTTCCCTACCTCTAAGCTACAGATCCATGATACCTTGAAGCTAAAGTGCTATTTGTAATATAATAGTCTGTATAAATATCTTTAGCATTGGCTGTACTTAATAGCTGAATCAAAATGAGCACTTTCAAAATCAACATTTTGTCACAACATTTGCATCGCAACAATATTTGCGACTTAGTTGGAAAAAAAAAGAAAGTTCATACTATAACACAAGCTATGCTCGTGTAAATACCAAATTGTCTTTTTATTGTTTTTTATGCGTAGTGTTATTGTCTATTTTATGCGAGATGAGATAAAAACTAAAAACAAAAAAAGCTTAGAACGTTAGTGAATTAGACATAATCGTCAGCAGTCCTCTTCAAAAAATGCGTAACAAACAAAAAAAAAACGTTAAAAAATTTTCTAATTTTTTGATTTTCTAAAAAACTTTTACTGACAAAGAAGCGCTACATGAAGCTTTCGAAAGTTTCGCAGGAGTAAAAATCGGTTTTCGACTGGTGAATTGAAACTTATTTCTCCTCTACAAGACAAACCTATTTGCTCCCTTTACTCGCTCTTAGCAGATAACTACTCAAAAATTTCAATTAGTTTTCCCGGATAACTACTCAAAAATTTCAATTAGTTTTCCCTGGGAAAAAATTTTGGAAAATTTTTAACGTTGTTCGAATCATGAATGAAACTGCATTAATAAGATAAATCATTCGACTTACTCAGATGATTACTTGTCATGTTTGATTTTACGCAAAAAAAATAGAAAAAAACTAAAACACACCCGAAAACAAAGTTCCTCCCTTTTTTCAATGGTTGGATTTAAAATTGACATACTGACTGATAGGATATTCCGAAGGTTTTTTTACACGCCATGACTTGTTATTAAACCACTCGTAACACTACGAAAATGATGCTTAGATGAAATATGATGTACTCTGCAATAACTAATTCGCGGGCAGTAGAAAATATCCGAGATTAAAAAGGCGTTTTGCTTTGTGGGATGATGGAGGGAGTTCAAAATTTTCAGGCGTTCTCACAACTTTGCATCAATTCTGATAAACATCATTCCATAGTAGAACCAAAAATATTCTCGTACATTAAAATTGGCTTGAAATTTTAGTTATTAATGCAGAAAACTTAGCACAGTGGTAATCGTCAGATCCCATGCCATGGCAATTATAGTGTGTGAGGACAAGCTCTCACTTGACCTCCAGCTTCAGGTCTACCACAACCTGACCAAATTTGGCTGCAATAGTTGTACGACGTAAAAGTTCTAGACACAAAAAAAACGGCCTTGAGTCGCAAAAAAATAGCTTCGCTCAGCAAAAATAACACTGTCTGGAATGTGGGGAGATAATACAAATGGACTATCCTGGACTGTTAAGGCCTACTGATAGCTCCTCTGCAATTCGCAGGAACTACAATTATTATTAATTATAAAACGTTTTGTGTATTGACAAAACAGTGTTTATTTATTTGGAGCTCTTAAAAAAAGGCATATTTTACTAAAAATTTGGGTTTATCTATTTCATGATTTTTAAATTGCGATGGATTACTTTCAGACCCCTAAAAATTGGAACCGTCAATATTGTAGGAAGTACAAAAAAGTTTAAGCTAAACTGACTGCTATTAAATTTAATTTTTGAAAGTTTTTGTTTTCAAACCGGGGCAAAAAGGTCTCGATGGCCACCGTCGACTTAAATCCACTCACTTATGTTGTTTCGATGATTGTGAATTAAACGAAACCATTTTCAACGTAATTTACGTGGACTCAACGGCAAGTCACATACACTGATTAAAAAAGAAAGCATAAAATTTAATCGAGTTACTTGTGGATTAATATCTTCTGATATCTCTACGCGAGAATTGCAGGATGTTTATTAGCATAAATGAAAAATTGAAACAACGTACTGATGCAATAGACAGAACTTAAGCACTGAAGACGGACAAAAATGTTATGCTAAAATTATTTAATTAGATATGATCTTGATTATTTTACATATTTGATGCAAAATCCTAAATGTCAGTGAAAAGTGGGATTGTTTAGTTTGAAGGAGAACGAAAAAAAATGATCTGCCTATTGTTGCGCGCATCAACTTCCATCAGCTCACAAAACAGAAAGATAAAGATTCGACAATTAATCCGGGTCATTTATAGTTTCAGTCCCAGTTTGTCAAAACTCATGACTTTAATTGGTTTCCAGTATTTGCTGCTTACGCGAAGGAGATCGCTCGTGCAGCAACTTACGATTTTGATTCTTTACATTCTCTAAAAAGAGTGGATGGTTAATTGTAGAAAAAAAAGCTTTTATAAAGTTGGAATAAAAATTGTTTGTGATCTTATGGATGAGGTCAGTAAATAAAATATCTATGTTAACACAAAACTCAATTCAGCAGGATTTTTTACAATAATAACGGAGAGTCTAATCAGCATTCATGAGTTTCAAAGTCTGATGAGTCAATAGTTTATCTAACTTGGTCATATTGAATTTATTCCACAAGACTAGAGCATCGCGCACAGATATATACTCGTCATCCATAATTTCTCCATTTTTCTTCATTTTATTAATTTTCTTGTTGGCAACGTCAAAAACTTTTTTGGCTTCTTCTTTTGCAACTTTTGCCTTGCTCTTGCTAATATCACATAACTGCTCTCTGTATTGTTTAGTAACTCGCATTAGTTGAACTTTTATGGTCGGCGTCGGCTCAGTATCTTCAATTTTAGGCCACGATTGCGAATAATTTTCTTTCAAAGATTTCACAATAGCTTCAACGTCTTTGGGATCAACAGGTTCGATAGAAACTTCTGAAACTGTGGATTTTAACTGTGCAATCATTTTAAGCTCAACTTTTTCAGAATAGCCCGAAGAATTATCCACAACTTCGACTGAAATATTCTCAAACGTTGACAAAGGCGGTCGTAGGATAACCTCTCTGTCGAAAGTGTCTCGTAAGTTAGTTTCAATTGAATTTATTTGAGATGTCAAATGTTCTGAGTCCACAATATTGTCGAAATCGTCCAGCGATGGCTCGACAGCTGATGTCTGTTTTGTTTTTAATTTTTTAGAACCTGAAGTTTTCTTAAAACAGATAGCAGATGTCCATATGCTTCTGCATGTGCAATTGGCGCTGATATTTTTCAATTGAAAAAAGATTGGCGCCAGAATTTGCGCACGTAATGTGGTTTTCTTCAATGAAAAATGCTTGACGAGTAGGCTTCGAGAAAAACAGCTCCTTGAGATATTCATTTCCGATCTATAAAAGCCGCTGTTGACTGTAAAATTCCATATAAAATGAGCAATTGGTACCAATTAGCTGATTATTCGATAAAGTTTCAACTGCCAATTTGACTAAGAGTCAAAGAAGAACGAAGCTCAAAACTTCCATTGTCAAGATGAAAATCTAGGTGCCCATAGAAGTTGTACCATGGATAAGAAATGTTGCACGTTTATCACTGGCTTGAGTTATATGGTACTAACGGGCTCAGAGCAGTTTAAACTGTCTTTAAACATTACCACCTTTCCCAAAACTCCAGAACAGACATGTATACACAGAATTATATTGTTTGAGTCTAAAAAGCATTTTCAGGAAAACCAATAGGCCAGTATTATTTCAAGTTTTGCTAAGTTCTGACAGATTGTAAAATATGTGAATATGAGTTTAGCCGCATCTTGCATCAAAACGTCGTGAAAAACAAAAGGCAGCTCTTTTAAAAGAAACAGAAAAAAATGATACAGACTTTTCTTATGAAACAGTCCTAACTCACAGCCTCATACTTTGTTCTAGTGACTTTTGTTTTCATTTATTTTGAAAACTCTTTATTTGAATGAAACAAAACAATGAGATCTCAGACAAATTCACGATACTTGCGCTAAAAAAAATTGATAAATTGCATCCAATTTATATCAAAAACTAGTTTTTAGTCTTAACTAGCAACAGTAAAAAAAATTTTTACTGAACTTTTGCATTATTTATTGGCCTATAAAAGCTAAAAAAAATTGGAAGCATGATAGGATCTATCAGAAAAGCTGCAATTAAATCATAGGTCTTGATTTAGTAAAAAAAAAAAGTAAAAGACTTAAATTTAAAAAATACACGGTAAATATTTTGATGAATCGCAAGAGAATGATTTGTAGAATATAATAACTGTTTTTCCACTCTGCAAATGATGAGGATATTTTTACAAGTTGGTTAACTAAAACATGTATCCGGTTTCCATGCTGTTACAAAATATGTATCATGATACATACATGCACCGTAAATCATGATCCGAGAAGTAAAAAATTCCAAGAGATTTCGAGTTTAGGTAAAAGTGTCTGTTTATCAAGGTCTGGCTTAGACAGAGAAGCTGAAGATACATGTTTGGCATTTTTATGAACATATAGCAATGATCCAAATCCAAAGCGTGGTGAGTGATAATGGGTGTGCCGTGCAAAAATAAATTATTATGGATAGTCTGGTAACAAGACCTCATAATTCTCCAGATACAAAAAAGCAACTTGTAAAAAGGTTTATCGTGAAGATGAAAAGTCTCCGCTAAATTTGAGTCGGTTTACCGAAAAATTCAGACCAGTTTTTCACGCCACCAGCAGAGCTTCTTTAATTTTCAAACCATATCAGACACAACGAAAACTTTTGTAGCAAGAATAAAGATGCAAAATAAAAAAGCAGATTGATGAAAACAAATATCGATACAGAGCCGAAGTTTCACTTCGCATACACAAGCAAGAATATGACCGATAACGCTACTGGGAAAAAATGAATGAGTAAAACTTTGGTCTACAAAATTCTTAAGTGACGTACGCCAGTTATGAGTCTATGTAACTGCTAAGTGACGCAAGCCAATTATGACGCATTAGCAGTCAATTTGAAAAAAAAAGAAATACACCAACTAACATGCCTCAATTTATAGAGCGGACGCAATTAACTAGTATACGAAAAAGTTCATTAAAATATCCGACTCTACTCAGGTTCGAACCCTCTTATTTTGTTGCTGGTCTCCTTCCCTACCTCTAAGCTACAGATTCATGATACCTTGAAGCTAAAGTGCTATTTTTAATATAATAGTTTGTGTTAATATCTTTAGCATTGGCTGCACTTAATAGCTGGCTCAAAATGAACTTTTTCAAAATCAACATTTTGTCGCAGCAATTGCCTCGCAACAATTCTTGCTACTTAAGTTGAAAAAAAAAGAGAGTTCATACTGTAACACAAGCTATGCTTGTGTAATTGCACACAAATATTTAACAACTATAGATACCAGTTAACAAAATAATAGAATACAAACAGAGTAGCATCTGAATTATAACAAGTGTTGCAACAGAATAATTGTTCGAGAAAAACCATTGAAGGCTCTCGCGAATATTAGGCCCTATTTGATCTGCTTGTTATTGAGTTGTTTACACTTAGTATCCAAAACTCACTCGCGTTCTGCTGCACAACATTCTCGAGTAACCCGTCTGAGCATGTTTTCAGCACTGCTGGAAACGTTGTTACAAACAAAAGAGCACCACTAACTAGAGATCATGTGAACGTGCAAAATATTCGACATGAAAACTTTCAACATAGGCGAAGCAGAGCTTAGCACACTAGCGATACAACACAAACATAATAAAACACGAACCGAGAAAAATGTTGAAAAAACCTGTACCAAAATTTTTATTTTCATATGTCTCGATAGAAGTTCATTCTAGGCAAACATGGATGCCAGACATTTGAATGCTAAATTGGCAACAGAACAAAACTGACAAAGAAGAAAGAAAGCCGACAATCTTTGAGCAGACACAAGCTGAGCCGGAAAAAAACTTATGAATCCCTTTATGTTTCACCACTAATCATAACTAAGGATAGCACGAATACCTGATAGGATTGAAAATATCACAGAATACTCCGACGAGGCTTTCTTGCTTTTTTGAAACGATGCGGGCACTTGGCATACGCTTCACTGCTATTAATCGGAAAACTCAGCAAGGGATCAAGTTAAATCAAAAGTTTGGCTGAAGAACTGCACTTGAATTAAAACTGAGATCAGGCATGGCCACCTTAAACGGTCTATGAGCAGTCAAAAACAAGGATAGCCGGTTACTGCGAAAGTAGCATTATCTTTACACTAATTTGAAAAAAGCAAATTTTTCTGGGTGGTGTGATAAAGGGATCTGACTATAAACTATAATTTAGGAATATTCGACATTCATAGTAAAATAGGCCAACGGGATAAATTTGTTCTATATTATTTCAATATTTTTTTTCAATTAAATTTTTTTTGCAGATAATTTATGAACTTTTCTGAAGTTTTTGGTTCCTACAATGAAGCTAAAACCTCCAAAAACTAATATGATTGCTTAAAACTAAATTTTAGACCTTAAATTAGGCATTATTAAGCTGAAGTGAGCCTGCTCGCTCGCTTAATTTGCTCGAAATAAGACGAAAAACCAAAACTTTCAAACCGGTTTTTTTTCGACACCGGGAATTTTTTGGAAACTTTTCAATGTAGTTCGAATCAAGACTGAAAGGGCTTTCCTATGATATATCACTCAACCCAGTCCGATAATTATTGGTGGTATCTGATTTTGCGTGGAAAACAAAAAAAAATAAAACGCCCGAATACAAAGTTCCTTCCTATTTTTTAAATGGTCGGAACAAAAACTCACACCATCTTTTGAGAAATATAACTTACTTAGATTTATAAACCAGGACTGAAAGAGAATGATACCACTTTCAATCCCCTTCGAGCTTTCTCTGGATTGCATTAAATTGCGTCAGAAATTCTAGACCGTAATTCTGTTGGTTACCGTGTTGTTACTGTTAGTACTTTTTTGGTTTTAAGTTTATGGTTTGCGTTATAAAAAGAAAAGATAATTTACTAAAATAACAATTATTATTTCTCTTACCTGAAAGCACAGCGCTAATTGAGTCCTCGAAAATCATCCATTCCTGGTAGTAATCATAGTTGAAAATGTAACCGGCCGGTAACTTGACTCTTAGTTTATGTCTCTTGCTTTCTGTCGATTCAGCGCACTTAATTGTTTTCACAAAAAGATTTTCTTCCGAAGTTTTCAATTCGAAACGAATTTTTTCAACAGTTTTTTGCGGAGTTTGAATACATACAAAAGGAAAATTGAAAACTCCTTTTCTGTTTATTTTTCCAAAAGACGAAGATCTATCAAAAAATGCCACTACTTGTCTCTCTTGTGGGAGTTCAGGTGATTCAGATTCAATAAAACCAATAAAAATAACAGTACTGGTTATCAGAAACCATAAACTCCATAAACTCATATTTCTAACGTTAATTTTTAAGATAGCTGAGAAAAAATATCCTCTGTAGAAATGAAACAACAACACTTAAAAACTGAGAATAATATCAGTTAGCTCTTAGATGCTCAAGATCATGATGTGCGCTTTTTTATATAGATGACGTTATAATATATATGGGATATATCCGAGTAAGTTGAAAAATCAATAGAGCACAGATTGCATGGCGACACGTTCAACCACACTAGATACATCTTTTCATGTCATTCTCAACCTCACGATATATAGATGTACAAGACTTTGAGTGTAAGCTTATAAAGCTTCAGTGATGACCGAGCGTACCGGAGTCTTCTTAATTTAATCAGAAGCGGGCATCTTTTTCTGGCCATATTCAGCCTCAGCTTCAGTAGATGCGATAATGAATCCATCTTTTCGCAAACCTTTGCGAAGAAAATCTGACCGACAACTGTTGAAAAAAAAAGAACCTAATAAGACATAGGCAACAGAGTTTGAAAAAGTCAACGAACGCAAGGAAACAGGAGAACAAAACTGAATGTTTTTTGAAAAAAACTTCAACTTTTGAATTTCAAAGAAAAAATGGTCTTAGAACTACATGAATTTCATGAAATATTTATTATGCTGGTTACTTTTTATTTGAGAAAACTGGATCAAAATGTAGAATTTTTATTCCGCTGAGAAATCTGAAAAATAAAATCTACTTTCGAAACTAGAAATCGGTCAGGTTTTTTGTGACCTTTACTTTTTGCTGTTCGATGGAGGAGTTTGCCTTTCTTTTAACAAAAAAATGAGCTTAATAAAAAAAAATTAAACCGCAAAAAAACCAAATTTTAGCGCGAGGACTTTTTCCTGAAAAAAAAACCAACAAAAATTGAACTCTCGATCAATTTCAAACCTTCTGAAAAAACAAGGTCCGCCCGGAATTCGTACTAGAAACCTTAGGTTCCAAAAGCACACCCATTACAAAGTTGTTAGCGAGGGGAAAACCTAGCGCTGAGTACATGTCTTTTGCTCTTGCAAGCGAAAGCAGTGGACTCGTAGGTAACGTACGTTTTTTTTTTACTGGTAAAGTTTAAAATAAAATACATTTCGACAAGTAAAATTCTACAAAGAGGTAAAGTTGCGCTTCGCAAACACTTGCGAGAAAACGAACAAAAAGCAGCTCTATCAAGTGAAATAAGAAAAATTAGAAAAAAGCCTCGAATTAGCAAAAACTCGGCTACGTGTAGGATTCAAATATGCGACCTTGCAACTTTGAGTCTCGAGCACTAACCACTCAGCCACGGATGCTCAAAAACTAGCCACTAATAACCAAGCTAAATATGCTAATTAATTGCCATTACGATACCGCAAAAGGTGCACCAGATACAAAACGACACAATTTTGTATGTAAAAAATTCGAAAGCAAAAAACCAAATTATGTTTAAATTATGCAATTCAACAAAAACTAGCGTGTACCGCTCCTCCGGTGCTTCGAATTATTGACAACTCATGAAAACCACATAAATTGGAAACCAGATCTGCAGGTTTTTAGTGTGCTCTGACAGCACCCAATTACAGGTTTGGTAATTTCAAATTTTATCAACTTTTTTTAATTCCAATTTTCCGTCAAATCCCGAAAACGTCAAATCTCGAAAACTATACAAAATTTCGAATAGTCATAATTGGAGGCAAGATTGGCAACCACTGAGAGTACCCTGACAACACCCAAAATCAGGGTAGAGAATTTAAAATTTTGAAGAGAAAAATTAATTCAAATTTTTGGAAAAAATCACAAAAAACGTCGTATCTCGAAAACTACAAGGATTAGAGCAGTCATAATTGGAGGCAAGGTTCGTAAACCCTGAGAGTACTCTGATAGCCCCCAACAACAGGGTTAGAAATTTCAAATTTCGAAGAAAAAATTTCGTTAAAGTTTCCTGAAAATTTTTTGAAAAAATAACAAAAAACGTCATATCTCGAAAACTGCAAGGATTTGAGCAGTCACAATTGAATTCAAGGTTAGCAACCCCTGAGAGTACTCTCTGATAGCCCCCAACTACAGGGTTGGGAATTTCAAAATTTGAAAAACAAAATTTCGTTGAAATTTCCTGAATTTTTTTTTTGAAAAAATCACAAAAAACGTCATATCTCGATAACTACAAGGATTTGAGCAGTCACAACTGGAGGCAAGGTTAGCAACCCCTGAGAGTACTCTGATAGCCCCCAACTACAGGGTTGGGAATTTCAAATTTTGAAGAAAAAAATGTTGTTAAAGTTTCCTGAAATTTTTTTTTGAAAAACTCACTAAAAACGTCATATCTCGATAACTACGAGGATTTCAGCCGTCACATTTGGAGACAAGATTTGCAATCCTTGAGAGTACTCTGACAGCACCCAACTACAGGGTCAGGATTTTCAGTTGCCATGGCCGCCTAATAATTTAGAATCCCCAGATAATTGTAATTGGTTTCCGATTAACAATGTAGACCCTGAAATTATACCACTATTAAGCTTAAAGAGTAGATAAAAAGCTTAAAACAAACTATATAATAATTTTACAAAGCTAAATAAGATAAAATCTTCATTTCTACAAAGCTAGATCTAGCAAAATTTTGTCTCGGATGGTCTGCAAAGTTAAATTAGCATAGGAATGAATGTTAAAAAAAGGGTGACAAAGCCGACATTAGTTGATTGGACACCCGTTGAGTCGACTTTTTTCGCTTATCGAATGACATAATATGAGGCAACTTAAGCAATAAAACATACGCCGAAACCTTTAAAGCCAAATAAATAGAAAAAGAAAAACTAAAATATTGAAGTTATACCACATTGGAGATAATAAATTTAGAACCAACTCAAGAACATAGCCAATAGGAGGTTAGCAAAAAGTAACACAGAACTAAAAAAAATTGCTTTAAATTGTTTTATTATTTCTCAGATTTCGATTTTCTAAGAAAAATATATCGCGTTTAAATTCTTGGAATTTCATGAATTGTTATGAGGAGTGATTTTCTCTTAAAGTTAATCTATTTAGAGAAAACGGAATCAATAGGTAAATTTTCTAGCGTCTTTTAACAGTCTTTCACAGTTTTGGTGACCTTCCTTGTGCTGTGCGATAGGAGTTTGCCTTACTTATATCAACGGAAATGAAAAAATCAACTGAACCGAGAAATCAAAACTGAAGTGTACTTCTTACAACTATAATTTGCTTGAGTGGGTGGGCAGAGAGTAGAATGGCAAAAAGCCTTCGCTGAGAACTTTCGAAACTAAAAACAGCCATGACAAAAAGACAAGCTCAACGTTTCCCACTGCTTCCACTTTTGTTATTTGAAATCTTAGTTTGCTTTGAAAACACTCAAATCGTAATTTGGAAATCGTTTTCTGCCTTAAAAAGAACGCTAAGGTCAAACCGCGGAAAATATATTTGAGCGTGATAAACTTTTTCCCTAAAAAACAACAAACGTCTTCAGTTCGTTACTTGTAACATAAAAGCTTGAATCAAGAAAGAGAATTTTTAATGCTGAAATAGCCGATCGAAGATTGGAAAAGAGTATGAGCGCAAGGAAACAGAAAAAAAACTGACTTGTTTTGATTTCAAAAACCTTCAACTTTTAAGTTTCGAAGAAAGAAAAATAGATGGCCTGAAAGCTCTTTGAATTTGTAGAACAATTTATTGTGGACACTTATTTGTTATAAACACAGTTTCAGAAAACTGGATCAATAGGCAAAACTTTTCTTTCGATGGGAAATCTGATAATTAATTCCATTTTCGAAATTACAAATCGATCACCTTTTTCGTGACTTTTACACTTTTGCTGTTCGATACTCGAGTTTGCCTTCCTTTTAACAATAGAAATGCACTGAACTTGAAAAGAAATCACAAGTCAAACCGCGAAAAATCAAAATTGAGCGTGAACAAATTTTAAGACTTTTTCCTAAAAAAAAATCAGCAAAACCTATAAAAGAGTACTCACTACGTTCATTACTCTTAATACCAAACATTAAACTTTATTTATTCTACGATATGTACAAATTAACTTATGACAAACTTTTCACAGCATAATTACAAACGATGACTCGGACTATTTATATTTTCCCATAGTTGGATTATACCCATATTGCTCTACACTCCACTTTCCACGCCCTTTCTGCGGTGGCGCTGACTCCGTGAACGACGTCTTTGGGTGTCTGTTTTGGTTCATAGTGTTGTTGCTTTGTGTTCTTGGATCGGAGGACCCAGAAAAACATCCTTCGTGGTAAAACAGTCTGATTTTCCTGCCGTCTCTAGCCACTATTTTCTCACCTTTCGCTATGTCCTTTTTGCACTCGCGACACTTCCACCCGAATCGGACGGCGCTGCCACGCGATACTGTCCAGTAGTCATTACTCGTGGATACAGATCCTGCATTACTCATAATCACTCTTTTTCTTTATTTGCATTTCGTGATCTGCGAATTAAATATTTTCTGTGCCTAACGTAGAATGAGAAGGTAATTTCAAACACAGAGTCGAAGCTGAGCTTCGCAACACTTGTGATACGAAATAAAATGCCAAATATCAAAAGATAACGTGTCTCAAACGAAAAATGAATTCTGTTGAAAAAACTTAAGAAACACTTTATTGCAGTTCTTAAACAGAGGCGAAGCAGAGCTTCGTACCTCTTAGCATAGAAAAATGAATAACTCTCACTATTTGCAGATGAATAGACAAATCGAACTGAAAAAAAAAACGTTCAAATACTTTTTCTCAAAAGTTGTAAAATTTGCAAAAATATCCCAAATATTGGAATTGAAAAACTACAACTTTTACAAAGAGAAGTGAAGCAAAACATCGTGTTTTATGCGATAAAAACTATACACAGACAAACCAACCGACAAAAAAAAGAGATGAACGCCACAGAAAAAAATCGAAGAAATTGATCTAACTTTTCTTTCTATTTTTTAACAAAGTTTTGGCGTGCAAAAAACCAGGAAACTGTGAAATATATTTGCTCTCTTGAAGCTAAGGGAAAACGGGCTTGATAAATCTACCAAAAAGTAGAATCAAAACACCCGCCTCGTAAGCTGACAAAAATTGTGCCGAAATAATTAAGCCGACAAAAAAAATTAGAAAGACTAAAAAGACTCCATTGAAACTACTCGAAATTAGGTCATAAGACGATAAAATATAAGCCAACAACCTTTGTGCAGAAAAAAAAATCAGCGAAAATAATATGAGAAGTCAAGGTTAGTTAAATTACAAATAACAGAAGTAAATCAAAACACTATATGCAAATTTAAATTGCTTACAGCAAAAAAAGCCCTTCCATGTGGCAACTAAGCCAAAAAAAAAAACAAAAGCAGACAAATTATAAGCCGACTCTTTTTTGAAACGAAATATTTCAATTGCTGGAGACGCAAAAAAATAATTCATTATGAACTGAACCTAAATTTAACAGTTCTAAAATTGACCATTCTGTGAAAAAAGTTATTTTCGGGAAAAATTCTAGTACCCACCTGCAAAACCATTGCTGATCGCAAAGTTAAAACATAGCCAATCGAAGATTGGAAAAGAGTAAGGAACGCAAGTAAGCAAAAAAACACTGAATTGCAAGAAAAAATCTCAACTTCCAAATTTCAAAGAAAAAAATAGGTGCCATTTCAGCTCCTTGAACGATTTATGATTGGCGCTTTAATAACATTAACCCAACTTGAGAAAACTGGATCAACAGGTAAAATTTTTATTCCGCTGGAAATCTAAACATTAAATTCCACTTTCGAAACTAGAAACCGTTCACGTTTTTCGCGCCATTTCCACGTTTGTATTAGGAGAGTGCTATTTACGTCACTTTCAGCAGATGAATTTCAATTGAACTCAAAAAGTGCATGTATACCTAAGTGCATTCATAAATGCATCAATCTGTAGTTATTAGAGACTTTTCCTGAAAAAAAAAACAAAAAAAACAGCAACATCTATATTAGAGTCTTCACTACGATCAATACTCTTAATATTCATAATTAACGATGCTGTCTGATGAAGGACTAATGTACTTTGAATGTCATATGATCGGTTAGACAAGGTTAATCTGCGTTAATAATCATCTACTCTCGCTTAGTTTCCCCGACAAAAATCTGAATTAACTTAAGCGCAATGAAGGAGATTGAATTTTAAACGACCATTATGTTGAATAGTCAACTTCGAAAAACTAGTCAATTTCGAAAAACAATATTTCCGACCAACTTTCAATGATCGAGAGCAATTTTCTCTTCCAGCTTTCATTTACGCTAAATAAGGAACCGTACACTAAATTTTTCTGAAATCATACCTTCACTTCCATTCCATCACCTTCAATTTTAGCATAGGTTCCCTTCCCCTCCTAGAGAAATAGAACCTAGCTGAAAATCAATTTTTGAAGAAAAACTCAACAAAGTATTTTCGGAGAGCAATAATTTTACCCCCATTTAACGATAACACTGACCGAAGCAATTTTTACGGCATATTACTTCCAATTGCAACTGTAACTATCAACTTTGAAGTTAACAGTTATTCACGTTTATTCGCTTCATTTGCCCTTTTGTTATAAGAGAACATGATTTGGGCAATGAGGTGGTAAAATGCACGAGATGGCGTACCCCAAATCCACCCCTGAGTACACTCAATTTTGATTTACCACATGCCTGATTCGATCAAAAAAATTGACAAAATGAATTCCTTTATTGCTACAAGGAACAACAAATTGATTTTAGTTAAAAGAAAATGAACTTGCACATTTACAATGACTAAGTCAAAAATCTTAACGGTACAAAACTCAACAGTTCATTGGCTGAAATAGGTTTCCGGTCGCTGCATCTTAAATCAGATTCTGAAATGCTCTTCGTGACTTCTCTCAGTATCGGCCTAAACAAAAAACAAGTAAATTTATCAAGATCGACCGAGCCAAATTTCAAAAGTTTCAGGAAACGCTGGGAAATTTCAACATAAAGTTTCAAATCTTTTTGATTTTCTGGGCACTCCCAGAACACTAGAGAGAAACCATTTGACCAAAAATTGTGCGCCGCAGGCAAAAAAGCCAAATTTGAAAAAAGTCAAAAAAGCCGTTCCCCAAGGCGCCTTTAGGAAAATTTAAGAATGGTCAAATCCCTGATGGGGGGGGGGCGTCCGTCCCTTCTAAATCCGCTCCTGGTACCGCTCCAATAGATAGCCCAATTCACTTCAAAACATAGCCAACAAACAGTTGGAAAAGGGTAACAGAATAAATAGAAAAGAGTAACGCAAGGAAACAGTAAAAATAAACTTCAGCTTTGAATAAATAACTTCAGCTTTGTTTTCAATAATTAATCGTGCCTAGTGAACATCTACATGTCCGTTACAGCACCAAAAACAAAGTTGCCAAGGTACTTACGTCTGGGCGGTGATCTCGAGATGGATCTTCGACGCTCAATGCTTCGGCTCCTAGATCGTCGTCGGAACCTGAAAAGATTCGGATGCAATCAAGGCGCAAATATTTTTGCGTTCAGATTGAAAACATCATTTTAAAAACTCTCAGCAACTGAAATTGTATTTAGACAAATTTTAAAAGTAGGGTGTTGTTTTTCACATTTAATTTTGTGTCCTTGTTTGCTCGGTGAAGAATTCCTTACCATTACGACGAGCGGTTTTTCGTTACTCTTTTTCACCCACGTTACTCTTTTTCACCCAACAATTCTCATGTTTTCTTTTCTTTCCCTACTCTTTTCTCCTCTTTCTTTATCTCTCCCTCTTTCCTTTTAAGTACAGTACTCTAACAAACACAATTCCCATCTTTCCGAAGATGTTCTTAGCCGAACGTTATATTATCCGATGCCATTTTCCTCTCGGCGCTATGCCTCACTGTGTGAGCGCCTATTCAATTAACTCTTTCGATTAATTCTTTCATCTGATGTCCGATTCTTAAATCCGAACCCAATAATCCTAAATTCAAAATCACTTTTACTTTTCGGTCACTAGTCTAAGTCACAAAACATGCCAATTAATTTACATGCACGGACCATGCTCTATTTTCGATTTTCAAATTTACATCAGAAAAAAATTAATGAATAGAAAACGACAGTAATGAAAAAATTGGAGCCCATTAACTTTTTTCAGTAACTCCACAAAATTCTATTCTGTAAGCCAAGCGTAGTCAAGAAATTCCACTAATAGGGCGTCTAAAAGCAGCTTTTATTTTGCGGGTGCTACAGCACAGATCCGAGCTATGATCTAATCATGCAACCTTAAGTAATAAATGGAAACGCTTGCACAAGGCTGATATTTGGATAATAAACCGAAACAAGACTGCTCGTATCAGTGCGAAGCCCTGAATGTTCCGACTGCCTTTTCAGGTCTGTGGAGCAGTAATAACAAAAAAAAATTAAATGTAATAAAAAAACTAGCTTCGAATTTTCGACAACTCAAAAAACTATTCTTTGAGTGTACTCTGACAGCACCCAATTACAAGGTTCGTAATAAAAAATTTTGCAAAGTTTTTTATACAAATTTTGAAGAACCATAAAATTTTGTGAACTTTTATATAAGTTCTTCAAAAAATTTAAAATGAACTAAGAAACGTCACATATTCGAAACTGAAAGCAATTGAGCAGTCCTATTTGGACGCAATATTTGCAACTCCTGATAGTACTCTTACAGTACCCACTTACAACGTTGGGAAATTCAAATTGTGAGAAACTTCACCTGAAGTTTTTTGAAAAAGGTATTCATATCTCGAAAACTACCAAAATTTGAGCAGTCTTTTTTGATATTTTCAATATTCGCAATCTTTGAAAGTACACGACTACAGGGTTGGGAATTTCACTTTAACGAATTATTTTGTAATTTGAGTTTTCTGAAAATTCCAAAAAAAGTCAAATCTCCTAAACAAAAATGATTTGGGCATTCTTAATTGGAAGCCAAATTTGCAACCCCTGAGATTACTCTGACTGTCCCCAACTACAGGCTAGGCATTTCATACTTTGAAAAAAAAATTAATTTAATTTTCAATAATTCAATAAAAAATTAATTTAATTTTCATACTTTGAAAAAAAAATTAATTTAATTTTCAATAATTTGAAAAAAAAAAATCACAAAAAATGCCATATATGGAAAACTGCAAAGTTTTGAGCAGTCATATTTGGAGGCAAAAATCGCAACTCCTGAGAGTACCCTGACAGAGTCTGACTACATAGATGGTAATTTCACGTTTTGTGAAATTTTTTATACCTAAGTTTTCTGAAAAAATTTGGAAAAAAACCTAAAAAAGAGTCATATCTCGAAACCTACAAGAATTTGAGCAGCCTTATTCAGAGGCAGATTTACAACCCCCTGAGAGTACCCTCACAGTTTCCAATAACAGGATTGAGATCTTCAAATTTTTGGAAAATTTTAAAATCTAAGTTTTTTGAAAATTTTGGAGAAAATCATAAAAAACGTCATATCTCAAAAGCTACAAGGATTTGAGCAGTCATATTTGGAGGCAAAACTCGCAATTTCTGAGAGTACTCCAACAGAGTCTCGCCACAGAGATGGTAAGATCAAGTTTTGTGAAATTTCTTTAAATCTAAAGACCTGAAATTTTTAAAAAAAAAATACAAGAAAACGTTATATCTAGAAAACTACAAGGATTTGAGCAGCCATAATCAGAGGCAAGATTCGCAACCCTTGAGAGTACCCTAACACTATCCAACAACAGGATTGAGATCTTCAACGTTTTGGAAAATTTTAAAATCTAAGTTTTTGAAATTTTTTTGAAAAATCATAAAAAACGTCATATCTCGAAAACTACAAAGATTTGAGAAGTGAGAACTAGAGGCAAGATTCGCAACCCCTGAGAGTACTCTGATAGCCCCCAACTACAGGGTTGGGAATTTCAAAATTTGAAGAAAAAAATATTAAAATTTCCTGAAAATTTTTTGAAAAAATCACAAAAAACGTCATATCTCGAAAACTACCAGGATTTGAGCAGTCACAACTGGAGGCAAGGTTCGCAATTCCTGAGAGTACTCTGATAGCCCCCAACTACAGGGTTGAAAATTTCAAAATTTGTAGAAAAAAATGTTAAAGTTTCCTAAATTTTTTTTTTGAAATCACAAAAACGTCAGATCTCGAAAACTACAAGGATTTGAGCAGTCACAACTGGAGGCAAGGTTCGCAACCCCTGAGAGTACTCTGATAGCCCCCAACTACAGGGTTGAGAATTTCAAAATTTGAAGAAAAAAATGTCGTTAAAGTTTCCTGAAAACTTTTTTTTGAAAAAATCACAAAACATGTCATATCTCGAAAACTACAAGGATTTGAGCAGTCACATTTGGAGACAAGATTTGCAATCCTTGAGAGTACCCTGACAGCACCCAACTACAGAGTGCGAATTTCAAAAATTGAAATTTTTCTAAATTAAATTTTCTAGAAATTTTTGAAAAATCTCGAAAATTGACTATCTCGTAAACTAAAAGGATTTGGTTATTCATATATGAAAGCCAGAATCGCAAAACCTGGGAAAACTCTGACAATATCCTACTATTGGGTTGCTAATTTAAAACTTGATGAAATAAACACAAACGAAAAAAAAAATCTTAACAATTGCAATATACGATATAGCTTGAATGTGAAAAAAGTCTTTTGTTAAACATGCAAAAATATTATGTTGAAAAAGCTTAAATATGGCGAGATAGTGAAGCCCGCATTTAAATATATATAAGATAGAGAAGCGATAATAGATGAAAGTTGAAAAATTAGGCGACGGGTAACCAGACATAATCAAATTAATTTAAAAAAGCAGGTAGACAGACAGACTTAATTTGGCCTCGAAAAAAATACTGAAAAATTAATGACCTCGCGGAAAACTGATTGAAAGATTTTCTCAAGCATTGCAATATATGATATAGCTTAAACATGAAAAAAATCTTTCGTTAAACACGCAAAAATATTATGCTTAAACATGGGAGATAGCTGTCACTCGCATTTAAATATAGTATAGATAGATATAGATGGATAGATATAGATAGATAGATAGATGAAATTCTTTTTTAAAATTGAGATTTTTTGTGAAAAACATCCCCCCACACGCTATACACGCTATACAAAGTGATAGATTTCGCTCCCATTAACAAATCAATGATGGCATATAATCTTCCTTGAACCAATTTGGAACGATTTCTAAGACGGATTAAATCTCCGCTTAAGCTTTATTTGTCCCAAATTGGCCAAAATGGCAATATTTAATCTTGCAAAAGAAGTGTAAAATTTAATTTTTGAATAGCATTTCATCTGGCAGAATAATGTATTTACAATAACTATCTAAGTAGTAGTAGTATAATTGATTGAAAATGGAATGACTATATTATGCATTATAGCTCTCAAATTTAATGCATGCACTACACTCAAAATTAACACCTATTGTTACATATCACACAAATTTGTCATAAGTAAAAAACATCTTCTCGTAGACTTCTATGTATCGTATGCTTACACTATGTATTGCAGTTTTTTCGCATGTTTCTAATTTTGAATAATTACGCCATCGGATAATCAAAACTACAACGCGAGTCCGGGGAAACGCTTGAACATCCGATGTCGATTATTCAAAGTAAGAAACATGCGAAAAAACTGCTATTTTTGGTGGAAGCATACGATACATAGAACTCTACGGGAAGATGTTTTCTTGAATTATAGACAATTTTGTTTCCGTTTGGTATCAAGATATCAGCCATGTGCATGCGTTTTTATTTATTACATTAGGTCCGATTCTGCAGAAGTCAGAGCAAAATCTGAACTTTTTTGTAACTCACTCTTATATGAGAACAAATTCAATCCCGACTTATAAGAATAGCAAGTTGACAGCCAAAAACAATTTCTTCCTTCATCTCACTTTACTATATAGGCATACTAAGCTCCAATTTTATCCACAGTTAGGGCATTTTTTACTAGTACACCACCAAAACCAATATTATGGCTTGAAAAACTCCGATGGAAGTGTTTCTTATACTTCATTAGCAACTGGCTTCTCTTGTGTATAACGATTCAAGAATTGATTAAAACATGCTGCTTGTCAAGTTTGATCAATTCAAGCTGCTTGTCATGGAACAAAATGAAGCCTGAAAAAATCCCGATGCAAACAATTTTAACACAGAGGCGAAATTGAGCTTCGCAAACACTAGCGAGAACACGACAAAAAAAAACGGCTGTTGAGGTCTAAAAAGTGCAATAAAAAGTAAAAATAAGCTTCGAATTAGTAAGTAAAAATTCGGCTACGTCTCCGACTCGAACCTACGACCTAGATTAAGTGAGTCTCACGCACTATCCACTTAGCCACAGACGCTCAGTCCATCGCAAACACTAGTCACGAAAAAAGCCGAGAACAAATTCTATAAAATTTCCAGTGCTACAGATCATGATTATAGCAAAAAAGCTCGCAAGTAAACACTTTTGATGAACACTTTTATTTGCGAGGTCGTGCTTTTGATGAACACTTTTAGTAAGGTTCGTACTAAAACACAAGCTGCTTGCTAGCGTAATCAATAAGTAGTTATTTAAAGCCATTAAACATTCAATCACATGTAGACCAAGACAACACACATGCATTCATTAGCCAACACTTAAAACAAAAGAAACACACAAGCACAAGATGGCAAGAATTAAAGCTTCTTTTCATCCTTACCGTGGAGGCGATCTGAAGGGCCTTTTTCGCATATCGTTAGCAGAAAAGTCAATTCTTACAGGGTGACCATCAATATCTTGTCCATTGCATTTTTCTCTCGCCTAATCAAGCAAAAAAAAAACAAATTTGAGTGTACAAGATAAATGAGAACCCTGGCTATTTTTTAATAGAATAAACAAAACCAGTTCTCGCCAGTACAAATTCCTCATTTTCTCCAATGAAAGATTGGGAATAAAAATCTACTTACATAGGCCGCATCGTCTTTTGATTCGTATGTTATAAATGCGAATCCCCTTGATCGTCCAGTGGCGAACTCTTTCACCAGTTTGACACTTTCAAATCCAGGATACCTGTCGAACAGCTTGATCAAAGTCTCCTCTCTAGTCGACAGACTGAGACCAAACACTCCGATACATCTATTAGGAGGCGCATTCGTCTAAATTGAATGGACAATAATACATACACACTGAAGACGTTTCTACTTTAGCAAACAGAGATGAGGAAACAGTGTTGAGAACAAATGATAACTTCACGGGCCGAGAAGTTGAAAAAATTGTTGTTCCAGTTCAATAGTTGAAAAAATTGCATACCTTGTTGTCGTATCTTCTAGGGGGCGATCTCGATCTTCTTGGTCCCGAACGGCTTCTTCGACCCCTGAAAATATATTAACGATTTTGAAGCGATTAACTAACAAAGCACCAATTTCGCAGACTTCTCTTTGGTTCATCATTCTCAAAACGCATACTTTCAATTTTTCCAAATGCTTACCTGGGACTAGGTGGTGTTCTGGTTCTGCGCCTAAATAAAAAATTAAACTCACAAAACAAATTCAAAATAATTAACCTAGGTCTATGGAAAGTTTTTTACCTGCTGCGCGAGCGAGATCGGGAGCCCTAAAAGTATGAAGCATCGGTATTAAATAGTTTAATTTATTTGATAATAATTGTATTGTTTTATAATTTAACTGCTCATATATCTTTCTTACGCGCTTGACAGGTGATGGACTTCTCTTGATGCTAAAACAAACATAGCCAACTGATAGTTGGAAAAGAGTAATGAACGCTGAAAAAAAAACGTTTTTTCAAAAACCTTCATCTTTTGAATTTCGAAGAAATTGTAGAACTTATTTTGAAATTAGATTTGTAGAACAATTTATGCTGGACAATTTTTCGTTCAACTAAACCCAAATTGAGAAAACTGGATTAATAGGTAAAACTTATATTTCGCTGGGAAATTTGATTATTAATTTCCATTTTCGAAATTAGAAGTCGATCACGTTTTTCATGATCTTTAGAATTTTGCTGTTCGATAGCGGAGTTTGCCTTCCTTTTAACAATTGAAATGCAATGAAGTTGTGAAGAAATCACAAGTCAAACCGAGAAAAATCAAAATTGAGCGTGAAATCAGCAAAAAAAAAATCAGCAAGACCTATATAAGAGTAATCACTACGTTCATTACTCTTAATAATAAGAAAAATCAAGTGTAATAGATATCAAAAACTGCGCCCTGTGGAATATTAAACAAAATTTCAAATTTCAACATAAAGAGATAAATTGAGCAACCCAACCCCCCATCTCGCTTTGGTGGGAGAGATAGCTCAATAGGTACTTGAGACATGTTTCTAACCACTTCAAAATAATTGGAATGATATAAAATCATAAAAATTACATTCAGAATGAAAAAAGAATCACTTAAACTGAGGCACATAAAGCGACTTTTTTCTGTCCTAAATGGAAAAAAAGCTATTGTGTACAACTTTAATGTACTGCGGAGAACAGTTGTTGATACTCAGATACCAGGCTAGAATGCCAACTCTGGTATGTCGCTTTCCTCGATGAGGCAATGGTCGCCCCACTAAAAATTAGCAAGAAAAAATTTTTTCGATAAATTTCGATTTTTTCTTTTTCAAAGTTTTTCTTGAAACTCATATAAAATAAACTTCAGTCGGTCAAGTGATTGCGTGCTACGAACACATTAAGCAACTACTTGCGTTTGCTGACTTCTTTTTGTAGCGTTTTACCGTTTTTGCTTGGGGGGAGATAGCTCAATTGGTCATTACGGGGGGAGATTGCTCAATTGATCCACAAAAATATAAAACGAAACCATGACAAGTACATGTACTTAAGAATTAACCTTCTGTTTGATTGCACAAATAGCGCTGTTTATATTTTTACAGTTATTTTTAGCGAAGTCATTAATAATAAAACTATTCAATTTAAAAATAAACTTGGTTTAACCGCATTTCGTGTTTTCGTCAGAGCTTTTCACGCAATCACGAAGCCGAGCGTTGCACTACTTCGATAAGAAAAAAATATGCTCGGAAAACTTTCAACGAACTTCAACGTCGAAAAACGGTTAAAAAAATATTCCACTCGTTAATTTTTTATGATTATGTGCAAAATAAATAAACAAATAGAAAATTTGAGTTTTTTTTCAAATTACAAAATTGTTGTGCAAGTCTATTTAAATATTTAAACCCACAGAGCTTTCAATCAAAGTCCTGTCAGTGCAACCTAACCCATCAGAACACGAGATGACGCGAAAAATCATATTGAAGAAAATTTGATTTAAAATCCGAAAATTTAAGCTGAAAATTTGCAGTTTGCAAAGCGTACACGTACTAGAGATATTCCAATCCGCGGCCTTTAGAGTCCAAAGCACAGGCGTTACGTCTACGCCAAATCAGTTATTAAATATTAATTTATTAAGATTTAAGTAACCAAATATTCATTGGATTACATACCAAGCTACAAAATAGCGGCTAAGTCAAAAATGATTCTTGGATTTTGTTACACAAAGTGTTCACCTTGTTGTTGCACAAGTTGCTCAACTTGTTGTATACAGATTGTGTTGGAAAAGTCTTTCCGATACGATTGAAAACTTGCAATAGGCTTTTTCAGTTAGATCTTATTAAATTCGGATGAAATCCGAGTAATTAAAAACTTGCATCAGCCTTACAATCTCTTCCCCACCCCCTCCCTCTACAGTCGATTTAGGGGCAAAGCAATATCTATTTACATGAAGCTCTGGTCGTATATTATTGATCTATGGCTCCTCGGCATGAGGTGGTTCACCAAATTATCTGCTAGACAAATTAGACTCTGCACAACCCAGCGGCAAAGCTTCGCATTATTCAATGCCTTTTAACTAACATAGCCAATCGAAGATTGGAAAAGAAAAATGAACACAAGTAAACAAAAAACAATGACTTTAATGAAAAATCGCAACCTACGAACTTCAAAGAAACAAATAGATGCCCTTTAAGCTCTTTGAGTATCTAGAACGATTTATGATTGGCGCTTGTTTGATAACATTCACCCAAATTGAGAAAACTGGATCAACAGGTAAAACTTTTATTCCGCTGGAAATCAAAAAATTAAATTCCACTTTCGAAACTAGAAATCGTTCACGTTTTTTCGCGCCATTTCCACGTTCGTTTTTGGAGAGTGATACAATCCAGTCTCGATTTAGCGAACCCCCGATTTAACGTACGCATCGATTTTTTGTAATTCCTTCTACAATACCAAATTTTCCCCTTAGTAAAACCTTGATTTAACGTAGTTTTGATAAAACGTAGAATCTCCATATTACGTAATTGATGCACTGGAACAAATGCAATGTTTGCCATGTTAATAAACCTCCATTTAGCGTAGCGTATTTCTTCAGTTGGGTTATGTGAAAAGCGTATACGGCGGCATGAGTGAGCAAAACAAAAATCACGCACCGCGGAGGAGAAACAAGCAATTATCATTGCATACAACGCCTTAAAGACACATCATGAAGCAACAGCGAGTATTTGCAAACGTTTTGATCAGGTTATAATTAGAGATGTGCCAGGCACGCATTTTTGAAAACACCGGATAAAAATAACTTACCGGATGCACCGGAAAAATGTAGAGTTGATGAAATAATTGATCGAACTCAATGTTAATGTATGTAAAAAATTTATATTGCGTCAAAAACTGGAAAAAACCAGTTTTTTTTCTTCGAGAAACCAGATTTATGTAAAAAACTGGTAATTTTATATGATAATCTTCTAAACTTTGATTGAATCATGTTATACACTAAATTTGAATAAAAAAGTTCTCGAATGTTTTTTTTTTGTCCAAAACCGCGGTCAGTATCCGGTTATTACCCGGTGCAGTTTTACAGGATATCCGTGCCGAAATCAAAAAGTTGCCTGATAACCGGATATTGATTCCGGATACCACTATTCGGTATAACTCTAGCTACAAAATCAACTTTGGATACAAAACTGAAAAAATAAACGACATTACCGCTCTATTCGACCCAGCGATATCAGAAAGAAAATATCTCAACTCAGCAGCTATCCGCAAATCGATGAGAAATTTTATGCATGGCTTCAATGAATTCGAAGCTACAACAAAAAAATTTGTGGTGATATAAAACTATGAAAGGCTAAAGAAATTGCAGAAGAACTGAATAACCACAAGTCTTCGGCAAGCAAAAGATTCTTAGCCAATTTCAAGAGCAGGTATGGAATTAAATTCAAAAAACTGCAGACAACTGAAGGATCAACAGTCAGCACGAAGAAGCAACAGTCATCACTGCTCAGATATTTTGATGTTGACACTCGTGTAACAATAATAGATGACAAATAAAATTCATTAAAACACTTTTTCTTCTTGACCTTGATTTAACGTAAGCCTTAAATAAGCGTACACTTTTCGACCGCCCAAAGAGGTACGTTAAATCGAGACTCGACTATATTTACGTCACTTTCAGCAGATGAATTTCAATTGAACTCAAAAGGTGCATTTATACCTAAGTGATTTATAAATGCATCAATATGTATGAATGCACATCTGCAGTTATTAGACTTTTATGCACTTTAATAGACTTTTTCCACAAAAAAAACAAAATCATCATGACCTATATAAGAGTCTTCACTGCGTGTATTACTATTAGTCACAAGAAGGATACAATTATTTTCACGAAAATGATCACGTCGAGTGGTCATCAATCTTATATCCGACATCATTCCAGAACGTTCGAACTAAAACAGAGAGCGATACCTTGCACCATTGCAACCAAGAAAAAAAAAACATTTTTCCCAATCGTTTTCCGCGGCCGAATTGTGAATAAAATATTCATTTTCAATGATGAATAGATGTAATTCTATTCGTAAGTTAAGCCTTTTGTTGTTGTTGTTGTCTTACTTGTCATTGGACAGTTAAAGGTTTTTATTTTTTTATCAATTTTTCCTTTTGCACGTCTCGATTGCCGAAGTCTAGTCTTGGACACGCTTTGATTGATTACTTAATGAGAAACAAAAATCTCTAAAAAGGCGAAGCAGAGCTTCGCATCACCGCTGAAACAGAACTTAATTCAAGAAAGAATATCTTTATCTAAAAGAGGGTATTAATTTTAAGCAGTATGTACAAGTCAATTCAAGAAAGATATTATAAAATATTGCCTATCGAGCACCAAGAAAAGTATTTCAAAATCAGGAAACTAAGCCGACGGCCCTTATGTAGACGATTATTTAGACGAAAACTAAATCGACGATCATACAGCGCTGACTTTAACTGACCGGACACAACGGAACCACGTTGACAACTTTGATCGTGTTTTTTTTCTTCAAATTGGGTAAAGATTGGACAAAAATTGAAGCGAACAAAACAAAAGTAGCTTAGATTTTCACCAGATTCAATATGGCGCAATTTTTTCCCGAAATTCTTAAGCAAAACTCAACCCAAAAAATGGATAATTTTGGCTATCTTAATTCATCAAAAATTAAGCAGAAGTTACCCAATTAATTGATGAGAAAGTTATACCAAAAGAAGCCTCTTACACAGTTTAACGAAATTTTAAAAAGTAAATTTTCCATAAATCTGTATAAGAAAATATATTTTTGGTTGATTGCCAAAACATTTTTTAAAAATACTATAGATAAAACAAAATCTTTAGCTAATAACAAATTTGAAATTTCTTTTATACAGATTTATGGAAATTTTACATTTCTAAAACTTCGTTAGGCTGTGTAAGAAGCTTCTTTTGATAAAACTTTCTCATTAATTAACTTGGCAGTTTCAGCGTAATTCTTGATTAATAATTTAAAAAAAATCACCCATTTTTACGGTTGTTTTGGTTAGGAATTTCGGAAAAAAATGCACCATATTGATTCTGGTGAAAATATAAGCTAATTTTGTTCTCTTCACTTTCCGTCTACTCTTAACGCAATTTGAGAAAAAAGTTCAAAATTACAAATTTGCTTCGTTTTGTCCGGATTATTTAAAACAAAACTGTAGGCCTGTATGCATGGAGGCGAAAGAATTTTAAGTGACCAAAATATTAAGAGTGAAATTGACGAGAGATGTTTCATCTATCAGACAAGTTGTTTAAGCATAAAAGTAAATTTTTTTGTAATTCATTTTTAGTTTGAGGCACGATGCTGTCAAGGTGGTTTATTTTATCTTTCCACGGGAAAAAATTCCTATCGCTTCTAGAGAACAATTTTCATAAGTAAATTTATCTTAATTTTTCTTACTTTATTTATATCACTCGACGCCATCTTACTAAGTCACCAGGAATTTCAGTGAGAATTAGATTGTGAATAGCGAGCAGAATAGGGCATCTAACTTTTGAGTCCGACAAATTAGAGTGCCCAATTAACTATTTTAGTTGCTCGGGTTAATTTTAATAGCCCGCGTTGAAATTTTTGTATATTTATAGTTTAAATGTTCTTACCTTCTACTTCTGGAGCTTCTGCTCCGACGTCTGCTCGGAGATCTAGATGCTGAGCTCTAAACCAACGATAACAATGAAAAGCATTATAATTAGGATTACATTGATTCACAGAGATATTGGCAATTTTGAAAGCGACGTACTCTCGGCATTGCAAACACTTCTATTGAGGTTTCTATTCAATGTCTGAAAAAAGGCTGTATTCATTGTTTGAGATAAATCCACTTGGTGGACAAAATACAGAAAAAAAAAGTTGACGAGCCTCAAAATAACATAGCCAACAGGTTGGAAGTTTATTAATAATAAAAAAGGTCCCCTCCGTCATGCGAGGGTCCGTGCACAGGTTCGATAGAATACACACATTCGATAATCACATCGGCAAAACTTTATGAAAAAATCAAGTCGCTTTTAAAGCATCCAGAGAATCCAAGGTAATCAGAAGGTCAAAAGTATCATAGTAACCGAGGTTACAGTCATGAGTCCCTTCATCATGTATTCCAGTCAAAATCCTTGAAATTTTCTAGATATGGAAGTGATAATGATAAAAGAAGATGACAAGTGTTTAAGTCCTTTTCAATTAAAATCGATACGGGTTACGTTTCTTCAATAAGAACACGCAACTCGACACGAGATAATATAATATACAAGTGTTACAAATAAAAAATTTCGTCGAAAGTTATTTTGTCATTTATTGTTCCGAGTACGCAAGCGGCGTTCGCAATCTGTATTGCCAGGGAGATTCTCTGTTTTAAAAAGCTGCCTGCTCTGCGTTTCTCAGTGCATATGCTTAGGTTCTTACAAAGCTTGCTCAAAAAAACTTCTGTGCTGGGGCCGGCCGCGCCCTGAATTTCAAAAGCTAGCGGTTGAAAAAGATATCCATCATTTACAAGATCTTTATACTTGTCAATTTTTCGCTCTTCCGCTTCAGCGGCAGCCGTACCAGGGTTACAAATAGACCCGGCATTAATCCTACAAGGAGCTAAGGAGTCTACTACCGTTACATCCCACAAGAGCTGCTTACCATCAGCCCATGGAACGAGCGTCAAACCGTCTGGTCGCTTCTGATCGGTCCTGTAGAGGTGTCGTGGTTCTAAAACAGACGGAATGTGAGTAGATGATAGACTCTGTTTCATAAGGGCATTCAGGTTTGAATGCCTAGAGAATCTCCCTGCACTTTTGAGGCAAGAAAAACCATGCTAACCATCCACGGTAACGTCTTTTCCGCACACGCATTTATGCCGTTCGCATATTTTTGATCCTAATCGAAGTCCTATCGCAACTCTGAGTTGTTGGTTCGACAGTTTTAAACTTAAATTTTTGCACGGGATGACGTTCAACCATTGGGAGCCAAATCTATCTTGGAACGCGTTGAATCTTTTTACGTCCGTTTGTTCGAGTCGTAAAATCAAGTCTGCAATTTCGCTGTCGAAAATTGGCTCCGTCCAATTTTTTTGGATTTCATTTTCCGGAGCCATTTCAATTTTTCCAAGGTCAAACCACCGTTTAAGCGCATCATCATAATTCCATCCACATGCTCCAAACCAAAGTTTTCGCTCAAGGCATCTTTTGCTCCTACTGCTGAGGCTAAGAAAGCGGGTAAAGTGAGTAGACGAGCGGAAGAAACGACCAAGCCACCTTTGGCTGCCGGGAGAACTGCTTGTAAAAACTGGTTATCATCCATTTTCACGTTAGTAACCTTGCACAACGAATTTCTTAGTAACTTTATTCTCTGCTCGAGGTCACTCAGAGGCGGGCTTGAAACTTGGGGATGGGGTTTTGGAAGTGACACGTCATTTGCTCGAATTTTTTATTTATCAAAGAGCTCATGTTTGTGGTCTGTTTGCGTCCACTTCTTTTCGGCCTGTATGCATGGAGGCGAAAGAATTTTAAGTGACCAAAATATTAAGAGTGAAATTGACGAGAGATGTTTCATCTATCAGACAAGTTGTTTAAGCATAAAAGTAAATTTTTTTGTAATTCATTTTTAGTTTGAGGCACGATGCTGTCAAGGTGGTTTATTTTATCTTTCCACGGGAAAAAATTCCTATCGCTTCTAGAGAACAATTTTCATAAGTAAATTTATCTTAATTTTTCTTACTTTATTTATATCACTCGACGCCATCTTACTAAGTCACCAGGAATTTCAGTGAGAATTAGATTGTGAATAGCGAGCAGAATAGGGCATCTAACTTTTGAGTCCGACAAATTAGAGTGCCCAATTAACTATTTTAGTTGCTCGGGTTAATTTTAATAGCCCGCGTTGAAATTTTTGTATATTTATAGTTTAAATGTTCTTACCTTCTACTTCTGGAGCTTCTGCTCCGACGTCTGCTCGGAGATCTAGATGCTGAGCTCTAAACCAACGATAACAATGAAAAGCATTATAATTAGGATTACATTGATTCACAGAGATATTGGCAATTTTGAAAGCGACGTACTCTCGGCATTGCAAACACTTCTATTGAGGTTTCTATTCAATGTCTGAAAAAAGGCTGTATTCATTGTTTGAGATAAATCCACTTGGTGGACAAAATACAGAAAAAAAAAGTTGACGAGCCTCAAAATAACATATCCAACAGGTTGGAAGTTTATTAATAATAAAAAAGGAAAAAGGTCCCCTCCGTCATGCGAGGGTCCGTGCACAGGTTCGATAGAATACACACATTCGATAATCACATCGGCAAAACTTTATGAAAAATCAAGTCGCTTTTAAAGCATCCAGAGAATCCAAGGTAATCAGAAGGTCAAAAGTATCATAGTAACCGAGGTTACAGTCATGAGTCCCTTCATCATGTATTCCAGTCAAAATCCTTGAAATTTTCTAGATATGGAAGTGATAATGATAAAAGAAGATGACAAGTGTTTAAGTCCTTTTCAATTAAAATCGATACGGGTTACGTTTTTTCAATAAGAACACGCAACTCGACACCAGATAATATAATATACAAGTCTTACAAATAAAAAATTTCGTCGAAAGTTATTTTGTCATTTATTGTTCCGAGTACGCAAGCGGCGTTCGCAATCTGTATTGCCAGGGAGATTGTCTGTTTTAAAAAGCTGCCTGCTCTGGGTTCCTCAGTGCATATGCTTAGGTTCTTACAAAGCTTGCTCAAAAAAACTTCTGTGCTGGGGCCGGCCGCGCCCTGAATTTCAAAAGCTAGCGGTTGAAAAAGATATCCATCATTTACAAGATCTTTATACTTGTCAATTTTTCGCTCTTCCGCTTCAGCGGCAGCCGTACCAGGGTTACAAATAGACCCGGCATTAATCCTACAAGGAGCTAAGGAGTCTACTACCGTTACATCCCACAAGAGCTGCTTACCATCAGCCCATTTATTTTGTCCGGCAGACTTTCCGCCAAGGGAACACGCGAGTCTTTTGGTACTCTCTTGAGTACTCGGACATTTGAGATGGCTGTATTAACATAATTGTCTAGCACTAAATCATTACCTATTGTTGCTTTATTAACAGATTTTACATCAACGCATAAAGGACACTGAAACCATTGGGTTTTCTTAGAGTCGCTAAGAGAAATATTTACGCAACTGATATGATACCAACTAGAACAACAATCACATCTAATCCAATTTATCAG